>NC_134581.1:48627500-48927500 GCF_037038515.1 Microtus pennsylvanicus
TTCGAAGGCCATACATGACATAGTAAAGGGGTGGCTTGTTGGGGAAAGACAGCATAACCTAGTACATCCTGGATTTTTCTGGTTCCTTTCTCGTAACCCAGCAAAACAACAAATATTATGAAGGTGGTTGCGTATTTCTGCTGCTTTATTTATTTCATAACAAGCAGAAGGTATCAGTCACTAATCTATTATGCATAAAAATCACCTTAATGTGTGTTCTAACAATAACAGCATTTTTGTTTGGGTTGGATGGAATATTTACTTAATATTGTGAGATGGCTGGATTTTTTTAAAGAAAAGTTTAAATTTACACACAATGTAATTCCAACACTTGATGGTCAGAGGTAAGAGATCAGCATTTGAAGCCAGCCCTGATGTCTTAGTGATTCTGGCAAGTCAGAGTTACATCAAACAAGATCACTGAGAGGTTGCTTAGCAACTTAGAGTGCCTATACTCTTGGAGACGACCAAGGTTCAGTGCTCAGCACTGACACTGATGGCTTACAACCATAAGTAAATTCATCTTACCAGAAAACAGATGTGTTAAGATGATGTTACAGAACTAATTTTTTCTTTTTTTAATTTTTTATTGAGAAAAAGAAAAAAAAAGTTTCCGCCTCCTCCCAGCCTCCCATTTCCCTCCCCCTCCTCCCACCCTTCTTCCTCTTACCCTCTCTTCTCCCTCTCCCTCTCCCTCTCCAGTCCAAAGAGCAGTCAGGGTTCCCTGCCCTGTGAAAAGTCCAAGGTCCTCCCCCCTCTGTCCATGTCTAGGAAGGTGAACATCCAAACTGGCTAGGCTCCCACAAAGCCAGAACATGAAGTAGGATCAAACTCCGTGCCATTGTCCTTGGCTTTACAGAACTAATTTAAAGGAGAATCCAAACTGTGATTCTCATTGAGCAAAATACAGACCTGAATGCTAATTTTTCCTGGGAGTGTGGGAAGTGGATGTGTTGAAGATGGTATAGGTTGTTCATCCCTCTACTAGACAGAACTATTTCTCAAGTCATGACAGTTATTTTGCATTACTACTAGTAGTTTATAACTTGAGGAATTAAAATTGCTATTAGAGTATGAACAGATGACTTGTAGGAGAATGCCGTAGACTTAAGTTAGCAGGCGCCAGCCAACTCCACCTACTTTCTAATTGGAAAGTGCTTTTTCCATTAATTACTGATTAGCAGAATCTTTCTGCTTCAGTGTTAGAGTTGTGTAGTAGTAGCAGAGATGGTCAGGCCTGCTAGGTTTGTCCATTTTCTGTCTGGTTCTTTACAGAACTCCTTCCGCTCTTGGTACTAATTTTCTATCAAAATATTGTTTTTCCCAAGCAGTTATATGTTTTGATAATTTTTATAATCAGCACCTGTCATTTGTGACCAGTGTTATACTAGCCTGTTCTTTTCCCAAGAGGTTTAAAGATAAAGGTTTTAAAGAGCACTCCAGTTTTTTTCTTTGTATAACAACAAACTTACAGTAGTTTGAGTGAAGTGTCTTCATATTCTCAAACACTTGAAATTTGGTCCCCAGGTGGTAGTGCTACTTGGAAGGTTTAGGAGTTGTGCCCTCCTGGAGGAATTTTGTTACTGGGGTCAGGCTTTAAGAGTTTAAATACTTGAACCACTCTCAGTTTGTTATCTCTGCTTCATACTTGGTATCAAGATGTGAGTACTTGATTTCTGCTTAGCCAGTGTGCCTGTTGCTTACTGCCATGCTTCCCCACCGTAGAAGACTCTTATCTCTCTGGAACAGTAAGCTAAATAAACTTTTCTATAAGTGGCTTTGGTCGTTTTTTTTTTTATCATAGCAATTGTATAATAACTAATACAAAACCCACTGTATGTATCATGCTTCCCCACCGTAGAAGACTCTTATCTCTCTGGAACAGTAAGCTAAATAAACTTTTCTATAAGTGGCTTTGGTCGTTTTTTTTTTTATCATAGCAATTGTATAATAACTAATACAAAACCCACTGTATGTATCTTGCCCTTAAATTTCCAAACAGACATCAGTTAATCAAAACTCACTCAGTGAAGAAATTACAAATTGTAATGTAAATTGCAAATTCTACCATGTGAAGAATATAAAGAATTTAGGGTGTTTAATTTTAAGAAGCAATAGGAGGGGTTGGGGAGATGGTTTAGTCAATACAGTGCCTGCCCCACATGATTTAAGACCTGAATTTGGATTCCCCAGGAACCAAGTAAATAATGGTGTATGGCATCATGTATCTAGATTAGGAAAGGGAGATCAGCAATAGGTGCCTGGAGTTCACTTTCCAGGTACCCTAGCTAGATAAGTGCCAAGGTTCATGAAAAGTCCTTGTCTCAAAGTGAGTTTGAGAGCAATAGAAGACAACTGACTTCTGGACTGGACACATAGCACATATATACACACCTGCCTGCATACTTGCATACCCACACACAATCATGTACATGTTCAGTCCTCACAACCCACATGGTAGAAAAAACTGACTCCAGCAAGTTTTACACACATGCACATCGCACGACTACTTTTTCTCTTTCTCCCCCTCTCTCTCACACGCACAAATAAATAAATAAAAATGTAAAGATTTTAAAGTAAGAAATAGTTTTTAAAAAAAATAAATTCTGTGATCCATATTGACAAACAAAAGGCTTTCTAATTGGTATTAGTGATCCATCTAAGGCAGGAACCAGAAATTATTTACACTAAACTATATATACAAATATTCCTACTATATTTGTAACCGGCAGAGTAAATGCCTAATTTACTAAAAATAAAATAAAATAAACCTCCTTCCTAGAGAGAGATGCAAGCAACATTACATTATTTTTTTTCTCCAAAAATCAAGACATAATTCCACTGAAGTTCACCCTGGGAAACCAATAAGTTCATTAGACTTCCTTGCAGAGCATAGGTAAGGGTTTTCTTATAAGAGTGTAGGTGATGTTTCTTCCCTCAGCAGGCCATGGCTGGAAAACCTTTACCCAGCAGGGATGAGAGCTTCCCTGTAGCATATAGATAGAACTTCTTGTCTCCCCATTCTGTATACTCCAGTGCCTCCCCCAGGCCACATGCAATTAAGGGATAATTGCATTCAGCAGGTAGTATCTGCAGGTTACTCAGATGAGGGTCTTATGACCCTTCCCACTCCTTCATAAGAAAGTGTAAATTGTCATCGAGCCCGATTGAATACTCCTGTTGGTAAGGGAATGCAGCTGAACTCCCAGGATGGTGGTTGGTTGGCTTGAATGACAGTCACTCACATCACAAAATAGCAAGTGATTAAGTTTGATAGAGTGATTAGATTTGTAGGTGTTTGCACAGGTTGCTGTGGGAGATGCATAGTGGCCTTTATTTTTTTAACCTTATGATCATTATTTAGTTTGGTCACTGAAATACTCTATGAAAAAGCATTGGCTGATGCTGGTTGCTATCTAAGGAACTAGAAGCTTCAAGTTCTATTATCTACCTAACATGAAATAGCTTATAAAAGTCAGTGCTTAGGAGAGAATGGTTGAAGTCATTATCTTCTCAAACATGCATGATATTTAAAAATATAGAAATGATAATTAAATACTCAAGAATTAATGTTGAGATGATATGATATGTAATGTGTTAGAAAATCTGGCTAATTGTGGCTAGTTACTGACCTAGGAAGGCATTCAGAGCAGTCTGTGTTCTGTTATAGTATCCCTGAACATGCTCCCTTCCAGCTCCCACCCTGAATTAATATATTGTCCAAAGTGTTGGTAATGATTTGAAGCTATGCAGGTTACACAAAGCGTTTAATGAAATCTTGTCTTAGACAAAACACTTGTGAGGGTTGTAATTAACAACTTGTTTTCTGCAGTTCTATTGATTACTCATTCATGATCCTTTGTTCTCAGAGTGATAACCACCAGCATGAATGCCGCTATCTGATGAGATTCTCAGGACAGAATTTTTCAATAGTTTGTAGATAATTGCTGACACCCCTGAAATTTCAATGTAAATGAATTAGCATCACAATACAATTATTTTAGGAATGTCAGTATTTGCCAGAGTTAAAATTTATTGCACTCTGTTTTTTAGTCATTTGTAGAAAATTAACTGATTGATATCTTAAAGCCCATTTATTGTTTGCCTTGAGTTCTCATCCTTTCAGAGTTTGCATTGAGTGCAACTTTAAGTGAAGGACTTCTTGGTCACCCTGCAGTTGCCTGTCATAATCTCTGAAACTTCAAGTTGCACTACAGTCAAACTGCTGTGATTTTTGTTCTGAAAATGAAAGAAGTGCACATAAAAGAAAAATTGCTGTAACATTTTCCTAATTTTGCTCTGAGAACAGCTTTGTGTCTTGATCATTAGCAGGAGAGCTTGAGAGCCAAGAATGGAGCTGTGGCCATGATAGTGCTTTGTTCTCTGCTTAGTTTAAGCATGTTCCCTCCTTGAATAGACAAACCTTTTGAACAGCTGTCTGCCTTTATGTTATAAGACTGTGTACTGTTTCATGAATGTAAATGAAATTAGCCACTGCATAGGCAATATGCAGCAGGTATATTTTGAGATACGTAACTCTAGTATCTCAAATTTTAATTTCCTCGAAAGCAAATTAATGGTAAGGATTCAGTACATCAAGCTTTTAATCATAAAATAATGCTTACTAAAAAAAAAAAAAGACAAAAGGAAAAAGATGGACACAGACCAGACTGACCTCAGTCTTTTAGCCCTTCCATCTTCGGCTTTTCAAATGTCAGGATTAGAGGTATGAGTCTCCACTTCCAGCCTGGTGCATATAGTTTTTGACATAGGGTTAATTAGGCCCTTATTTAACCTGAAGCTAGAAATAGTATATTTATTTAGTATTTATACCAATCCATTTTATGGTAAAAAACAAGTAATCTGAAAAAGCAAGAAATACATTTGCCATCTGCTTATATTTTTTCTTGTAAAGATAACAAATACCCTTATTATTGCTTTCTGAATCTGAATCCTTTTAGCTATTGTTTTGCATAAATGTTCTTCTTTCTTCCTATAAAATTACATTTATAATCTTTTCAAGTCTAACAGTTCACTTTAATAAGTGATGTTGACCAAGCTCATCACTTTATTCCTTTACTTCACTTTTCAGGGCATACGTAAACTAAGGAGCTTTCTTGAGCTCACATTTAAGAGCCCAGGTAACTCTTGCCCATGAAGAAGAAGAAAGACCTTAAAGATGAATCTCACACAGATTACTAAAGTTCTTTATAGAGAAGTTAGTCTTTTTGGTTTCTGGTGTGTCATATATAATTCAAAATGTTACATCCTAGAGGCTTTTTATATGATATAAATACTAATTCATTGATTTAATATTAAATAATATTAAATTATTATTTAATATTAAATATTATATATATAAAAAGAGAAAGGTTTTTTACTAGTGGTGTACTAAGAAATGAGTGCTATCTTGTTTCAGAGTATTAGTTTTGTTCTGAATGAGACAGCTTGTATGAACAAAACTGGTTTTGTTTGGTTCTCTATCCTCTGGGACATTAGTGTTCTTTCTGCTTAAGATACCTCTAGGCCAAGATCAGTGGTAATCAATATTGCTTCTCTTTTATTTTAACACAGGCAGAGAAGTCAATAATATGAGCTGGTATCTAATTTTATTTTAGGAGAATAAAAGTAAAATAGCTCATTATATGTATTTGGTGTTAGGTATTTGTTTAAGGAAAGAAATAAGAGAAATTCTATGATTTTTTATTGGTATATCAAAATGTAAGGCTTTTATAATTTTGCTCTATTTTTTGGTACATTTTCCATTGATTTATTGGGCATGGTTTTATTTATTTTCAGGTCCTTTCAGATGAAATTGTGTCCTAAACTTGGTCTTTATTTCTTTCAGTGCTGAATTGGGTCTATTTGGTTAACAGGATAAATTAATGATCTGAAGTGTTAAGAAAATAACCTCCACTGTGTTTACTTGCATTACTCATTTGAGTCATGAGATTTTAAAAACGGGGAAAAAATATTGCTCTGATTCAGACAGTGAAGTGAAGTAACAGCCTCTGCATGTTCTTGTCATCAATAATAATAGTGAAATAAGAAGATTGGGCATTTCCTTTCCAGGTTTGTCTATAGTGGAAGAAAAGGCTTATCAACACTAGTTAGTAACAATCATTCATTTTTCCCCTTAAGTTTATTTTGTCTTTTTCATCCTATAGTCAATACACATTTCCAAGTCTCCCAGTTTGTCCTCTGTCCAGGCTTTTATTTCAAAAAGTTAAGACCCAAAGAAAAGGTAGATAAGAGTACACTTCATATATATATATATATATTCTTCATCAAGATTTATCAGTTAACATTTCACTTTTCAGTGTGTGCAGACTCTATACACACAGAATCATGGGCGAACATGTGATATTTTTCTGTTCTTGATTGAGCTAATACAACTTGAGTATATTCTTTGGCTTTGAACTCTTTGTTACCTCTCCCTCCACTGGTTTGCTACTTCTGTCTCTTCTCTCTTCATCTAGCCTTACATTAGCCATTGGGAGTTACACCCAACAAGCTTGAGTTTAGGGAAAACCAGGTCTTTTGAAACCTCACGCTGTAACGTGGGACAAAAAGTATTTATGCCTAAGAAATAGAAAATTAAGTACTGCTTACCTTATTTCTTCATACACAAAGATGTACACAAAGATAAACACAAACACACAGAGATTTTCCATGTAAAGAGAAAAATGAAAGGAATGTTCTATGATAACCAAGTCATCATCCATACTTACACTGTTAAACCTTCCTAGGGCATACATGGAGAGAAGAGGGAAGATTTATTCATGTAAACCATTTGCCCAATGTCATAATTACATTTTGAACATAGGTGGCTAGTTTGCCTTTACTTTCTCTAGGTCATTAGTATGTATATTGGCTCTCCTTATACAGACATGAAATGCACTTTTCATCATTTCGGTCATTTTGTACTTCTTTACTGTAATCACCTTGACATTGGAAGAAGATGGCCAAATTTTACTTATATGCAAGTTTGTCCTTTGTGTGTGTGTGCAAGTCCAGTTTGACTGACAGAATGTCACTTGTTATATTAAAAAGTTTGTATAGCAGGATGACAGTGAGATGGTTCAGTAAGTATAAAGTACATGCTAAGCAAGCCTGGTAACCCCACTCAAGTTCATTCCATGGAACCCACATAAAGGTGGAAGGAGAAAACCAACTCCACAAAGTTATCTTCTGACATCTAGACATGCACCATGGCATTTGCAGGCTCACACACTTGTTGCTCTTATAGAGGACCTGAATTCATTTTCCAAGCACTCACGTGATGGATCACAACACCTTTAACTCCAATTCCTGGGGATATGACACTCCCTTCTGAGCTGCTAAACACTAGGGATGCTTATGGTGCACATACATACATGCAGGCAAAGCACTCACACACATGAATTTTTAATTAATAAAAGATTGTTTCAATAAGAATTTGTATAGCAAGAACAGTATAAAAGGTCTGATAAGAGAAATATTCATGCCTGTCTCTTATGTATTTGTTTTATATGTTCAATTAACTGCTTCCTCTGTCTTCATGTGAGAAAATACTGATAAAATTATCAATGGTAGTCAGTCTGACTTTGAGCAAAGAACACTCCTACTAAAAGAAATTCTCAAGGTGCATAACCTGTACTTTCAAGCATGTGGAGCCGGGCGGTGGTGGCGCACGCCTTTAATCCCAGCACTCGGGAGGCAGAGGCAGGCGGATCTCTGTGAGTTCGAGACAGCCTGGTCTACAGAGCTAGTTCCAGGACAGGCTCCAAAAACCACAGAGAAACCCTGTCTCGAAAAACCAAAAAAAAAAAAAAAAAATCAAGCATGTGGAGATTGTATGTTCCCTGTATTTTGATATCACTATTTGCCATTTAGACAATTCTGCATTTGCTTGTCAAAGGGAAAATAAAAAACAAAACAGATGTAGTGACTAAAATTTATGTATAACGTCTGTGGGAGACAATGACTTCTAGGTCCCTGTTCTCAAACAGAGCATCATTAGAAGATCCATAGCTAAGGGTTTGTTGTGTGAATAGGAAGTAAATACATGTGTGATGTTTACATTTAAATTGCTCGTTTTCTGTCTTTTCATCATTACTTTTGGAACTTTTTGATTTTGTTTTGTTTTGTTTTAGACAGAGTTTCTCTGTGTAACAGCCGTGGCTATCCTGGAACTAGCTCTTTTAGATCAGCTTGGCCTCGAACTCACAGAGATCCGCCTGGCCTCTGCCTCCTAAGTGCTGGGATTGAAAGGGTGCACCACCACCACTTTTGTGTCCAGTCACCACTTTCTCTCCTAGTTTGTTAAATGTTGTCTGTTGGAATTTATATAATTGATGCTAAATAATTGCATTGATAGTCTATAGTCTTTATTCACATGTCATATTTAGTAACTAAAATTACTTTCACTTGGCTACTACATTTTATATATATATATATATATGTTCTGTCTGAAATAGAATTTGCTCTTTGAGGAATCTATATTCTTTTGATTTAATTTGGTTTTATTTTTTTGTTTTTGACACAGGGTTTTTCTGTGTAATAGCCCTGGCTGTCCTGGAACTTGCTCTGTAGACCAGGCTGTCTTTGAACTCACAGAGACCCACCTGCCTTTAAAGGCCTCCCCCCAAGTGCTGGGATTAAAGACGTGCGCTGCCGCCACCACCTGGCGACACTGTGTTTTAAAACTATTTCTGAAGGCTGTACAGACAGCTTTTAGATGATATAGTACTTTGTTTCATGTGTGCTTGTAGCATTGTCACATGAGCTATAAAGAAGTTAACATACCTGAAGACAGCTTTGCAAATATAGGAGATAAAGCAAAGGTGGTAACAGAGGGACATTCACAGCAGAAGCAGTTGCACAGAAAGTAAGTAGCTAGCCTTGCACAGCTGCATGCAAAGCTGTGCATTCCTCCTAGGGTCTGAGGCAGAATAGTGACAAGCCCAAGGCTACCTTTGGCACATAGAAATATCAAATGTCGAAAAGTGCAGAAGCAAACTCTGAAATAAGAACCCTCAGTTTGCAATTTTATAAACTAGAAAAGAGAAAGAAGCCTGGAATATAGTTCAATGGTTAACAGTACCGGTTGGTCTTGCAGAAGAACCCTCGTTTGAGTCCCAGTACTCAGTGTCTCACAACCACTGTAGCTTTAGTCCCAGGGCATCTGCTGTTCTCTGCTGGCCTCCCTAGGTACAAGGCACACTTGTGGTACACAAAGATACATGCAGGCCAAATACCCATACACATAATATAACTTAATTAAAAAGAAGCTACAAAGAAAAACAGACTAAACTGGAAGGCGGGGATGGGGGTGGGATGTAAAGATAAGAGCAGATATAAACACAACAGACTAAGACAACAAAGTAAAAAACTTGGTACTTAGTAAGATCGGGTGATCAGCATTTGGGAGGCTGAGCAGAATTGCAGATTTGTGTCCTGCCTAGTCTATATAGTAAGTTCTAGACCAACATCGGTTATATGCAATACCTTATTTTTAAAAATATTAAAAGTTGGTTCCTTGAAAAGATCAACAAAATTGGAAAACATATCTGGATTAGTAAATAATAACTTAAGTCAGAAGCAAAAGGGTCACATTGCTACTGACTTCATAAAAATAAAAAGAGGTAAATACCACAAGGAGTTACATGCTGGTACATATTTTAGATGAAATGAACAAATTCCTAGAAACATACTGTCAAGACAGACTCAGACTTAAATAGCGAGAACGAGAATCAGTAATAGAAGTCTTTGCAGTTTAGGAAGGTCCAGAGCCAAATGGCTTTTCCAGTAAAGTGTAGAATCCTTCAAAGAAGAAACAAGGCTACTGCTCTTGAAACACTTCCACAGAAGCAGAAGGCAGAGTAGTGGTTGCCATAGGCTGAGGGAAGTAAAATAAGGAGTTACTGCTTAGTATATGTGGGCAGTCGAGAGGAATGACTGCTGTAGGGCTGTGGAACTTCCTTCAGACAAGTTGTGAAACTTAGTTTTCTTGACTATTAGAATGGGGGCAGTGGCTAGAATACAATGGCTGCTCTTCCCAGGTTCTGCTCACTCTGAGTAGAGTTTGTTCTTTTAGTATGTCATAATGCTCAGTACTAAGAACATGAAGATGACAGTAAGGGTATTAAGTATATAGCGGGAGAGTAGCAGTAAGCTGGAGAAATCATGTTTTCATGCCTGAAAGCATCCTCTGAGGTCCCTTTTCACCAACCTTCCCCAGTAAAGTCATTTTCTCTTTCTTGTCTCACATTGGTATGATACTTTTTTATTTCACCTGCCAGAAATCTCAGACCAAATTCTGCCAACTATAACCTTATTTTGTTTGTGATGAGATCACTAAATCAGTGATTTAGGTTAGAACTGTTGAATCTCTAAATTTTCAGTGATGGACCCATGTTTTATCCCTAACTTTTATCCTCTTGATGGATTTTTCACTCACATTTTGGATACCTAGACATTAGGAAACCTAGCCTATGTTAACAGACTCCAAATCTAAAGAGAGCAGGAGGGTATGGATAGTTAATATGGGTCAAATAGAACAAGATACAGTTTTATCAGGGAATCTGATACATGTGACAGATCTTGGGTCTTGTGCTTGAGTCCAAGAAGCATAAACTGAACAAGTCTGTTGTAAGGGGGCAAACAAGCACATGGAGCAGAGTGAAGAGCCATGAAACTGGACTACTTTCAACCTACAGTTCACATGGTGGGTGGTATATCATCTAAAGCATCTGGGGCATTGTGCTCTTTGCCATTTATAAGAAACTAAAGAGAGTCTAGAGGACCGTGTCAGGGATAAGGAGGAAGGACACCTCTCCCCCTCAAAACAAATGAAGAATGCCAGAGGGATTAGTCTTATAAATATGGGCACTCTTCAGATGGTAAGAATATCCAAAAAGAAAAGGGAAGAAAACATAGTCAGCAGCCCGTGTGATCATGAAAGCAAAGTCCAGGTGACTGCTTTCAAAAGTATTCCTGTAATTAAAGGATCCAATCGCAAAGTCACCAAAATTAATGAGTCTACACAATTACTAAAAAGTAGACAAAGAATCTGGGTATAGTGGCATACACCCTTAATCTCAGCACTTGGGAGACAGGCAAGTGGATCTCTGAGTTTGAGGAAAGCCAGGGATACACAGAGAAAATGCTGCAAAACGAAATAAAAAACAACAAAAGGCAGGCAAGAGAAGGGTAAAGAAAAAGGATGGAGTTTAAAACTAGTGACCTAATTGAATTTTAAAAGTAATTATTGATTACTTCTAAATTTTAAGGCATTGATAAAGTTACTGTCAGTAATTCAAAAGTGATGTGCTTGGTCTGTAGTAGCAAGATGACCTGTTTCCTTGGCCTTGTTTTATAGTCTAGTCTCCTGAGACAAGATCTAGGACTTGGGAGCCCAGCACAGCTGTCTTCTTCAGGAAAACCTGCAACACCGTACTACTCATTCTCTGCCACAAGTTCTAGGAGAAGACCGCTCCATGACTCTGTAGCTCTAGGTGAGTGTTTGACTTGTCCGTTCACATGTCCCACTTCCTTAGTCTGTACTTGTGACTGTGCTTTTAATGAGAAGAAATTTACTTTCTTGGCCATCATTTGTATATCAAGGCATATATACATATAAATAATATACAGACTGAGTATTCCTAATCTAAAATCCAAAGTGCTCTAAAATGTGAAACCTATTGAATATTGACATTAGAAATGTCAGAATACTGACCATAGAAACTTTTATACCTGACTTGTTGATATGGGTCACAGCCATATAAAGCACACTAAAATATGTATGAAATTACCCTTGGACTACATATATATGAAACATAAATGAACTTAATCTTTATGTGTTGGTTCTGTCTCCAGGATACTGCATTATGTTTATACAGATAGTCCAGATCTGAAGACTAAAACATATCTGGCCACAGCATTTCAGATAAAGGATACTCATCTTGTATGCATTAGATACACAATAAATGGAGTTGTCAAGAGTTTCCACTGTTGTAAAGAACTCTTCCACTTTATATTCAAGGTTTAACTAATTAACTAACTATAAGTAGTTTTGGTTGATAATTTTCATCAATATGAGCACAGTGAGGCCCGCTGCCCAGCTCCCGGCCACCGGCTAGCTTTACCCAAAATAATTACACAGAAACTATATTCTTTTAAACACTGCTTGGCCCATTAGTTCTAGCCTCTTATTGGCTGATTCTCACATCTTGATTAACCCATTTCTATTAATGTGTGTAGCACCACGAGGTGGTGGCTTACTGGGCTTTTTTCTGCTGCTGGATATTCTTTCTATCTAATTAGTGTTTAAAGTGAAAAATTTTGTGAGTTTATTTAATATAAGAAATTTAAAGTTGTAAAACATGTTTATAATAAAATAGGCCAACTGCTAAAGAAATCTAAACCAGATAAAATGTGTTATAGTTCCTGATTACACAAATATTTGTTGACTGCCTCTAGCTAATATATCAACCTCCTATCTAACCATGTATTTTGATGAACTATTTCTAATCTTTAGGTCTAAAGTATGAATGAGGTACATAGAAAGGATACATTCAGAAGAGAATTCTGATATCTTTATTTCATGTGAACATGGTCATGTAATATGTATGGGTGCTATTAGAGTCAGCCCTGGTGGTTTAGACCAGTATTCTTTTTGTTAGTAAAGAAATGACAACTTAGAAAATGTTATCTGTTTATGCTCTGCTTGTCTACCTGATGAGTTAACCCAGTAGAGGCCTCAATTGAGTCTGTATTGGGTTAGTCTATATGAGTGTCTTCTTCAAAGACTCCATGCACACAGTGTAGCAACCAGTAATCCCTGCCAGTGTGCTGCTACCAAAAGAAAACCACTGAGTAACTAGAAGAGAATAGGGTTATGTTCCATTAAAATTTAGGCTTAATATTCAGGCTTTCCATGGATTCAAATTTCATTTCTTTTCGATTATGTTATACTTGCTGTTGTTTATCTCGTGCATCTTTTCAAAACTCTGAGGTTGTAATGTTAACATTAGAGTATAAATGAGGAGACCAAATGAAATGCAGCATAGTGTTACTCTTAATACTTGCAGGAATTCTACCCATTTCCTGTTTGGATACCAACTAGTAGGTTATTATTATGCTGCCCATTGCTATTCCCAATCTTAGCCTTTCCTTGGCATTGCATTGTCTGGTAAAATGTTAGCACTTAGAAGAACTGTAGAGAGCTACAATATTAGTGTTTTCTGAAACTATTTAAGTACTTTAAGAAACTATTTTGGAGAGCAGTAACTATCTAATTTATAATTGTTTTAATATACATAAGGGCTGAAAGTTATTAAGTGTGGTACAGGATCAATGACTCAGCAGTTTAGAGCTCTGGTTGTTCTTCTAGATGACCTAGGTCCATTTCCAGCACCCGTGGGATGGCTCACAACTGTCTAGCTCCAATCCCAGGGGATCTAACATTCTCTTCTGGCCTCCATGGCCACAGTATACATGTGGTCCACAGACATAGAGGTAAAACATTGAAGTGTCACAAATGTTAGGCAATGGAATAAGCATATTTCACGTATTATCACAGAACATGAAACTCACAGGAGAGGTGGGGGCCCACCACTTTATGCATCTAAAGAAGATGAAGCACAAAGAGGTTAAAGTAACCTTCCCAGGTTCATATGGCTGCTGTACTGAATATAGCCAGCTTACTCTCCATCACAGTTTACAGCTTCCCCAAACTAGACTGTGAATCCCAAACTGGTGATAGTACAGTATATTGCCAATAATGAGATACAAAAGAAATATCTTTATTCTGATAACTACAAGCCATAGGAGCCATTTCCTTGAGTGATTTGTATAAAGTGTAGCTTTTGCTAAAGGAATAAGTTGTAAGGAAGTAGACTGCTGAAACATTTCACTAAGAAAAAAGGTTTTGCTGTAAGTCTTACAGAATATGCCAGATGTTGTTTATCTTTGGTATTTATGTTTGGAGGAAATGTGGACTACCTCTTGGGGAAGGGATATCCATGCTGATGAGTGCTTTTTGACCCTTTTATTGTGTAATATTTTCCACATGGTGCTTATAAAGTTGCTTTCTTAGCTTTACAGCCTTCTGTGATATTACCTGTAGAGAATCTACTGACCAAATTTAAATAAGTTTCGATCTTTTTTAGGCTCATTTTATTGTGTAGTATCATTTACAGCCTAGGAAAATGCTTTTCTTATTTCTCATTTTTACAGTTTTAAGAAAATATAGAGTTTTTTCACATCAGTCTTCCTTATAACAAATCCCTCTGAAAATCCTGAATTTAATCGTTATTTGCATGTGATTTGAAAGCTATGCATATTATTTTTCAAAAAATACGATGGAAAAGTTATAAATTTTGTACATGAGTATTACTGCAAGTTTAGTCCCACACCCATACGGCAGCTTGTAACTCTCTGTTTGGAATTCCAGCTCCAGAAAGTCCACTCCTGGACTTGGACTCCAAGGGTACCTGTACTTAAACATTCACCTATACTCACATATATGTGTGCACATACACACACAGATACACACACACATGTAGACAGACGTTTCTCTCCTGCCCGCCTACTCCTAAATAGCTGGTGGCCGCTTCCCAAATAGTTGACTCAGAGGTTTAATGTTACTTATAAATATTCGGTTGATAGCTCAGACTTGTTACTAGCTAGGTCTTACATTTTTAAGTTAGCCCATATTCCTTATTTATGCTCTGCCATGGAGTGGTACCTTTATTAGCATGGCAGGTTCATCTCCTCCCTCTGCACCTGACTGGTGACTCCTCTCTCTGCCTTTCTCCTTTCCAGCGTTAGTTTGATTACCCCACCTATACTTCTTGCCTAGCTATTGGCCAATCAACGTTTTATTAAACCAATTCGAGTGACTTTATAGTGTTAAGGAGGATTGCTTCATGGCACACACATATACAAACACACATACAAATGTGCATAATTTAAAATAAGAGAGAAACTTTCTGTATCCATTTCCTTAAAAGTGTTTGCAAACTTTTAATTAAAGTCCAAATTATACTGTAGTGCTGAAGTTTCAGTCTTACTCACACATTACCAAAGTAAATGCTCATCATACTAGATGTATATATTGCCTGTATTTCATAGCGTGTGGAACATGCCTTGATGTTACTATGTTCTTAGTTTTTCATTCATTCATTCCTTCAATTTTATTTCAAATTTTCAGCAAAATAAGTTGTACTATATTATTTACTGTGTGATTTTAAGTTTTTAAAATGTGCCTTTCAGCCTCATTCTCTCTCTCTCCCCCTCCCTCCCTCCCTCCCTCCCTCTCTTCCTCCCCCTTTTCCCCAATTCTTTTGGTTTTTCCAGATAGGGTTTCTCTGTAGCTTTAGAACCGGTCCTGTTACTCGCTCTGTACACCAGGTTGGTCTAGAACTCACAGAGCTCCATCTGCCTCTGCCTCCCATGTGCTGGGATTAAAGACGTGTGCCACCACTGCCTGGCTCTTCCCAATTCTTGATATGATGCTGTGTCTTTGTTAGGGAAGTGTACTGTTAGGAAGACCTGTTACATAGAGTTCATTTCCAGTGGACTGACATACGTGTGAGTTTTCTTGTTTTACTGTACCTTTTCATATACTAGAAGAACCAGTGCTGCCATTCTTGGATTCCCCTTCTTAACATGCAATATTAGAAAAAATAGAAATCATAATGGGTATGCAGCAGAAAGTGAGGCATGGCAAAACACGATGGATGACTGTATGGTACCTGTTTCCTATTCATTTGAAGTCTTTTTTTTCTCTCCGTAATATAAATGCTAATGAAACATTTTGTTTTCCATGTGCAGATCCTTTGCAAGCAAAGAAAGTAAGAAAGGTGCCTCCTGGCCTGCCTTCTTCTGTAAGTACTTCTTTTTTTTATGTTAAATAAATTGATGTCAAATATTCAGTATTTACTTGCTACAAAGATGGATTCAATTGATGCCAGTGGGCATACTTTACATAGTAACTGTTCATTGCTTAACAAAATCATTGATTGAGATAAATCCACACTTAATGTTAGTCTTTTCGTTTTCTGTGCAATGATTTGTAGCTTTCTCTTATGCTGTCACTCCCTGTCCCTGTCATTTGAATTCCCCTCTTGGGAAGAAGACTAGGCCTGTAGCTGTCAAAAAAGATCTCCTGTGCAGGTCTTTTGATGTTTAATTAGTCATTATGTTGCTGAACAGGAGGACAGACAGAGATTAATAGCTGAGAATCTTAGAAATTTACATTTGTAATAATCCCAATGGAGCTAAAGACATTAAGATTCGTAGGACATGTTCGACTCAGCTTGCCTCAGTAGGACTGAGGTTATTAATATGCATAAATCACCAAGTCAGATGTTCATTGTGAAGCCCTTGTGGATTTTAAAGCCGTCATTAAGCCTTTCCCAACTTCAGTCTAGCATCAGGAAAGCTTTCACGTAACTAGTTTGTTGATCCTTCCATGCTCAAAAATGTATCCTTTGAGAATAAAGAGCTTTGATGCAGGAGGTTGGGAGTGGTTGGTAAAACAATCATTAATGGCTATAGTAACCTAATACTGTAGGAGTGTTTGTGCTGTTAATATACTTATTCTTTGAAACAGTAGAAGTATTTGTAGATGAACGTACATTATAAATCCACCCACAGTTTAAAAACCTGTGGTGAGAAGAAGGGAAAGGCTTTTTCTCTATATGTAGAATAAATGGACAGTAATGCTGTTATATTGAGGCCCTGTGCCTTGAAGGGTACATTCTTTGTTGTGTAAATGGGTGTTGGGCTTTCATTGGGCAATACTTAACACATGGACGCAGGTGCTGCCAGATGAGTCATGACTCATCCCAGTTTAGACTGAATGGAATATCGTGCTTGACAAGTAGCAATCTAGAAGGGGCAGCATGGCCCTGAGCTTTTTATTTCTTGTGAAGGGTAAAGTAGAAAAATCATTTTGGTTGTTTGCATTTCTTCTCTGCCACCCTCCTTGAAAAGTTGAATTGAAATCTCTGAAACTAAATTCCAGATGAATCTGAGTTTTGAGAAGCATAGGGCAGCTGTGCTCTGAACCTGCAGCCTACCTGGAAAGCTGAATTGCTGCAACAAGCATCTTAAAAGCTTTTGCTTGCATAAGCACTTGGATCCACTAGAGGCTGAATAGCTGCTTGATAAACAAAATGAACAATGCCTCAAATCATTATTCCCAAAGACAGGAATTTCAACAGTAGCTAAAAATAGTTGTATGATTTACATTTTAATAGTAGGTAGGTAGTATAATCTAACAGAAATCATTCTTAGTAGGCAGTACTGCTAAAACATGGAGCAGTGTGATTTCTTGTAATTTATTACTTTTATTCTATGAAAGTAATAAAAGTTAAATTGCATATTAATATTAGTAGAACCCCACATTGCTTTTAAAAAGATTAGTAAGTAAAAAGTCTGCCATATTTATTCTTGACATAACATTAGATATAAGCAATAAGATAATTGTTCATGTTTCATAGTTACTTCATTTTTAAACAAATGAGCAAAATGGACAAAGGAACCTGGTGAAAGGCTTTGCGGACCCTTTTGTCCTTACATTTTTAATTATAACAGCATTCACTACTTTGAGATAGTTCTCTGCATTGTTTTATGTTCAGGAAAGGAAACACTACCGTGTTTTGATGAACTTTTGAGAACAATTAGGAAATTTTGTAAGCCAAACTTACTTATATTTTTCTAGCTCCTTTTGTACATACCTTTAATCTAAACTTGAAATCAGAAACAGTCAGATCTAGGAATTGGAGGCCAGCTTGGTCTCCATAGGGAGTTCCAGGCCAACCAGGATTGTATAGTGAAACCATGTTCCAAAAATACACACATGTGTATATGTTCTTATATAGCACTGAGCATGGTATATATGCCTGTAATCTCAGCAACAGTGGGACTGAAGTGGGAGAACTGTTGTATATTCTAGGCTCTATAGCAAGACTCTGTCTAACCAAAACAAAATAAAGAAAATTAAATTTTTTTCTGTTTGATTTCTTATAATGAATATTCAGTTTTTTACACCATGAATTGTAAAAGAAGTGGGTACAAAAATAAACATGAAGTGTTGCATATTTTGTTTCATGATTATTTTAATAATGAGTATCATACTTCCAAAAAATTCAAAAATACAAAAAATTCAGCCAAAGGTTCAGATTTCAAATGGGCTAGAAGGTAAAAAACACAGAAATATGAAAAACATGTTTTGCCTAAATTTAGAAGTAAAGCATTCCTAGATTCTATGATAGCTTTAACTTTTGTCATTTTACTGGAGTAGGAGAACACTACTGAGCCTAGGGTAGGTCCGCTTTGAGTACAGACTCCTGACTTGTAGTAATAGGAGTCTTTTGGAACTGTGCAGAGTTCAAAATATGTGTGTGCTACTGCAGCACGACAGTGATTTCTTTTCCCTTTGAGGGTTCCTTAGCTTCCCTTCCCTCTTATCTGAACACCAGATATGTCCACCTGGTTTTTCTCTATCTATCAGATCATTGCTAAGATAAAAAGTAAAAGACAGAGTCTTGGGCATTGCATAGGGATTCCCCTGGCAACCTTTTTGTAATCTACAAAAGGAAGTACATTCAGTAGCATCGCAGCCTCAGTGTCGTTTTGTTAGACATGCAGGACTTTAGAAGTGTGAGATTCTCTTTAGTCTTTGCCACTAATCTACCCTGGTTCATATACAGTTAAATTTTGTGCAGATTTGTGTAATTGGTTTTGTTGTTTAAGGACTTGCACTATCTAAGTAAGCATGGTGTGGTAGTAGATAGAGTTACACAGAATTTCCCTATATGTAAATAATGAGTTTTATCTGGCTTCTAGCCTCTTTTCATTTTTCTGACCTGAGAGGGGTTGCTTGTGACTCTCTGAACCCTAGGGATTTTTGTTTCTGTGGTGCAAAGGATTGTGCTCAGGGCCTCCCGCATGCTAGGCAATTGTTCTACCACTGACTCATCCTTGGACTTTAACCTAATGTTGCTTGGCTGCTTTATCCATTTTTGTGGTATTTGGGAATTGAGCATATAGGACTTCATACATGCTGAGCAAGGACTCCTTCCTCTAAGCTTCATGTCACAGGCTATTAGGGAAGTATCCAGTACCAGACATTTACCTGGTATATCAGATATAATCCAGAATTCCTCTTTCTTCATTTTTTTCTAATTTCTATCACTGTAGCCTAAATTTATTTTTTTAAGTCATTTTACCAAATTTGTTTGAAAAACCAGAAAAAGTTTGAAAGTGAAAGAATGAAAGTTGCAGTGAAAAAAAAATGTATTCCTGCACTTCTATGTGTAAGTCAGAGCTTGGCACACAGTAACTATTTGCTAAATTATAGTTGCTATTGTTCAAAAGGCATAGCTTTGTGGAAAAAGAACCTTCAAAGAGAAGGTGGGTTTCCTGGATCACAGTCTGCTGCCTAGATATACTCTGGTCATTATTGTTTTCTCAAGTCTCAGGGGTATTTTTTTTCCTTTGGTTGAACAACATTATAGCTTCCATAATGCAGTCTCAGATGTAGGGAGAATCTCTGTCTCTTCACTTGATATTGTACTTACAAATATAGATTATATTTTTTGTATATTACAGAAGATGCAGAATTTGAAAGTAAGAAGCAAGATTTCATTATAAATCTGTCTCAGAGTAACTAACCATTTATATAAATTCTGGAATACCTTCTTATGTAGTAGAAGACATATGATAGATTGATGGCACTTTTTTCTTAATCAAATATATTATTATCCTTTGTCTTATCATTTAAAGTGTGCATTTATTTTCCCACAAAAACTGCTAATATCATTTCTTAAGTAAGCTCTCAAAATTTATTTTGCCACCCCATTTAGAAAAGTTTTCTAACTCCTATTTCCCCCAATGAACTTCAATTATCCAAGGTGACCCAGAGCAGTTTAACCTGCCTTTTCTTGTTTGAAGCAGTACAGTTCTATGACCTTAATACTGGTAATTATAATTGGGCATGGTGGCTCACACCTTTTAGCCCAGCATTCAGGAAGCTGAGGCAGGAAGATTGCCATGTGATGAGACTAGCCTGGATTACATAGTGAGGAACAGGCCAGCCAGAGGTATATTTAGAAACATACAACAAACAACAGCAAGAAAAAAAAAACATTAGTAATCCTAGTTAGAAATTACCGTTTTCGGGGGCTGGAGAGATGGCTCAGAGGTTAAGAGCACTGACTGCTCTTCCAGAGATCCTGAGTTCAATTCCCAGCAACCACATGGTGGCTCACAACCTTCTGTAATGATATCTGGTGCCCTCTTCTGGCCTGCAAGCATACATGGAAGGAATGTTGTATACATAATAAATAAATTTTAACAAAAAAAAGAAAGAAATTATTGTTTTCTTTTTCCAGTGTTTGGGATTCAAACCGAGGGCTCCATTCTAATATGTGGTAGGCAAGCACATTGCCTCCTAGTGACATTTCAGACTATATTTTTTTTTATTTAGTGTGAATTTTGTGTTAATATAAAATCTAAAAATGTATGGACATCTCTAGATAGTTGGAGAGATTAAGACTAAAAACTACAGAGAAGGAATATTAAGTTCTGAACACATCTAAACTAAATAGGAGACATGACAGGCAATGGGGGTAGGTAGAAATTATTAACTTAAAAGTTAAATACAAAATGGTTAGCTTTCTGATCTACTGAGATCACTTTCAGGGGTTAGAAATATACAGAGCCACTTTTAGTTTAATCTCTGGAAATAGCAAGAAGAACAGTAACTGGCATTCTCCCAAAGGACTCTCCATTGGGGATCACCAGGAAGCCACGGAAACAGTGTCATAGACAGTTGCTTGACACCTCTAAGAATAGCAAGAAATAAAACATTTTTACAAGCCAGTGTCAGTTTCAGTGTAACTTCACAAATGAGCTCTGCAGTTCTTGAATGTGGATTGAACAGGGTGTTTGCTTATTCCTTGGGCAAATAAACATAGAGGGTATATCTCAACTGATGTGCAAAAGAAATTCTTATTTCTGCCTGTTATAGAGAATATTTCTATTCAAAAACTGTTCCAATACAAACTTTCCAAAGTGGCTAGTTCATTCTCTTGACTGTACAGTTAGATCTTTGAAGGGTAGATCTAACTTACAAATGTCAGTAAGAAAAGAACAACCCCTTTTGAGGTTGATGGTACCTACTGTTGAAATGGTGTCAGAATTGTATCAGTGTGAATGATAAGGTTTTGTTTGATTTTTGGTTTTTCGAGACAGGGTTTCTCTATATAGCCCTGGCTGTCTTGGAACTCACTCTATAGACTGGGAATGGCTTTTGTCCAGTGTCACTGACTAGTATTATCTTGTCACAGATCCCTACTTTGTTCAGCTATCACTGATTGTACTTGGAAAGCTATTTGTTCCTCTGTGTGTATCTTGTTTCAAGGATTATGATGTATGCCATACAGATTTTTGTGTAATCTTTCAACCATTTTCAAAACACCGTAAGTTCTTAAATTGTTTCTAGTTTTTTCCACATGTATAGTCATGAATCAGATTTAAAAATTTTTAAACTACTCACTGGTCAAAAAATTAAACTGTATTTTTTTTTTAGTATCTAACCCAATATATCTGTAGTGTTGCCAGTATTTTATTAGTTTTCAAAAAAAATAATTTGGTTCTGGCTGGGCATAGTAGCACATGCCTATAATTCCAACACTGAAGAGATGGAGGCAGGAGGAGGATCAGTAGGGGTTTCACTTCTATATTCTTCCTCAGTATTTTTATATCAAGGTTTTTTTGTGGGGAGGAGTGGACAGGGTCTCACTGGGTAGTCTATGCTGGCCTCAGACTCACAGAGTTCTGTCTGCCTCTTTCAAGTGCTGAGATTAAAGACTTACCTCACTAGCTCAACTTTTCCTATAAAGAGGTTGTATAGTAAATATGGGTATGGGAGGACAGATGGTTTCTACTGAAGCTACAAAACACTGCTGTGTTAATAGCCTTGAAAAGAACTACAGGTGAGCTGGGCAGTTGTGGCACACACCTTTCATCCCAATACTTGGTAAGCAGCGGCAGGAGGATCTTTGTGAGTTTGAGGACAAACTGGTCTACAAAGTGAGCTCCAAAACATGCTCGAAAGTTACACCGAAAACTCTGTCTCAAAAAAAACAAAAGGAAGGAAGGAAAAAACTAAGGTGATACCTAAATGAACAGACACAGTTGTGTTCCAGTAAAACTTGACAAGATAGTTGGTAGATCAGACTTAAGCTCCCTAGGCTTAAATGGTCACCTACAGTAGACTCAAAGAATGCAAGTGTACCCCTTTGTCATCAAGGCCCTGGATACAGAGCCATTTTTATTGTATTAACATCATATGCTCTCCAAGATCATTTGCCACATTCAAAAATGTTCCCACTAATACATTCAAGTGAACCAATGCTTTAGTGTTCTATTTTCTGGTATGTAAGTGTTACATTAGGTAATGAACCTGCTGATACCATAGATATGTGTGTGTACTCGTCATCATCTTTGTCCTAGCCCAACTTTGCGATAAAACAAAGTTTGCTGTGTTCTGTTTTCTCTGTAAGTATAAATGAGTACAGTGTAACATGTACTCATTTAGGTGCCATTTAATGAGAAGGCTTCACTGAAAACTAAGGTAGTTGCTCATGCCTTGAAAATTCATTTTCTTAATGTTAATCTTTATGAATGTAGGTGAATTTTTTATGGTTCTTACACAGTTCCCTTTTTAACTTTGATTAGTAAGTAAAAGCTCAAGTTTTGATTTGTATTTGAGATCTTTTTTATTTAATATTGCTTGAAATCAGAAGCAGCTGTTTTCTCCCAGCATCATTAAAAATATGTAAGATTTCCAAAAACCAAGGCTCCAAAAACCCAGTCCTCAAGAAGAATAGCCATTTGAAAATCAGCAACTCTTTGCTATTAGGTTCCAGTGAGACCCCTCTGTTAAAATCATTAAGAGTGTTATGTATACTTACAGTAAGTAAAGAATTCTTTTAAGCATTAGGGATTTAAACACAAGGAAAACATGGACCTGTCTTCAAGGTGATTATAGCTAAAAGCTAAAATTATCTTATGCCTGTGAAGAGAAGTAACTTTTAAATTTTTTTCTGTTGAGAAATTTCCCTCCAGTCATAGAGTATACTACCCACGAAATTATTTCAGCCAAGTGGGGTGGAAATGATGTCTGTATGGCCATTGCCTTCCTCGTCTAGAAAGGAACACTCGTTGATTTCCTGTTGAAAACAGTACTTTTCAGTTTCCGTCTCTGGTTGTTCAACAGTGAAAAATATACCAACTTGCTTTTTTTTTTTGAGGCAGGGTTTCTCTGGGGTTTTTTGGTTGTTGTTTTTTGGTTTTTTGGGAGAGCCTGTACTAGATAGCTCTTGTAAACTAGGCTATCCTCAAACTCACAGAGATCTGCCTATTTCTGCCTCCCAAATGCTGAGATTAAAGGTGTGCGCCACCACCACCTGGCTTGCTTTCTTTATATAAATAAAGAACATTTGTTCCCATTTGTCTTCTATAATACGCTGTTTGATTATATCCAAGATAAAGAGTAGTTTTACAACAGAAAAAGTAATTCAGCCATCATCGTCAGCTCTATATTGATTCAGGATTGACATCATTAGACTTGTAAGGACTGGACCAACAATGCTGGCACACACTTTGAATCCTAGCACTCAGGAGACAGAGACAGGCAAATCTCTGTGAATTTGAAGCCAGTCTGTTCTACAGAATGAGTTTCTGGACAGCCAGCACTACATAGAGAAATACTGTCTGGAAAAAAATATCTATATAAGGTATTTCTCATAAAACATTAGCGTGGAAACCAGAATATAAGAGAAGTTACAGTTTTATTGAATACAAGTGTAATCTGGTCCTCCTATGTTGTATTTCTCATACTAAAACACCCTCAAGAATTTAGCTGTTAGCACCTGTGTTACTATCATCTTTGTCCAAGCCCTTTTCTCTTTCAGAGTACTGCACCATCTCCCCAGCTAGTCTTTATTTTCCTTCAGCGGTATCTTTCATGAAGGAAGACTACTTAACAGTTTAGGTCAGATCATATCATTCCATGTCATTCATTCCTCCACTTCAAATCCTGAAGTAGCTTTCGTTATCAGTGTTAAGCCAGAATCCTTACTGTGGCTTACCAGACCCTCATGACCTAACTCCTTCCTCACAGATCCCCTTCTGCCATCCTCCCCTCCCTCAGTCCAGCCTCAAGTTCTTCTGTGTATTTACTGTTCTTTCTGCTAGACCCTGCTTCTTTGTACCCACATGACTAGTTTTCTCTCTGATCAATGGTGATCTCTCATGGCCATCCTGTATAAAATGGCAATGTAATACTCAACCACCCCTTTCTTCCCTGCTGTAATTTTCTTTGTAACTTATCTGGTTTATTCTTTACCTTTGTCACTTTATATAGCAGGGATATGGTTTATGCTGTTTTTTTATGTTCTCAGTTGCTAATGTATGATAAATTATAAATTCATCTGATTAGCACTATAGCTGTAGCTGTCTTTGTCTCCTGTACCTTGCCTAATTGACATGAAGATGATCTGAACTACAAAAGATTATCTGAATTATCTTCAGAGAAGGAAAACTGTAGCTATATTTTAGCTTTTACATTATAGAACATTAACTATGCTTAAACTTTATAAATACTTGAAGATGGGAGTGGGAAGAGCTCCAATTTTTTCATTAGAAAAGTAAAAATCTTTGGGGTGATAAAGTTTACCAGTGTTATTTCCATTCTTGTGAGCATAGACTCTCAGTTTAGATATATGAGAACTAGGAAACATACATTTCATTTCCATCAAGGAGTCCTAGTGTTAGAAAACGGGTGTTTTCAAGTTATATGATCTTTATACAAGTTTAGCTGTAATAACACAGATTGAGTCTTTCAACGTTAGGGAAGCAGAAAGCCTCAAAGTCACATTCTAAAGTTAGTATGGTAGTATGGTGTTGTTGCCTGGTTTTTATTCTGTGAGTTCCTTGGGCTGTCTGCTCCTTGCAGCTATTTTTGTTTATAATCCATTTTATAGTCCCTTTTACTGTTCTACTAAACTTTCTAGCCAGAACATGCAAAGAAGCATGCCATAGTCCCTGCACTATAGTTGAAGGGTGGTGTAGGAGCCACAGCCCACTCTTTTGACAGGCTTTCTTCTTGTCAGTTCGGTTTCTCGCTGCCCTCTCTATAGAGAATTCTGTAGTTATTTCAAGGCTTTGACTACAAATCTTTCATTTTCCAGAGGGGCCAAATTAATTTAAGTGTCTGACCTATGTATAAATACACATTATTAAGATGTCAAAAATTGTTATTGAGTAAGTAATGACAGAGTTGGATAAGTTTTTAATTATTAGTAACCTGCCAGCCTTTGTTGTTGCCATTGTTCTAGATACTCCATAGCTTTTAAGATTGCTTTAAATGAGCATAACATCAGGCAATAGCCACATATACTTCACTTGCCAGCATACATTAGAGGTTGAAGCTTTTGGATGCTTATGTTAGTGCTCAGAAGTTGTAATGTGGTTTTCAAGGATCTTTTCCTGGATCTAACTTTCGTGTAAAACTTTAGGCTTTTCATTAGGTGTGATTGTGAAAATATGATCTAAGGTTGCTGTGGACACTGGATGTAAATTGCAACAACTGGGCTTGAGAAAGAGTGTATGTATGACAAGATCTAAGATATTTCAGAATAACAGTTGTGGAGCTCACTAGAATGAAAAGGCACCCTAACAACCATGAAAATAGACCCTTATCTCCCATACATTCCATACACGGGCAGTTTACTTCAACATAGCAGCACTTCACTGCTTTTAATTTCTTTCCTTTTAACAGTTAAATCAACAAGTATAAGATATGTCAGACTTCATGAATATGTCCATTGGCCTGCATAGGGGCCATGATGATCTTCTCTGTGTCCTGTTTTAGTGCATTCCTGCATTTTCCTGCATTCTTCTTCTAATCAGACATCTGAGTAGCAATTATATACCTTTGGTTTTGTTTTAAACAGAGAAAAATACTCAGGATAACTAAACAGAAAAGAACTTAAACCAAAAATCTTTCAAAGTAAGAATTCAGAGTTTGGGAATGCAGTTGTTAATAAAACATGTAAATAGTAGGTTGGTTGGGTTTTTTTTTTTTTGAGACAGGGTCTCACTGTGTAGCTGTGTCACTGTGTAGCTGGCCTGAAATCATGGTAATCTTCCTGCCTCTTCCTCTTGAGTGCTGGGATTACAGAATGAGCTTATGAAAGACTTTGTTAGTAATGAAGTTGCTTGAAAATCTTCAGTGTAATTTGATGGGTGCCTGTATATGGAAGAAATAATTGAATAGAATGTTCTGAAATCTCATTTTCTGAAAAGGCAGAGCTAAAACCTGAGTCCTGGCTCCTAATCCAGTGCTCTTTTGCATCACATGCTAGTTCTCTGCGACATGAGCATCCTGGCAGGGAGAATGTAATGCTCTTGTACATATGTATCTAGAGAGTCTAGACCAAGCAGCATAACAGATTCTTATCATATTTTGTGTCTTTCCCCCAGTGTGTCTGTAGGGACAGGGACAGTTGTCATTGTTATGGTGACATACCACCTTTCCTAGTAGCTTGTTGTAAATAGTAAACAATGTTTGAAATACATTTTCAAAATATTTACTTATGAATATCTTGTCTACATGTATGTCTGTGCAATGTGTGTACAATGTCTGTGGAGGGCAGAAGAGGGTGCAGATCCCCAGGAACTAGAGTTACAGAAAGACTGAGCTGTCATGTAGGCGCTGGGTATCAAACCTGGGACCTATGGCTCTTAACCACTGAGCCATCTCTGCAGCTCCTTGATTTTTTTTCTTTCATATTGAAAAAGCAGCATTGACATTCTCTTCATCACCTTCCCTTTTTATTACACCTTTCTCAGATATGTATTCAAAATGAAGTATTATCTGGATTTTGTTAAGAGTGGTCGGCAGAATTTAGAATTAAGAAATACTACTTAAGATGAGACATAAGTTTAGAATCTTCATGATTTCTTTTGGTAAGTATGGCAGAAGCTAGTCTTGCTTTATTCCTTGAGTGTTGTAAGTACGAGGCAGGTGTTTTGAAGTCTTAGTGTCAGTTGTTCAGACATAAGAAGTCTTTTAAATCACTGCAACTAGCAAGAATTTTTATTGAAACAAAAATAGATTGTCAACCAGAAATAACTTAATATCTATACATTTGGAGCTTTGGATTGCGTGTTCATGGATGGTTCTAACCAAAGATACAGAAATGACAATATCTTGACATGCTTTACTTCTGTTAAACTTTTGCCAGCCCAGAAGGAAAAGAGTATGCCTAGAAAAGAAAACAAAAACTGTAACATAGCCGGGCGGTGGTGGCGCACACCTTTAATCCCAGCACTTGGGAGGCAGAGGCAGGCGGATCTCTGTGAGTTCGAGACCAGCCTGGTCTACAAGAGCTAGTTCCAGGACAGGAACCAAAAAGCTACGGAGAAACCCTGTCTCGAAAAAAAAAAAACACAGTGAAAGAAAAAACTCTGTTTAAAGCCTTGTCTACATTCACCCTTATAGATGATTTAATAAAAAACATTTTTTTTTTTTGCTTGCAGTTTTTGTTAGGTTGCTTAACAAGTTCAAAGCTGTTGCCAGTCTGGAACGCTTTTCAGAAGTGCTGGTGTATTTGTGGAAGTTAAGACCTGTAAATCCTTGTCATTTTGTCATTTTGTCTTATGTGTGTGTACATACACTGGTACTCAATCCTATGATTATAGAGCCATCTGCAGGAAAAGCATCAAGTTGCAGCACAGTTAATAACTGTTACCAGGTTGTTTTAAGTGATAAATGAGAAGTGACAAACCACAGTTCATGGGGTGAAAGAAATGAGCAGTCAAGAGTTGCAGGAACTGTTAGTACTGGGGGGAGCCAGCAACGTCCCCCCCCCCCCCATTTAACCTTTTAAAGAAAACTGCTTTGTCATGGTAGTATGTGATCAAAAGAAGTATATTCCCATTGCTTTGGCACTTAGAGATTTCAGTAGTGGCAGGTCTGCCTGTTGGAGGAGCTGTGGATGGAGTGCCGTAGGAGCGACCTGGCAGTTCTGTTGGTATCTTGTCAAACAGTGCTATTTGTTTATCTGCTTGCTTCTCCAGGAGATTGGGCTGCTTTTAACACATCCTCAGTATAGTCTTGGGATTGATTGATTGATTAATTTTGGGGTTTTTTTTGCGGGGGGGGGGGGGGGGAACAAGGGTTCTCTGTACTTTAACTCACTTTGTTGACCAGGTTGACCAGGATTCACAGAGATCCGCCTGCCTCTGCCTACATGAGTGCTGGGATTAAAGGCCACCAAACCCGACTAGACTTGGGCTTTTCAAAAAAGGAATTACACTTGTATTCTTGCCCCTACCCCAAAAAATTCAGGTCATGTAGTTGGTTTCCATTAGCTATACAGATGGATATTTTCTGTTTTGTTAATCATGAAGCATTTCTAGACCTCAAATTAGATTTTGAGATATTTTTAAAGAAGCAATAAGAAACTTGCTATCCCATGATACATGAATTTTATCACGTGTCTTTGCTCTGTGCTGAGTAATGGTGTTAAGAGGGAGTCAGTCACCTTTTTTTTTTTTTGTTTTGTTTTGTTTTGCTGATAATATCAAAGGTCAAACCAGGACTATGGAACACTAAACACACTCCCACTGAGCCTCATCTTCAGCATCCAAATGATGTGTACTAGTGTGTAGCATAGTCTTTACATTTTGGTTAAAAATGTATGTCTTCACAATTAAGACTTAGATGGAATTTTTTTCCATGTTCACAAATTAGGTCATTTATTTATTTGTTTGTTTTTAGAGCATGGTTGCAAGATCACTGATTTCATGTCAGTAGCTGTTACCTTTAAGTGGAGCAGACATCAGAGGTTGGGTTAAGGGATGAATGATTTCACAAGTTTTCTATTCTTGTTTTCTTTGTTGCAAACTTTTAGAATATGAAAGTATTGGAGCTGGGGGACAGCCTCTTCAACACTCAGAAATTACTTTTATTTAAAAAAAACTAAAGTAGCACATACTACAAAAAATGATCAGATATAGAATCTGGAATTGGGGTGTTTTTATTTGGGCCTGACTTAGCAGTATTGTCCCAAATTCTGCAAATTTAGGAGACTGGGTCTCCTAATCATTTCAGGCTAAATTGAGAAGGCGAAGCCTTAGGAGAAAGTGTCTTTCCTTTGCATTTTCATATTCCATTCCTTCCTTGTTTTTGAGACAAGATCAGGTTGGCCTCAAACTCACAGCATTCCTTTGGCCTCAGCCTTCTGAGTACTGGAATTACTTATTTATGCCACCAAGTTAAGGTGTTTCAGTTCTTAACCCTCTAGCATCTCTCTTCACCCCAACCGCCCTTGGATTCAATAATTTTTTAAGTTTTATCCTTCAAGGATTGTGGACTTAATTTTATGTGAACTTTTAAATTTGGCTTCATTACTCTTAAAGTCTACCTTCTAGGAACTAGTTTTCTTAGAAATAATGTCAACTTTTCATGAGAAATTATTTGTGTTTAGATTTACTTTTCTAGCCAGGATGTCTGGGTTTTTTTGGAATAATGGAATGTGGCTTATGTAGAAGAATGTATAGTAAGATTAACTGTTTACTGACTTTGATTAATTTAATATATATGATTCTATTCAATTTTCCTCAAAAACTATAAAATTTTATGTCACTTGAAACATTATTGCCAAAGCCACAGAGAAACCCTGTCTCAAAAAAACCAAAAAAAAAAAAAAAAGAAAAGAAACATTATTGCTTAAGGCTAGTTTAACAAGCATGTTTTAAAACAAGATATAACCTTTGCCTTGATCCAAATATCAGGAATAAGGATGAACAAATAAAAGACTAGAAAATGCAAAACAGATAATTGCAATTAGTTTTGCCTGTCTCTCCAAGGAAGATCTATTTTCAGTCAACAGAAAATGAAAAAGGGTAAAGAGACTAGCCTGGATTTAAAAGTTTCCAGAAAAGTTCTTAGCCTACTTGACTTTCTTGAAAATAATTTTTTTCAAGAATCTTCCAAAAAGAAGTATAGCATTTACTTACCTAGATTAAGTCTCTGCCTCATGATTATTGTAATAACAATAAAAGTTTGAAAAATTGGTGAAAGGCTGTAAACCTTTCAAGCCAGAAATCTTGGATTTGCTAATCAGAGCTGTGTGGCTCCAGATCATTTTCTTCAGGGTCTCTGGGATTTCATTCATCTCATTGCCTTATGCTCAGTGATACCCATCTTGTGATAACATGTGTGTTATTTTAGGTTGTTAGACTGAATGAGGTGAATATTTAGTCTGATCATGACTTAAGTTCTTCTGCAGCATTGTGGGTGGAAACCATCAGGATGAAGAAGACCTGGTAGCACAGAGCTCCTGTGCAGACTACAGGCCTGCCTGAAATCAGATTTGAAAACCCGTGTCTCCAGCTGACTCATTTTGTCAGACTGAGTCAGGAGATTAACCCTTGACTTGTTCCTTTGGAAAAAAAAAAAAAAGCAAAGATTAAACAACTGCTTTGACTAGGGTAGCACTTGATCAGCTAGAAGCATTCCCTGTAAAATGAGCCGCCCAGGGAGAGGAGCTGCAGCTGTTTCATAGATTGGCGATTTTGTTTTTGTTTTGTTTTGTTTTTTCCTAGAAGAGAAATAAAAACCTTGTCATAGAAGATAATTGATAATTGTGGTAAAGAAAATGACTATTCATATTAACCAGTTGCAGTTTTCCTTGGGTAATATACACTTCCAGAAGATAATATTTGAGAATAGCAAACTTAAAAGCCTTTGCTGTATCTGGCAGGTAGAATTTGGAAGAAAATATATAAATTCTCATTAATTTTCTCAATAATTTTATGGTTTTCAGGAAGAATTATTAACAGTATTATACGGACATGTCCAGGTATGATTTGTGGAGTTCCTGAACCTCCTCTCAATTTAAGTAGTAGTGCGTGTACTGTGGCCGGTGCACTATGGGAGAAGGGATCTGGAGTGAATGAGAGGCTTTATACCATTTTCAAAATTGTTTATTTTATGTGTATGGGTGTTTTGCCTACGTATTTATCTGTTCACCACATGTGTGTCTGGTGCCCCAAGAAGTAGAAAGAGCGTGTTAGATCCTCTGGGACTGGAGCTACAGATGGTTGTGAGCCACCATGTGGGTACTAGAAAATAGAAACTAGTCTTCTGAAAGAGCAGCCAGTGCTCCTAACTGCTGAGCATCTCTAGCTGAACAGTAATCGTAACCAGGTGTTGATTCTGTAGCACACACACACCCAAGTTTGTTTGGTTTTACTTTGAATTTTTATTAAACTGATTGTTTTTCCACCTCATTATTGCTCTTAAAATAAAAACTGGGGAGGAAATTCTAAATGTTTCATGTGTTGTAATAGCCATGGTTGTATAGAGGATTACATTATACTGCTTGTTTTACCAGTTAGCAAGCACTTTCCCTGTTGAACTTAAACCCCTGCAGGCTTCTCCTTTCTTACCCATTGTAAAAGTTATTCCAGGTAGAAAGAAAAATACTGAATGTTGCCAATGCATTGATGCTTCCCTCTTCTTGTTCCCCCATGTTTGCTATTGAAAGGTGAGATTTTTCTTTAGTAACTAATAAAGAGAAATTTTATCTTAGATAATTGATTTTTTTCAGTTATTCTGTCAAAAGAGAACAGCTTGTCTATGAATGACTAAAATTTACTTAAAAGGTTTTAAGACATGGCATTGTTAATTGTAAATCAAAGCTTTTCATGCAGTTCTCCACGGGCTGAAGCAGGCCTTTGTGGTCTCTCAGGAGGGAGGAAGTTGCCTGCGCTCTGCAGACTGGCATTTAATAGCTGCTGTGCAGTGATGTTCTTTTGCAGCTGCTGCTAGACCTTTTCTCTGTCTGGGGAGAGTGGGGAGCTCGCATTGTTGGCCGATGCTGTCAGCTTTTGAATCCTGTGTTAGTCAGCCTTATTGCCTGGTGCTGTTTTATTACTGTGACTCAATCAGTATGTTTTCTAAGAATGGTATTTGTTTGGGGTTTTTGTTTGTTTGATTGGTTTGGTTTCTGTCTCTTACAGACTTTTCCTCAAATATTTCAGTGGCTTTCTACCTCACAAAAAGTGTCTTTCTAAAAAATAATGTGTCCCTTTGCACAGTCCAGTTGTTATCTTTGAATCACAGAGGAAAGGAATAGTACAAAGAGAATTTGATGGGGGGAATAAGAAAAATAAAGGTTGTTATTCTATTTTTCTGGCTTAGAATCTACACAAAAGTATAAATTGTAAGACTTTAAATAGTAAATGTGTCTGTTTTAGAGACAAAGTTTCAAATCTTTTGGCTTTGTAGTATTATGATAGTCTAGAAAAATCAGAGACATTTTTTTCTAAGAAATGTGATTTTTTTTTAACTCGAGTATATAACCATTCCATAGGAATAAGGAGGGAATTCTAGTAAGCCATATTTAGTTTGCTACCTAGAATTCATGTTTCTACACACCCAGTCTTTTATTCTTTACATTAAAATAAACCCTTTCTCTTATTCTATCACCAATTTGTTTACTTCATATTAGATGTTCCAGAGGGCTGCATTCTTTTGTAAACTTTTCATTAGTGTTGTGAATGATAAATCCAAGGAACTTTATAAACAAAAGTCTGTATTATAAACATTTCCACTTTAGGAATATTTTAAACACAGGTAACTTATTTTTAAGATAATTTTTAAATTTAAAAATTTTTTTTCACAAAACAAACAACAAAAATTTCTAAAGCACAGTATGTTCTAGCCTATGAAATGGTACTTAAATGATGGTCCACTTTCTCCAGGAAGTGATTTTGTATAAGGCTTAACTGTCTGGATCCTCCTTATCCCACATGATTCAGTGTTTCCAGTTCCTGATTGCTTGATCATGTGTTTATCAGACTTGAAAGCAACTTTAGGCCATGCCAGATGGTAATGTTGCTGGAGGTGTAGCAAGCAAGGCTTTCTTTCACAAGTGCTCTAATTTAATTCAAACTAAGAACAGATTAGTAGAAGATTGCTCGCTCTCTCTCTCTCTCTCTCTCTCTCTCTCTCTCTCTCTCTCTCTCTCAGTGTGTGTGTGTGTAAATTTGTTATTCTTTGGCACATTTAACTTTAGGATGCAGTATCTCTTTGTATTTAGAGTGTATGACTTGGATATTTATTTTAGCACCCCAAAAGTTTGTGTATTTGGTATCCTCCACCATTGCGAGGACTTGGTAGAAATTGAAAGAGTTAGATTACAGCATAAACCCTCCCTCTATGCACTGTGAGTTGGTTCAGTCCTATTTTGCATAAGTTCCTTTTGAGTAGTTCCATGTGTGAATGCATAGTACTAAGGACTTGTACTGCTTGTGTGGATATATGTCTTAGAGAGACACTGTGTGCGTCAGCTGCAAATAACATTTTCAAAATCAACATGTATTGTGCTTATCCCGTCCCTGGGATGGGCAGCAATTCTTTGATGTATTACTACAATGGAAAAACGGTAAGCCGTTTTCTTTCTTCATAGAGTGCTTAACTGACTTGTTTAATGGAGAGCGGTGCAGTCTAATTGCATTTTAGTAAAACCTGTGGGGTTTTTTAAATTCTTTTACCATAAATTAGATTTGTATAATTATTTGTGTCAGTAAAGTGTCTGCAACAGTTACTTGTAATAGTGACTCCTACATCTCAGTAGTTGTTTGCTTTTATTTGTAAGTATAGAAAATAAACTTGAATTTGAGTTCTTTTTAGTTTTAATAGTAGTATCTCTCATAGCATAAGTTTGAAAGTACATTTATTTTTTACATTTTGAAATATTATAAACATAATTTATACATAAGAACATAAACATTAAATATTATATGATGCTTTGTAAATGGATGGGAAAGATGAAAGTCATCTTGTGTATTCATAAAAAGAACAAGTACGAAGCTCTGGGAATGATTAGGGAAGCAGTCAGCCAGCGAGGGCCGTGTTTCCTGTTTGGAGTTTCAGGTCCAAAGCCTTTCCTGGGATACCATCTGCTTCTAATCATACTAGAATTTTGACCCTGTGCAGATTCATAACATAAATCAGTATTTCAAAAAATACATTTTTACATTTCTAGATAATATATTCCTGGTGAATTTATAGTCTATTTTTAGGTATTTTAAAATAGTTTTCTGTATTACTAAGCAAAACTTTTCTGTAGTTACTTAATATTAACTACTTTGTATATTTCTGCAACTGTGTCTTTAAAAGCCATAGGACTTTTGTATACTGTAAAAAGTATCCTTAGAGATTTGGAGTTACCATTGTGAAATATTTGATATGCGTTACAAAGCATTACCTTAATGCCCACTTAGAATTCACCTGAAGCTTAGTAGCCACCTTCTCAACATTGTTTTAATTCTCTCACATTTCATGAAAAATTCATTTGTTGTAGCATCAATGATTTTAGAGGAAGGCATTTAAAATGTATTTTAAGTTTTGAAAAACTAATTCCATTTTCCTAAAATAGCATAAAGTTTGGTATGTTTACTCTTTCCTTTTTGCCAATTGAAACATACTGTTGAAAGACCTCTGAGAACTGGTAGAAGGACTTTTTCATCTGTCGGTTGCTTTGGTGCCTTTGGATCCGTCCAGTGTTTTATATGTGGGTTTTTTGAGTAAGTGTTCTTAGTAGATAACAGTCGGGCCAAAAAAATATTTAAGCTCTTTGAAAGTATGTGTTCACGCTTCCTGTATTCAAGACCTTTGGAGAATGTGAGAGGTGGACTTAAGAGAGTAAGTGAAATTACTTTCTCTCTAATAATCTTTGCCAGCTGCCTTTCAAATGTAAAAGTATTTTTCATTTTTGTCCAATTCCAAGTAAAACAGTCTGTTTAAAAGTGGCATGCAACTATGTGAGCATGCACACATGTATGTTCAATAAAGTTTACTTCTCAGATCACTCCACCACAGCCTTCCTCTTTGTTCTGCACTGAGATGGGTGGTGGGGCAGTTTGATAGTATTGAGCATTTCCAGGTTTATGGTGCATGGCATAGTTAGTATGACAAAGATGTGTGGTTTGAAAATTGATAGCTCTGTGCCTAACATAGGTCAAAGGTGACTTACATGTTCTTGAAAGATACATAAAGCAATCATGCATTGTCTCAGTCCTGTGTCGTGAGAGTCTACACATCTTAGTGTTTTATACATGGTTCTCTAATAATTATGAGAATTTCATTTAAATTATAAGAAACATTCTCTTATAACTTCAGTTTTCTTCAGTAAGAATATTATGAAGTATGTAATTATGCTACCTAAAGAATATGTAAATAACAATCATCATTGTCATTTGAAAATGCTAGTCTACCAAGCTTTCATGTGAAAAGTACAACTTTATTAATATTTTGACTCAAATGAAATGTCCTTCAAATGTACTGTGTTATGGAACTTTGGTGGTGAATGGATTAAGTTTGAGGTTATTCTTTTGCTCCCTTTTACTGGTTTAAGATGTTATGTAGAACATTAATATTTTAAATGCTAGTAAGTTCCCATTGATTTCATTGTTAATACGGCATAGCAGGTGTTCTGAGAGAGTAAGTAGTTCTGGTCTAAGCATTTGTTTTTTAAGTTTTCAGTTTTGTTCCATGTTCCTTAAGGGTTTGAGATCTTTATAAAACCATCAATGCTAAAACAAGTGAGATTAACCAGAGAGGAAGAGCCTGTTTTACTACGAGTGTGTGATTAGTGTTATATTGTTGGGATTGTGACAGACTTACTTCTGTTTTCCCACTATTTGAAAACAGATGTCTGTGTCACTGTCATTAGTAATCTTTGTGATAGGTTGGGAAAATAGAACTACTTTTCAACAATTATGTCTTTTTTAGGATTTTAAGAAATATCAAGGAATAGTAAATTTCCGAGGCTTTATTTTAAGAATTTAGCCGGCATTCAGTCCTCTTATTGACACAAGTGATGTTATTCAGTAAAAATGTAGAAAGTCTCACAGGAACGTTTAAGGCTGGCATTTCCACCTGTCTGTAATCTGAGTGGCCTCTTTTATTAATTTTTTATTATTAGTTAATTGGTTCAAGGTGGCTTAAACCAAAGATACCTCAAACTTTCTAGGTATTTTCACCAATGAGAGACAGGACAAAAGTCAAAGTTGTAAACTTAAGCTGGAATCATATTTTGAATGACTAACTTCTTTGGATGGCATCTGGGTAAGAAAGACAGAAAACAATGCTATTATAAAGGCCATGAACCATGTGGAAAACTTTGTCTGATTCCCTTAAGTCAGAAAGCTGTCTTCATGTTAAATGCAACGAGCCTCATTTCATAAATTAAGACAGTAAGATTGAGAGGCATGAAGTAATTTGTTTAAACCCCACCTAGATAAGTTCTGAAATTTAGCCTAATTTCATCTCCAAGATAGGTCGTTTCCTTTATATAATCTTACAAGTAAATTTGTCTCTACAGTAAACTGAATCAGTTCTTGTTACCACTTGTGCTAAAAAAAAATAGTCTGTATTGCATAGCAAATGTAACTGGAAAAAGCACTAGAGTACCTTTACAGATAAATTGTGGATGCCTCATCATAATGCTAATTGTCTCAATGTGGGGTGGCTTGTCAGGGTTTGGGTGCATGTGTGCACATCTTTGTCTGTGTGTGTGTGTGTGTGTGTGCGCGCGCGCACATCTATATATGTATGACTGGTGTTAGAACGCAGGGCCTCACACATGGGTAACAAATACTTTACTACTGACATATATCTTCAGCCAAGTCAAGTAGGAATTTTCAATTTTTGAATAAGACACCTGTTTATTGTTATAGGTGTTTAAAAAAACATAAGAAATTAAACTATCTGATTCCTTCTAATATAATTAAATTACAGCCTTTCTGTCCCCACATAATTTCCTTTTTTTGTAAGAATTAAAATAGCCGTGAACTCAGATTATATTGTAAATTGTTATAAGACTTATTTTTCAAGTGCATATTTTAATAATCATTGAAAGCATATACTTACCCCCATGTGAAATGTGAAAGTATATAGAATTGAAGTTTTGTTCTTTTGGGGGGGGGTTAGTGTTAGTTACTTTGGGAGAAGAAAGTATAATGAATTCAAATGTGTAGACCATCTGTGGACCCAGCATATTAAGTGTAATGTTATTATGATAGGCAGCATGAGGTCATGCAAAAATTCTCTGAACAAGACATTGAATGATAAGAACATTTGCATAAATCTGTAGGGGGGGCTGAAACTAATCTGTGAACTCAAGGAAGTTGTCTTTTTTTCATGTAGATAATGCAAAGGTGATGTTACACTGTTCAGCATTACCTTAAGAAGGAAGGAAGGTCCAATCTGTTCCTTAGAAATGCCATTTTCAGGGGAAAAAAAAGATTATTTGAAAAAAACCTTTGCATTTATAAGACCAATGAAATATACTAAGTGATGTTAAAGTTAATTTTTAAGATATGCCTCATTTAATGTGGGAGAAATTTCTACACAGTTAAAAAATGGTAATATTAAAATGCTTGTTCCTCAACGAACCAGCAGTTAATTTTAAGATACTTTGCACAGAAAACTGTAAATACCAATTGTCCAAGACAGGAAAGCTTTTATAATATAGACATGTTCCTGGAAATTTGGTGAAAAGAGAAGAGAAACCTACTGAATTAAGCGTATTTTTCCCACTTACAGAGGCCCAGTGTGCCTTACCAACTGGTTTGAAGAGGAGGACCTCAAACAGAGCTAACTTGTGTCTCTGTACTCAGTTCACTCTGCTTGGTGGTGTGCCTGTGGGCTCAGCACCTTTGCAACTTGGTGGGAACTCTCTAAATCTTTCCTGATTACATGTGAAATTACCGTAAAAACTCTATAACAGATTGGATTTTATGGCAGTGTTATATTAATATACTGAAAGCATTAAGATATTTATTTGTCAAATCCAATTAAACTGCTAGTTGTAAATTGAGCTTAACATTTTTATGTACTTTCCTTTGAAGTTGTGTTTAACTTTAATTAGAGAGGAGACTAAATTTCAATCTTCAAATCAACTAAAGGTTCATTTGTTGTGTCCTAGTGTACGTGTAGATCTATATATTTACAAATACTGGACACAGAGTAGTTAGATGAACATGTAGGAAATTATTTTCAGAACTGTCTGAAGTCCTCTACTGACTTTCTGGCACTTGTCAGAGCATAATTTTTAATGCCAAAATTTCATTTATTTTTTAACAATCTTGTTTTTAAAAATTCAGATCTTAGAAATTTAAAAATAGAAACTATTCTGTTGTTTACTGTTGTGAATTAGCTTAATATATGTAATCAGCAATAACTTAATTGAAAAGTAAATTTGTTTAAGAATTACCTCATTTGCCGGGCGGTGGTGGCGCACGCCTTTAATCCCAGTACTCAGGAGGCAGAGGCAGGTGGATCTCTGTGAGTTCAAGGCCAGCCTGGTCTACAAGAGCTAGTGCCCTCAGGACAGGCTCCAAAGCTACAGAGAAACCTTGTCTCGGAAAAACTTAAAAAAAAAAAAAAGAATTACCTCATTTTTATATAATTGCATAAGCCATGAGATAATTCAAGTGGTTATTTCTGAATATAATATGTTTTTGTTTTGAAACTGTAATGATTAGGTAAATTAGCCAAGTGATTTATATTTTTGGAAGTTATCATAAATGATATTGAATATATTGATGCAAACTTAAAAAGGACTGTTATTAAAACCATCCTGACAGAGGAGCCAATAAAATTCTACACATGGAATGTTCAAAAAAAGGAAGTGTTGTTCCAACCCAGGACTTAGGTATGCTAGGCAAGTGCCCTACCACTTAGCCACACACCCAGCCATCCATGTTTCTTTATTCTTCTTTCAACGTATTTTGTATAGCCTTAACTTCTGGATAAAGGACCATTTACTCATATGTGGTAGTTTAAGAAAATGAAATGCAAAATTCCATTTTTTTTCTTTATACCATTTACAGTCTCAGGTGACCACTAAATAATGGCTGCTGCATTGCATGGCACATAGAATAGAATTTGCTTATCATCTGTAGGTCTTCTCATATTGTGGGAAAGGGCCCTTAAATTAATAGTCACACATCCTAAGGAACACTCCCCCCTCCTTGTCATTTAAGCTATTAAAAATATCAACCATCAGACTATGGATCTATTTTTCTTTTTAGCTAAAGCTTCTGATTTACTTTTTATTTATTTACTTTGCATCTTTTCTCAGTAGTTACCAGACTCTCTATGCTTCTTTGTTGTACAGGGCTGTTTCCAATATTAATTACAAAACGGGTGCATTGAAAAGAAATGTAGTGCACATTGCCAATCTCTAGAGCTCCAGAATGTTTTCCCCCAAATTTGGAGGTCATTCCTATGTCTCAACTGAATCATCCAAGGTGGGGAGGAATCTGTCTTTGACAACTTGACTCCAGTTGGGTGCATGAACTAAAGCACCCTGAGCATAATTGCATAGTCACTGTTGGAGACAGTGCTGTGCTGTCTTTTTTAAACCTACCCTGGGGTAAGTGGGATGAGAATATTCAAGATATTGGTAAGAGTTTGTTCTCTTCAACCAGACTTAATGATGATGGAAAAGAAGTGTGGGTTTTGACTCACTTGTGTTCTGAGTTAAGAGTATCTATCTGTTCAGCAGATACCAAAAATATGCTTAACACCTTAAAAAGCAAAATGGCACCTCTGCAATAGCTGCCTGTGCCTAACTTTCTGAAACCAAAGCTGGAATTCCTGTCTAGAAATTAGATAGAACACCTTAAAATACTTAGTTGTCCCTTTCTCTAATATCTTAAAATTGTTTGACTCCTAGTAGATTGTAATCATCTTAAATCATAACTACTCCTCTTTCTTAATTTTAAGATTGTTCGTTGTGCTACAGAATCATCCTTGAGATTTAAATATATCGTTAACTAGAATTTTAAAAAAAACTAGCATCTGTGTACAGGTGATCGGATGACATAAGCGGTCTGGTTTTAATTTGTGGCCAGTACTGATTGTAACAAGGAAAGACTTGCTCTTTTTGTGGAACTGGCTGACTGTTTCCCCACATCTGGAGCTAATAAACTCCCTGACCACATCAGTTGTGCTTTGATCTGAACTCGAGACTGGCACAACTGCTATTCCATAGCTCTGCATCTGTGTTTTGCAGGTCATGGCTGAGATACCAAAAGCAAAGTTAGAACAGTGCCAGAGGTCCTCTGAGAGCCACAGGCTGCAAAGTATTTCTATTATGATGAAAATTTGAAGTTGTACTAGTGTGTAAACAATAAAGTTGTTTAGGGTTTTATTTGCCATCTTCATTTGTACGATCTGTCTTTTTTTCATGGTGTTCAGGGGGTTGTTTTGTTGGGGTTTTTTGTTTGTTTGTTTGTTCTCTATTTTTTTAAGACAGGATTTCTCTGTATAGCCCTGGCTATATTGGAACTTGTTCTGTAAATCAGGCCTGGAATTCAGTGTTGGGATTAAAGGCATGCATCACTATGTCCTGTTTTATCTTGTAAAAGTCCTTTTTATTCCCAAAACCTATGTTGTACAGAGATTATCTCTAAAAACTAACTTTGCCTCTAACATGAGGCCTCATATTCCTGTTCAGCTTCAGTCTTCAAGTACAAGTAAGTATGCATGTGTTTTCTTCTAATTTGTTATGTTTACCTTAGTTTCCTCATTTTGTGTGATAGCCATCATTCTTCATTTAGCAGCACTTTGTGAATTAAAGTAGATATATCTCTTTACTTTTGTCATAACGGCAGACTTCTAAAAAGTTCTGAATCATAAGTCCATCATATTTGGCATACAAGGAACTGAAGGTACCAAAGACAGCTATAAATCAAGAAGTTATTTTGAAATTTAAGATGAAAAATTATGTAGGTCTTTTTGGTGCATGAAATGATGCATCAAAACTGGAACTTTTTTATAATTCTCATGTGTGAGTTTCAAATATTTTGGGCTATAACTTGAATATATTGGATAAATTATAGTTATTTCTGATAAAGTGTATGTGTAGTAAGAATAGATTTGTAATGAAAAGCACATGTTCTGATACTATCTTCTACATTTGATTCTGATTTGTATTTCCTAGCAAAGGCTACAAACTTCCTCTACTTTCTGTTTTTATAGTGTCCCTTATTTTGGAGAATTCTGTATAGAAAAAGGCAAAAGACTCCCAGTTTTGCTAAGATTAGAAACTGAAGCTTTGTTGATTTTGTTTGCTTCCTTGTTTATTTACTTATTTGACACAGGATCTCACTCTGCAGTTTAAACTACTCTGGAATTTGCTGTGTTGCTGAGGCTAGCCTTGAATTTATGGGAGTCCTCCTGCTTCAGCCTCCTGAGTTTTGAGGTGACATTTGTGAACCACCATGCCAGGCTTTGGAAAGGGAAATTTAAGAAAAAATATATACTCAAATTCCTTTCCTAAAAAACTTATAAGACACAAACACAATTACACAATTAAATATGCCATGGTGTTTTTTTTTAACACTAATAAAGTTAATTTTTTATTGTATGTGTATGGGTGTTTTGGCTGTATGTACATTTGTACACCACTTGCATGCCTGTTGCCCTTGGAGGCCAGAAGAGAGTATGGGATCCCCTGGAACTGGAATTATGGATGGTTATGAACCTCCATGTGATGCTGGGGATAGAGCCTAGGTCCTCTGCAAGAACAGCCCGTGTCTTTGACTGTTGAACCATTTCCTCCATCCCCCTAATGTAATCTTGTATGAGATAGGTTTAAAATAGAAAAGTGTGCTAATACATGTATGTGTCACACTTTCCTTTCAGGATCTTTTAGTTAATTTCTAAGAACATAGCTTTCTCAAACGTCTCAGATACCACAGGTATACAATTTACTTTGAAGAGGTGACAGGAAACAAACATGAAAACCAATTCAAAGGAAAATACACATGTATGCTAGTATTAGCAGGACTAGTAAGAAGAGATGAAAAGGACTTTCTAACCTTTATGTGCAATGGGCTGTGCTTGTATAAATAGAGTCATATCTCACAAAATGTGTGACAAATAGCATCAAAAACTGACTAGTGGCAATACTAAACAGTGTAATTTCTTCTGTTGTCATGTTAGAAATATGGTATATTAGCTAATTCTTACTCGCTACTTCTTATACTATCAGAAGCACTGTGCTAAATATTTGATACCTCATCTCATCTGCCCCATGAGGTACAGGATCAGGCTACCTTACAGATAAGAAATTTGAGCTTCAGGAAGATTGAGAACTCTATATGGTTAGTACCTTTTAGGAAGAGTAAATTTTGATAGCTTGTGAATTTATAATTAATAGTTTTTGTAAAAAAAATTAATTGCTCCCATTTAATCTTGGTGTAAGAACCAGCACCCCCTACCCCCCAGGTTCTTGTTTGCTTGGCTCATTCTGCCAGTGAGATGTGTCCTTTGAATGTTCTTTCTCTTATCACTGTTTAAAAGCATTTGCTTGGGTTAAAAATGCCACATTATATACTAACAGTCCTTTCCCCCACGTCTTTTTTTTTTTTTTGCTGGGGCGGGGGGTTCGAGATAGGGTTTCTTTGTGGCTTTGGAGCCTGTCCTGGTCTACAGGCTGGCCTCGAACTCACAAAGATCCGCCTGCCTCTGCCTCCCTAGTGCTGGGATTAAAGGCATGCGCCACCACTGCTCGGCCCTTACCCCACTTGTTAAATGTAACTGTTACAAAGTTTTTTCTATACAATTCCAGAATATCTCAATGATTATATATAGAATGTGTGTGTGTTTGTATATGTCTTCATAATGATAATGCTAACTTTTGCTAGTTAAGTGAAATTTAAATTTCTTTATAGTGAAATTTACTGGATGTACTCCTAACAAATTAAAACAGAATTAATTTCCTATGCCACTGAGATTAGCCACATCTTCTCCTTCCTTCTGATTCACTGTACAGTTTATAAATAGTCTTGTTTTCTTTTAAGACATTTTGATGGCAGGGTTGGTGTTAAGACAGTCTCACTCTTGCCAAAGTTGGTATTGAACTTGAAGCCATCCGTCCTCCTTGGAGTGCAGGCGTTAGCCACTATGCCAAGCTTCATGTAAAGCTTTATTTGTTATTTGTTTTGTTTTGTTTTCTAAAGTTCAGTAATTCTGAGAATTCTGTGGTCATATTTCATTCACTGTTTATTTGGCTGCCCATTTAGTTTTCTCAAGGATTGTGAATGTTGGCCGTTTGACATCTTAAAATGTTCATAATTTCCTTACGAACATCCTAGAGCAAATGTTCACTAAAAGAAAGCATTACTGCCCTAACAAATAATCTTTTTCTTTAAGATATGTCAAACTTGGAAGTATACCTGAAATTTAAGAACTGAGACCTCTCAGCAGAATTTGATTCGATTTCCTAAGTTAAGGAAGTTGCTGTCCTTTCATGCATGCCTTTTACCAGGATCATTTCATCTATTCTCTTTGTCTGAACTGCTATAGTTTACAACAGTGGAAAGTTTGTATGCTGCTTAATAATCAGAGACATTTGTTTGCCCCATCAGATTTCAAAACACATGCTGCTAAGAAAATTATATTTTTTTGTCTGAGTGTCTTAGGCCTTTTTCAGCCACCTCTTATAATTGTTATAACAAGATGGAATACATGAATATCTGAAGTAATTTATTTTCTAGTAACCAGCTAAAAAGCAACATGTAGTTAGTAACCAAATTTGATGTCAACTGTGTAGCAATATTTGTGATATGTACTAATGGAGATTAGTAGATGAGTCTTTTAGGTTCTTTGTGAAACATAGAACTCATTTTATGTAAATAATATAATCATTTACATTTAATTAAGTCTCCTGTTTTGTTTTAAGGTATATGCACCATCCCCAAATTCTGACGATTTCAACCGTGAATCTCCTAGTTATCCATCTCCCAAGCCACCAACCAGTATGTTCGCTAGCACTTTCTTTATGCAAGGTAAGCACTACTAGCAGTTGTGAGAGCCAGCCAGAACTGTCAGTGTGTTGGCATTAATTAATGTGAGAAAAAAGATAACTGTACAGAAATTCAGACATACTTTTCTAAGTATTTTTTTATGAAATCAGTTAAAATTTAGCCATACAATATTCTGGGGCATTTATTGCTAATTGTAATTTAATTAAATTATCCAACAGACCTTTGAAATGATCATCTACTTCTAACAGAAAAATGATCAAAGCTCTCTGTCTTAAAACAAGACTACTTATAGACTCTACAGTGAATCAGAAGGAAGGAGAAGATGTGGCTAATCTCAGCGGCATAGGAAATTAATTCTGATTTAATTTGTTAGGAGAATGTTGAAATATGAAAGCTAGAAAGAGTAGTAGTTTATGGTTTGCATTAGAGTCTCATAAAGAACTAACTGAGACATGTTAGAGAGGTGCTGCATCTCTTCTAATTCCTGTCTGACAAATCATTTTTATTTGGTCTCCTGTGGTTTGGTATTGTGGTATATATATGTGGGAGCCGTACATCACTACATAAATGGTTCCTCAACTGTGCTGTAGATGAAGTCACTGCTGACATCTCATTTGAAACCTCACTATATAATGTCACTTTTTACCCCATCATGCTGTGATAGAAACTTCTTCATTCCAAATTTTCAGAATGTCTGATATGATGTGTGTTGCCTATTATGGGTTAAGGCCTTTGGTTGAACATTTAGCCAAGAATTAAATCCAACTTGCCCCCAGACTTCAATTGTTTATTACCTTTTTTGGTGTGAAGTATATGTTTTTTGAGAATTGTTTTAATAATCTACCTATTACAGTTTATACTGTTTTTGTTCTTGTTTATTTTACTATAAAAATCTCTTTTTTAAAAATAGTAATTATGGGGGCTAAGAGGGAAGAAAACCTGAAAGAATACTAGGTTGGAAGGGGGAATGTTATCTGCAGGCATTGCTTGTCTCTGTTGCTGTGATAAAGCACCCTGACAAAAAGCAGCTTAGAGAGGGTGACGATCCATCATAGCCCAGGGAAGTCAAGGCAGTGGGAATTACGCAGATAAACACATCAGAGTCGAGAGCAGAGAAAAGCTAATGCATGTACACTCACCTTTTTTCACCCTTAAATAGGTCAGGGCACAGACAACAAAATGGTACCATTCACATTCGTTAACCCAGTTAAGAAAACCTCTTATAGACATGCCCTCAGCCAGTCTGATCTAGAGAGTCCCTCGCTGAATTACTTTTCCAGGATGATTCTAGATTGTTCAACTGGACAGTTGAACTCAATTGTCATTATGCCCTTTATATTTTTTGTACACTGTCAAAAGAAAAAATTCTGGCTAGGGAAAACTTTGTTTTATTTTTCTTTTTATTTTAGATGGGACCCACAGTTCTTCTGACCTTTGGAGTTCATCAAACGGGATGAGCCAGCCTGGTTTTAGTGGAATTCTGGGAACCTCAACTTCCCACATGTCTCAGTCCAGTAGTTATGGCAGCCTTCATTCACATGACCGCTTGGTAGGCTATCAAACAACATTTTGTTCTTAGCTCTTTTTGTATAAGTTATAATTAAACCAAAACTTGTGAACCTGGAAGTATTTATAGGCTTACTATACCATAACTTTTTTCAGTGGGAGTGCCCTGTCACACAGTACTAATTTGTCATATGTCATACTCATTTTAACCTATTATACAGATTGTCAAGTGTATATTCCTGTTTAGAAAACGTGTGCTGCCGGGCGATGGTGGTGCACGCCTTTAATCCCAGCACTAGGGAGGCAGAGGCAGGTGGATCTCTGTGAGTTCGAGACCAGCCTGGTCTACAGAGCTAGTTCCAGGACAGGCTCCAAAACCACAGAGAAACCCTGTTTCAAGAAACCAAAAAAAAAGAAAACGTGTGCTTTAATTTTTTATTTATTTGTGTGTGTGTGTGTGTGTGTGTGAGAGAGAGAGAGAGAGAGAGAGAGAGAGAGAGAGAGAGAGGGAGAGAGAGAGAGAGAGAGAGCGCGAGAGAGAGCACGCGAGAGAGAGCGCACGTGCGCACAAGAGCACAGGGGTGGGGGGATAAAACCTTCATGCATGCTAAGCAAGTGCTCTACTACTAAGCAATAGCCCAGCCTTCAGAAAACATGTACTATATCATGTCTTTTTCCCTTTTCTAGAGTTATCCTCCACATTCAGTGTCACCTACAGACATAAACACGAGTCTTCCGCCAATGTCCAGCTTCCACCGTGGCAGTACCAGCAGCTCACCATATGTTGCCACCTCCCATACTCCTCCCATCAATGGGTCAGATAGCATTCTAGGTGAGCTTCTGGGTTGGGATAGCTTCCTAATCCTAATTTGAGAGTTTTATTGAAACCCATATTGTTCAATAAAATTTTTAGTAGTTAGTTTAAATAAAAATGAAAGAAGATAATTAACCTTTTAAGTTTCACTAATCCAAAAACCAATAAGGAACTCATCTTTATTTTTATAGCTTGTCAAAGCACATAGAGTGTTTCCTGATTCACTGTGACATGTGAGATCACAAGCCAGGATACCCTTGAAGTGATAGATACATGCTTAAGAAAAAGTAACATTCCTGCTAGTCTTCTTGATTTGTTTACCTGTTTAAATCATCCAGGAGCCAGAGGGAATGCTGCTGGAAGCTCACAGACGGGTGATGCACTTGGAAAGGCTTTGGCATCTGTAAGTATTGGGTACACATTCTACTGATGAACTAGGGTTAAGATTTTGTGGACAGTAAATGGCATAGTCACAACACTTTTAACATAATTATGCATTTAAGAACTATTTTCTGAGCCGGGCAGTGGTGGCGCACGCCTTTAATCCCAGCACTCGAGAGACAGAAGCAGGCAGATCTCTTTGAGTGCGAGGCTGGCCTGGTCTACAGGACCTAGCTCCAGGAACTGTTTTCTGTTTATATTGGTATATACCATTAAATTAACTTATGATAACACCACCTACTCCATACCTACAATAGCTGTATTTGTGGTTTCATTTTAATACGTCTTTATTTGAGTAGAAGAAATACAGGTAAAACAAAGGAATTTGGGGAAATTTATATGTAAATACTCAAGTGGCCCATTTAAATAAATCAAGAAGAGCCAAGAAAGAAAATCCAACTCATCTAATATGAAAGAAATGCCTTTATAAGGGTTTTCACAAGATGGAAAATATTGTTTGTTTGTTTGTGGAAAAAAGCAGTCAGCTACAGCTGGTTCACTCAGACCAGAGGGTGGGGCTCAGAATCATTGAAAGACTTGTGCTAAAATGAACAAAATGGATTAAAAGAGATTTTATAATACGTTACAGCTTGTCTTGATCACTTCAAAAAATAGGGACCACAGTGATCACCATTTAATATGTATGACTCTTAAAATGTTAAAAATTAGTTTGGTATGCTAAAGCCAGAAAGGAGAGAAGGGTGTTTGTTAATAATCTATAAGACTCAAATATAGGCCGGGCGGTGGTGGCGCACGCCTTTAATCCCAGCACTCGGGAGGCAGAGGCAGGCGGATCTCTGTGAGTTCGAGACCAGCCTGGTCTACAGAGCTAGTTCCAGGATAGGCTCCAAAGCCACAGAGAAACCCTGTCTCGAAAAAAAAAAACCAAAAAGAAAAAAAGACTCAAATATACTTATTCAGCTTCAAATTATGTTTTCTGCCTTGTGAAGTTTCTCCTTAGACTTGTATTTTTTTCCTCATCCTTTTGTCTTAAGCAGTATGCTTTTTAGAATTCCAGAGTTGTCTTATATTTTGTCTGCAATACAATGAACTTTCTCAAACATTTGCTGTTGATAGGGAAAGTAGAACTCTGATATGTGAGCAGCTGTTGAGCTCTTGAAGAAAGAAACTCCTTTATGTATTGTTTGAGTAAATAAACCTTTCTCTATAGCTGCAAGTCTGAGTTTTTTAAGAAATGAAGCCAAGTCAAACTCTTCTACCACATATGAAACCCTGTACACAGTGGAATCCAGTAAATGTTTGTTGGATTTAATCTTGGAACATATGTAATAATGGTGGGGTACAAACCCACGGAAATGATCAACTGTGGTCTGAGTGCTATCTAGTTGCTCGGCACTACACTAACCAGTTCCATGCCCTATTTCACCTAATCCTCAGGAACACCCTGACATTATTACCCCCTTATTATAGATGGGGAAACTAAGATTTAAAGGTTAAGAATTGGGCTCAAAAGATGAAGTAGTTTGCCCTGGGGATCACTAGCTAATAAGAGTAGAGCTCATATGCAATACAATCCCCTCTATCTAGCCTCAGTGCTCCTTTCCACTGCTTTGGGTATCTATGAAACTGTGCTATAGGGACTGTATTAGGAGTGTTGAGGATGATTAAAAGGAGTTGTCCTGCTTTTTTTTCTGAATTTATTCCCTGAAGAAAACTTGTATAGAAGAAAATTGCTCTCGGGTATTTGATTAGCATGCCATGTTCCTCCTCATTTTAAAAGAACTAGTAACAGATAGTTTATTCATTTGTAAAAGGACATTTACATTTGACTCTTACTATTAAGCAAAATTTAAAAATAAAACCTCCATTTGGGAATCATTTTTTTTTCTCATAAGGTTTCGTTTTGTTTTTCTAAGGAAAATGTATATGAAGAAACCATTATAGGGGCAGACAAGACTTTGTGATGTTCTCAGTGATCCTTCAAGCTTACTTTAGTTATCCTGACATCCTTGATTTCCCTTCCACATTATGAACAGCATACTAGCCAAACCAGGATGGTATTTGGAGAAAAAAAAATCCAAATTCACTCAGAATGGAAGTCAGGGGAAAAAAATGTTTAATCTAGCTAGTGGGTGGGCTTTAGTTGCTATGGAAACTCAACTCTGGATTGAATGAAACTCAGTCCTGTGTTGTTACTGGGCAGGAACAGCCAGGTCATTCCATAAATCATTTCTGTCATAGCTAAGAGTGATGCATTCCATCTGCTCCATCACTGCAGATCCTCACATGCACGCTTCCTATCCCTTTCTTCAGACTCCCTTTATCTCCCCAAACAATATTGTTTCTCCAGTTTTCCTTGTAGACTCCCATTCTTATAAGTAATGTTTAGTGTTGAAAATGTGCTAAAAAAACAAAAACAGTTGTCTAGTGATTTGAAGAATTAGGAGAGATAAGAGGAAGAAACTTAATGAGAATTACATCTGAGAACTTGACATGCATATCAAAATTTTATGTTAAATATTTCAGATGGCTAGAGTATGGTATCTTTAATATGATATAGCTTCTACTTTTCATGAGAAAACACTGCTGTTGTCATTAGAAGTTAATTCTAGTTCCCCAATTGCCTTAGAAGGTCTTTCATGTGTGAAACACCGGAGGGTACAATCTTTGTTCTTCAGTTTAGGTATTAAAGAACACACAGAATACTGCGTGATTAAACATGTAAGGCCAGATAATGCATTTGCAAAGGTTCCTTTATTTTAGGTTTAAGCTTGGATAATTGTGGTCTTAATCTCAGGATAGCAAGAAAGAGAATTGTACATGAAGGTATTTACACAAAGTCCCCAAAGCCCTATGGATTGTGCACTAGTTTAGATAATACACATGAGTAGATAGAAGGAAAGGAAAAATCTGTGTGTCCCTGAACATTTGCCAGACAATCACCCTTTAAGACTGTGCCCATGGAGAGTTATATGGAGGAAGAAACATCTGGTTTATCTCAGTGCTTAATACCATATCAAAACATTCAGTCTTTAATTTAGAAGAGATCAAACGAGAGGACTGTTTAACTTTGTTGATTATATCAGGCTTCTTTGTGATAATTTATGTTTTGATTTCAATGAGCTAGGGAGGGAAGAAGAGAAGGAGAACTGTGTGTGCTTTAATCTAGATAGTTAAATGGTCAGTAGTCTCTAACAAAAGAAAAGAAAATCCAGGGAAGTTGACAGTTTAGAAGTAATTCATGAAATAAGTTTCTTTGTTCCTTAGACTCAATAACATTAGCATAATAAAGATTAACTGAAATGTGCAAAAGCTTCAGTGTTTAAAACCTTAGACTCTCAGTTCCAGGGTTGGGCCTGGAGCTCCCCATTGTTTCTTTTTGTCTGAGGCTCTTTTCATTAGCCTCTGGCTTTATTGGCACCCTACTGATTGGAATGGACCATGACTGATAGGAGGAGGAGCCTCATTTGTTGCAGTAAAATGAGAAATATTACCGTTTAAGCCTGGCAGAAGGTACTGGGAGTTATTCATCATTGGCCATTTAAGTAGGTGCCTGTGGGCTGCATGTAGAATGAGCTCTGACTTTGTTTCTGCCCTAGACTCTTAAGTCACTGCCACCCTCATTTTTAAAATGACTTTTTTCTTCTTTAAATACCAGTATTGGAATTCTTTAAGGTCAGAAAGGTAAAGAAAGAAATCTTCATTTAGAATTTTCATTGCCAGAAAAGCCTGGTGTTTAGGATTTCTAAAAGAATAATGATTTTTATGAAATAGTTTAATTAAGTTGTGATTTGATCTGCCATCTGGTAGTGCTGCACTAGTCTTCCTCCCTATGTGGGAGTAAAACACTGTTTGTTTTGTTTGGGGGGCACAAACAAGCATGGAGGTCAGGGGACAACTTTCAGGAATCTGGTCTCTTTCCAGGTGGATGTTGGGGAGCAAACTGAGCCATCTCATCTGCCATGCCCATGAATAACTTTTTATTTTCTGTGCATTGGTGTTTGCCTGCTGTATGTCTGTATGAGGGTATTGCATCCTTGGAACTAGAGTTACAGACAGGTGTGAACTGTCCTATGGGTGCTGGCAATTGAACCCAGGTCCTCTGGAAGAGCAGCCAGTGCTGAGCCATCTCTTTAACTCCCCACCCTATCCCACCCCACCCCACCCCACAGTTTTTAAGTGTAGATAATGAATGAATAGCAATTCTGTCTGATATCACATCAAACTGCAAGTGTAATGGGTAAATGGTAAAAAAAAAAAAAGGCTTCTGTTATACGAATGGAGAAGCTTCTTTTGGAAAAGATAGATTTTAGTATAGTTTCTCCTATTTCCACCATGATTCTCAAAAGCTCACTGCTGCTTTGAGTATAGGATCAGAACCATGTCCTGTCCCTCCAATATCATATGACTCCATATATCATATGATCATATGACTATATGACTTTAAAGTATAGCCTGTTTTCTTTGACTTAAAGGGACTCTCACCAGCATTTGACAAACTTAGGGATTGCTTCACTGAAAAAGCAGAGCTGAGAGACTTGGCAGTTCATTCACACCTGAGAAAGCCTATGTCTACCTAAGTGTGAGATACATATAGCCTAGAAGATTAACACCAATTCTCACCGTACAGAACCTCACCACATAATCGTTCTCAAAGTGATGCCATGCTGCCTCTAGAACAAACGTTCACTTTCTTCTGTTACTGATCCTCATTACTTAAATACTAAGATACATCTCACCATTTAAAGAATCTTCTTAGCAATATGTATTATAGCAGATTTTATCACTCATTATAATCCCAACACTGGAGCCACGTGGTGGTTGTTCATGCCTTTAAAAAGTTACTTCTTTTGCCAGGCAGTGATGGCACATGCCTTTAATCCTAGCACTTGGGAGGCAGAAGCAGGCAGATCTCTGTGTGAGTTTGAGGCCAGCCTGGTCTACAAAGCCAGTCCCAGGACAGCTCTGGCTGTCAACACAGAGAAACTCTGTCTTGGAAAAAACAAACAAGTCTCAACACTGGGAAGACAAATAGGTCCCCAGGGCTTGGCCAGCCAGAGGTCCAGGCCAACGAGAGATCTTGTGTCAAAAAATAAGGTGAACAACTCGTGAGGAAGAACACCTGAGGTTGCAGGCACAGGTTTAAAGTGGTATGAGAAGGATGTGTACCTATCCCAAAAACAGAATTGTAAATATTGGTATCTGCAAAGGGAAGAGCCAGACCCCTTTGTAGAAAACGAGAACACAAACCAAAATAGAGGAAAAGAAGGGAAAAGGTGGGGAGGATAGGAAAAAAAGTGGTGACTCAAAGTTCAGGTGTGTCCTACTCAAGTCTGTCCAGGTGGAGAAGTTAGTTCAGGAGTCAGTCGCCAGGATGTGTAAACATGGCACAAAGAATGTCATTACCAGGTGACTAGAGAAGAAAAGGGTACTTGGACTCTACGGAAACCTTTAAGGGAACTGGAAAGTAGAAGAGGTGTAAACTTCAGCTAAACCTGAAGCCCAAAAGTCACCCCGGTGAGAATTCCAAGCACAGGCTCTGCCATTTCTACCATCCTTCATCTCTTGTCAGCACAGCAGTGACTAGGCAAGGATTGAGAGTAGGAGACAGAAAATGGATAGCTTGGAAGCACTGTAAGCACCAGCACAGAACTGGGAGCTGCCAGCTACTACAGAAGGTAAGGTTTCTCCAGGGCTTTCACAGTTGGTTCTCACAGCTGAGGAGTAGTGGTCAGCAAGGCAAACTAATCTGTGAATACAGCTGTGTGAATATTGTCTGGCTTGTCTGTTCAGCATTGGTGAAATCATTCTTCCCTCCCTCATCAATATTGTATTACATACTTTATGAAGTTAGCATTGGTTGCTCATAAAAGGTGTATAACTGATTTCTGAACATAAGAAATAATGAGTCACAATGATAAAGATCTTGAAACATGTTTATAGAAGTTTAGTGTCCTTTAGAGAAAGCTTAATTTAATACACAGTCATTAGAACTAAAACAGATAAGTAACTTTTTAAAGGGGTAAGTAGTAACTGTTAATCTTTAGTTAGAAGGGAAAACTTTTTTTTTTTAAAGTTTCTCTTTGTAGCCCTGGCTGTTATAAAACTCTGTCTGCAAACAGGCTGATCTCAAACTCAAGAGACCCACCAGTCTCTGCCTCCGAGTGCTGGGATTTAAGGTGTGCACCACCACACCTGACTTAAAGACCATTTTAAATGCATAGTAACCAAGCTTTCTGTGACACACTTGCAGTTCCAGACCTTGCAGGCCAAGTCAGGAGGATCACAAATACAAGGTCTGTCGAGATCCTGATTATGCAACCTAGACTCTGACTCAAACCACTAATAACAAAACAGCCTAAAAGACTCTACCTTTTTATTTTTAAGGTTGTTTTGTGGAATTATCACTTTTATAGTACTTAAATGGTATATTTTTTAAAGATTATTTACTTTCCAGATGTTTTAACTTTACAATAGTTTGTTTTATTTTGAGACAAAGATGCAGCTCAAATATGGGACCTTAAAGTTGCAGTCTCACCTCTGCGCCTTGTACTAGTCAGTCTCCACGGCCTGTTACTGCTGTTTAGCCCAGGCTGACCTTGAACTTGTCAATTATTGCAGAGGGGCACCCATACCCAAACTCATGTCTTGATTTTTCTGCTGATAATTAGAACTTTCCAACAACAATAATTAAGAAATATATATTTGTTATTCCTCTCACATTTGAAATTGTGTAATATTTTTTGTCCTAGTTTGAAAACTGAAGCTACTTTGGTGTCTAGTGAGAAAATAGTGTACAATTGGATGAAAGTGTTTTCCTTATGAGCCTTGGAGTGAGTGAGTAGTGTGACCAAGATCACAGAAACAGCTCCATGGATGGATTTGTATTTTTGCTGTTATCTGACTCATGTGTATCTCCTATTTTTCTGATTAGATTTATTCTCCTGACCATACAAGCAGTAGTTTTCCATCAAACCCATCAACACCGGTGGGATCCCCTTCACCTCTCACAGGTGAGTTTCTCTTTTATTCATAGCACATACAAGTCTACTTGAAAATAATTGTGATTCAACAAAATTTCAGTAAAGTTCTATTTAAATTATGAAACAATTATTTTGACAATAAATATCTAATCAGAAACTGCCTGGAGTTCATTTTGAAGAAATACTGAAATAATTGCTCATCTTGAATTATTTATGCATACTCTTCCTAGGTTTCCGGTGCCAATTGTAATATATGTAACTTCTTTGAGACTACTAGGTTATAATTACACATTTTTAAATGAAAACTTACCAGGGGTTGTATAGTTTTTCTGTTGAGAAAAAGACTATGCTGTGGATGAGCAGCAGTAGTGGAGCTGCCTAAATGGTTCAGTTTGTTTTCCTGTTTCCTGATTTTGAACATTAATTTTGACAAGTTCTAGAACTATCCTCTGGAATGAATTTGTTGAGATAATATAATTATAAATGGTAATTTTTATTAGTATTAAGTAAAGTCATGAAAATACTTTTCTAGCAATAGTGTTTAAACCTTACCCATATTTTTGCTAAGCAACATTTAGAGGGGAGGTACTTGCTGACAAAAAATGTGTTTGTTTTGAAGAAGAGCCATTATTAGACAACTGAATGAAATCACCCCGTCCTCCCACAGCGGTCAGCCTCAGCAGCGTCTCTGCTTTCCTGTCTAGCCACACTTAGACAGTGTGGTAGTTTTCACTAAGCATTGTTGTGTTGTGCAGGGTTTCACGAAGTCAGGGTTCTTGTCTGTCACCTGTGCTTTGTTAGTCCTGTGTCTCTACTCAGCCACATTCCAAGATGGACATGTTGAGCTGCAGCAGCTGCTCTTCACTAGTAGCCGGCTAGGCCACTTTTTCAGAGATCATGGCTTCAGCTGTCTAATAAATGTGAAGCAGCTGTTGCCCACATAAGCAAGATGATGAAAGATCCATTGACTTAGAGTTGTTTAACAGTTAAAATTACAGGGAGAATGATGTAACTTATCCTTGCTCATTATCTTGGCACTGTTTTACCAAAATCTTTGGCATAATTTTTGCCACAGCCTGTTTTTGCTCTTTGTCATTGGATGTGTCCATGTCTGCTTTCACTGCGCTTACTAATCATGTGAGAGGAGCCTGGTGCTCAGCACCTAGGAAGACATGAGTGAAATCTAGACTGGTACAAGTCAACTCTGAAGTCTCCTGCATTGTTAAGTGAGGTTTGACTAGTCTTTTCCCTATAACTCAGATAGCTGATCAAAACGTAGGCTACTGATAATATATGTTTAGTGGGCCTGCCTTGAATTCAGTAGTCCTCATTTCCACATAATGCTACTGAAACACCAAGTAAAGTGTATTTAGAAACGCACATTTCTCCTGTCTTTGTTGTCTCTACCTCCCTTGCATATATGAATACCCACACTATGACAGAACAGAGATGGGGAGGAAAGAAGGAAAAGCACTGTGTGAAAGAACTACTGTTTGTACAGATTGCTTTGTACCGTATATGACCTTGTTCTGTTATCTGGAATAAGTGGGTCATGCATAGTTAGCCATGTTCCTCATGCCTGACCATTGGTCTGACTCAGCACAGGATAAACACACAGGCAACAGATCCTCACAGGCAGCTTCATGACTGTCATTCTTGGATAAATCCATCTCATCTTCCTCCAGAGCTTTCCAAACCAGTAGCATTTTTATCTCAAGCACTTGTGAAGACACTTCTAAGGTATTGTACTTATTAAGAAGCTTAGGATGAAAGGAAAAGGAACTCTGGTCCCTCCTAGCTTGAACATTAAAGAACCATTTGTTCTTAGAGTATTGGGGGTGGGGGCATGGAGACAGAGTGCTACTATATGTGTAGCTGTGGCTGGTCTGGAACTTGGCTGTGTTGACCAAGATGGCCTTGAACTCAGAGATCTGTCTGCCTCTCCCTCCCAAGTGCTGGGATTAAAGGTGTGTGAGCATTTGTTCTTAAGTAACAAGAGGCCCAACGCAAGCTAACTGTAAATCTGCATGTCAGAATCCCTGTTCTACCTCCTAGCAGTTCTTTGCAACTATTTGAGACACTACAAACAGTATCCAGTAGAAGAAAAAAGGATCTTTTTTTTCCCCATGTCTCTTTAAAAAATCTTTCCTAGAAGTCTCCCTTACAGAATTATCCTCATTTTTCATTGACCAGCACTAGGCCTACCTCAGTTACCTGCATCTGAAGTGGACCTGCCATGTTTATTTTAGTTATTGGGATCTAGCTAAAGTTGGTATAGAATATAGTCTCATGGTGAAAGAGAAATGGCTATGCCTACTGTAGTTTAGAAAGTGACACACATTTGTGTTAGATGTTAGAATATGTCCAATATGGAAGCCTGGGAAGCAGACAAGCTAACCATTCCTTGACTTTCTTTCTTTTTTGTTTCTTCTTTTTTTTTTTTTGTTTTGTTTTGTTTTGTTTTGTCTTTCAAGACGGGGTTTCTATGTAGCTTTGGAGCCTGTCCTGGAACTCACTCTGTAGAACAGACTAGCCTCGAACTCACAAAGATCTGCCTGTCTCTGCCTCCCAAGTACTGAGATTGAAGGCATGTACCACCACCCCCAGGCCATTCCTTGGTTTTCTTTACCTTCATTTGGGATATAGATGAGGAAAGTCTGTAATATTAGGGCCTGGTGGCAGCCCTCAGAACCTCCCAGTAAAAATTGAGTTTAGGTTTATGTTAGTTTAATCAAAACATTCATGTATGTCATCTAGGAACATGCCCAGTATTAAATCGCTTGCCTGACTTCATCAAATTTCCAGATGAGTTGAGAAAATAAAACCACAGAATTGACACTGAGTTGTGATCAGGTTAGGGCACAGATTTTATGAAGAGGATTTTAATAGGAGGAGAGCAGCTTTTGTGAGTATAAAGGAAGTGCAGCCCAAATCTGGACATGAGAAAGTGCCTGCCCTCCTCATCTAGTCATGTGTGGAAAGGGTGACTGGGGTATATTGTGGCAAACTGTAAGGATTAGGACTTCAGTGGAGGGCAGGATTCCTGAAGGCTTGAGTTTAGGGTGAGGTTACAAAGAGAAACTACTGGAGGTCTGGAATAAGAAATAACTGGGAACCAAGCATTGTGGTACATACCTTTAATCCCAACACAGGGGTGAGGGGGCCAGAAGACAGACAGATCTCCAGCTTGGTCTGTAAAACAATTCCCAAGCTGCCCAATGGTACATAGTAAAACTCTGTCCCAGAAACAAGAGAACTAACAAATGAACTAAGGCCTATAAATATTCTTAGCTATACAGGAGGCAGTATCCATTCTCTTAACTTAGGAACCAGTTCTACTGGGGGAAGTACTTGCTAAGCACTGATCAGAATAAGAGCAAATCAGAAACACTGAATAAATTTAGATATGACCAAAGTCTTCCCCGAAATAATTCAGCTGTAACCCTATTCACCACCTAGCTTGCTTCCTATAAATATGTTCAATAAATTTTACTAAGTAAATTTGCTAAAATTCTTCTAAACTAAGAGCCACATTTCTAGAGTGGATAGTTAGTTAGTTTAAAAAAAAAAAAGACCACAGGACAATTAAAGAAATTGTTTCCCACAAGTATATGTTCTCCCTGTGGGCATGTCCAGCCCCAAACAACAAGTGATGGGCTGGGAAGGGAGAGCAGTCTATTCTAAGTCGCACCAAGACTTCCAGCCTTTGCACTATTCTTTTTCTCTATTCTCCTGCATGCAATAGTTGGTAATTACATGCAAGAGGCACCATTATGATTCTAAATTTAACCTGTGTATTTTCTTCTCATGCTAATTTTACGAAGAGATGAAGCTATAGCTCTATCTAGTATCAGATGCATGCTAGCTAGTGTTATGGTCTGTGTCTAGAATCTGATTCCCACCCTACTCAGGTCTCATCCATAGTTAATAAGACACCAGTACTCCAAGACTGCCAAGATTTTGGTATATTTACTGTTTGGTTTTTTTTTTATTTATTACATTAGAATTTATACACAGAAGGAAATGGTATTAGTGTTCCATTACCAGAAATACATTTATTTAGCTTGGTGGCATGCTTTCATCTCTCTTAAGATCATTTTTATAAGGCAGATTAAAATAAAACTAGGGTTTTTTTTTTTTGGTTGGTTTGTTTGTTTTGCTTGTTTTATTTTTGTGTGTACCACATGCTAGGGATCAAACCTAGGGACTTAACACATTCTAAGCAAACATTGTACCACTGAGCTACACTCCCAGCCTCCAGTAAATGCTTGTACTCTGAACTTTACCAGATGATGGTGCTAACTTCTGAGCTAGCTCTGTCGTGTGTAACTGTCCATCCACCCCTCTGTGACCAACAACATAAAATATTAGGTGACTATTACAGTCATAGCACCCTTGTCCATGAAATGTAGCTCAGAATTTAATTTGTGTGACGTTCATAGAGATATCTATCACTGATTTAACCCTTCTAATATTCTGCTTTAACCTTGTGTTGTAACAGTGGGTAGACCAATAAATAATAAAACAACAACAAAGTAAGTTTAACTATGTGTCTTTTTAAAAATTAATTTTTATTATTATTTTTTACATCCCGATCACAGTTTTTTCAACCTCCACTCCTAGCCTTTTCCCCATCTTTTTTTTAATATATGGTTAAATGGGTGGTATTTTAGATGTTTGTGTGGTTTCTTTGTATGTGTGTGGTGGGAGGGGAACACCTTCCATAATTCATACATCTGGAAGTCAGGACAACTAGCAAGAGTCAGTTCTCTTCTTCTGTTATGTGGGTTCCAGGTATAAAACCCAGTTGTGAGGCTTGACAACAAGCATCTTAACCCATTGAGTAAAGATGACCCATTGCATGGTTTCTTTATATTACTATCCAAAAAACTATAAATATAAGGCTGGGGAGTATAGCTTAATGAGTTGTAGAACATTTATCTAACGTGTATGAGGCCCTGGGTTCAGTCCCCAACATACATGCACAGTCTTCTGTGTGCAGATTTCCCATGTGAGTGGTGCAGTACATCCTTCTGCACCCTCAACACTAAGCTCATGAGGAACCACAGAAACTGCCTACTTTGCAAAGCATTTGTGTGCCTCCTGACTGTCCTGTCTTCAGACATTTCAGAATGCCTGTCACAGCCTGATCACACAGGGATTTGGAGGAAGATAGGACCAAAATGGTTGAAATGATTCCACACACACACACACACACACACACACACACACACACACACACACACACACACACACACACTGGTTTGTTTTTCAAGATAGGATTTCTCAGAGTTGTTGTAGCTGTCCTGGAACTAGCTCTTTAAACTAGGTTGGCCTCGAACTCACAGAGATCTACCTGCCTCTGCCTCCCGAGTGCTGGATTTAAAGGTTTGCACTACCACCCTAGCTTGCTGAATTGATTTTTTTGTTTGAATAATTTGGAGTCTTTAGCTTGTGATCAACTCCCCACCTAAACATTTTTTTTTAACTGTTACATTTTAGCCTTTGAAACAGCTTCATTTGTGCATGGCTGGGGTACTGTCAGAAGATGCACGTGAATGTGTGTACACTGTTTAAATTGAGAAATACACGTTAAACTATAAATTGAAAATTGCTAGTGATGAGATATGGTAATTAAGAAAATTATGGTACAGAGAAACAGATAAGTATTAATGTTATCATTAATAGCATTATCAAACACTGTAAAGCCATTGTGGGGAGGCAAACATCTTTAAAAGATAAATATTTTCAAAGATGCACATGTGTATAGACAAAGTCTAAAGAATATACAAACATAATGCTAGCTAGCTGTGTTTTACAGGAATTAATAATGAAAAAGTTTTTCAATGTTTTGTGCTTGTAAGTTGCTAATATTATGCTGAATGATAAACAAGTTTTCCATTATTTGTTTATTATTACTGAATATCTTTACCTTTTCTTTAACATTACTGAGACACTGAGTTCATCCATACATGTGAATGCTTTTTTCGGTTTAACAGGTACCAGTCAGTGGCCCAGAGCTGGAGGGCAAGCTCCTTCATCCCCAAGCTATGAAAACTCACTTCACTCCCTGGTAAGAGCCTTCTGCTGTCTTTACAGGTGTTAATAGAACTTTGCTTTATGGTTCAGAGGGATTTTTTGTTATTAGTGATTTTGCTTTTTTTTTCCCCCTAAAATCTTATGTAACAGTGAAGAAATAGTAGGATAGTGTTACACATTCTTTGCTAACAGATGACCTGATTTAGTAGACAATATGACACTTTAGGTGTCTTTATTGTCATCTGTTTTATATAGACATAGGGAATTAAAAGAATACTGGAGGATTTTTGTTTTTTTGAAAAATATAAGACTTAATTTTTCTATACTGTCAATATGAAATTTATTTTTAAAAGGACAAGAAATCAAATCCATTGATTCAAAATCATGTGTTGTTATTTATATTAGACTTTTACATATGTCAGTTTTTTATTATAAAAGCATTTCTGATATCTTCTTGTAATAAAGTACATACCACACAGCAAAACATTGCTTGCCAGACAAATAGGACTAGTACTCCAAGGTGAAGAATTTGTGGTAGAATATTCTCTACTGTTATGTTTGTGTGCTTATCTGTGACCCAGAATCACAAAGTGTAATAAAAATAAATGAGCGTGATCCTGGTGATATGCTAAGTCATGTAATCATTCAGTAATTCTAGGTTGCAATCAGAAGCCCTCTTTTTCTGTGCCTAACAAAATATTTCAAGTTGGAGGAAAGTTGTCTTCTCACATATTTTGCAAGCAAACTCAAGCAGTGTGTGCTTAGTTACATGCTAACCTTGTGAGTCCCTGTTAAAGCCCAGCCTTTCAGAGCTTAATACAAGTAGATCTTGCAGATCTTCACATTAACTTTACTAACAGGTTATGCCAACAAGCACATCAGCTATTTCCTCATCTCTTTTGGAGTTAATCTTAACCTGTGCTTTGCCTCCTGTTCTGTCTTGACTTTGCCAGAAAAATCGAGTTGAGCAGCAACTTCACGAGCATTTGCAAGATGCAATGTCCTTCTTAAAGGATGTCTGTGAGGTACTATTTCTTTTAGATGGTGCCTTTTTGTGTGTTTAAATTACTTATACGTCCCTTATCCATTTAAAATTATTAAGCTGTACAGACTTCAGCGTCTTTTAAAAATCAAACAAATGAGCATTACAACTCTTGTAGCAGTGATAGAAGTAGATGTGTCTGTTAAGAATGACTTCTTTTAAGAGCTCTACTGGCATGTGCTTTTGGTTTTCAGAATTGTGTTTGTATATAAAGCATGTGTGACCCATGGGCAGTAGATGTCTTTCCTTCAGTTTTGTTAAAGAGCGTATCTGAATGTGTACACCATTGAAGATAGGTGTGTTCTGCTCACCTAAAACTTAAATGGATTTGAGAGCCTTTCCCTAAATTGACATCTTTCAGAGATCATGTTAAAGTACAGTTTATCCCTTTCCATCAACTGTAATTGAGTATTGGTATAATAGCCTTCATTTATTATAGAAACTAAAAGAAATAACCTCATGATAGATGGGTAAATTCATCTTATAAAGCAGTTGACTTTTGAAAAAAGAAGCAGCACTTTTGAAAATTTAGTCTAAAGATAGCTGCCTGTTTTGTTGTTGATTTGAAGTGCCTTTAAAGCTAATTGATACTACATTGCATTTGCTGCCTTCTTTATATCCCTGAATAAGAGATGTAGACGCTTAGTAAATTGAGTCGATATCCACAGTAACCACCCTACCCCATGTTGTTTTTGATCCTTACAGCAGTCTCGAATGGAGGATCGTTTAGACAGACTGGATGATGCTATCCATGTGCTGCGGAACCATGCAGTTGGACCTTCTACCAGTCTGCCTACTAGTCACAGTGATATACACAGTTTATTGGGACCATCCCATAATGCACCAATTGGAAACCTGAATTCAAACTATGGAGGATCAAGCCTTGTTACAAACAGTCGATCAGCTTCAATGGTAAATCATGCTCGTCTTATGTGTAATAACCCCTCTTATCCTAATTATTTTTTATGAAATTTTGGAGGAAAGGGTGAATGGAATGTTAAAAGGAACCTTTTAAATTTTCCTTTATTGACTACCATCTGGTCCATCAAATTCTGCTATGGCCACATATAAAAAGAAGAAACTTTACCGGGCAGTGGTGGTGCATGCCTTTAATCCCAGCACTCTGGAGGCAGAGGCAAGCCTGTGAGTTCAAGGCCAGCCTGGTCTACAAGAGCTAGCTCTAGGACAGGCTCCAAAGCTACAGAGAAACCCTGTCTCAAAAAACAAAACAAAAAAAAAAAAAGAAGAAGAAGAAACTTTCTACAGAGATCTATTAGCTTCAGCCTGGTCTTTTTTCCAGATCCATAGTCATTGGAATGACAGTGTATGCCTTGGATAGTGAGTAGGAAAGGAAAGGATAAGGATGGATAGCATAGCTTGTAAAGCAAGACTGAGTTATAAAGGCCCTATTCTAGGTGGGACCAATGTCTAAGGCCAGTCATCTCAGCTGTTCCAGAGGCTGTGCCTGGAGTAGAACAACTTCAAAGCCAGCTTAGAGAACTTAATAAGACCCTGTTTCAAAGTAGAAAGAAGGCTGGGGCTGTAGCTCAATGGTAGAGCACTTCTGTAGCATGTATAAGGATCTAGATTCAGTCTTCAGTACCACATTTTAGGAAGACATTTTTCTGATTCAGAAAGGTTTTCTAGACTGGAAAAGTTGTCTGTTATGATTCAGAACTTGCCTTCAATAGCAAAAAATTAACAAGTGACACTTAATTTTTGCAGGTCTAAATTTAACTTTTTTCCCAAATCAAAAAAAAAAAATTTTGCCAGGCGGTGGTGGTGCATGCTTTAATCCTAGTACTCAGGAGGCAGAGGTAGGCGGATCCCTGTGAATTCTAGACCAGCCTGGTCTACAAAGTGAGTTCCAGAACACCAGAGCTAAACAATGAAACCCTGACTCTAAAAACCAAAAGAAAAAAAAAATTGAGATAAGAGAGCCGCTAGATTGATTGTTAGGTAACAAACAAAGAAAACTATTTTAGATTAATCCCCTCAGAGGATAAAATAATTTAATTAATCTTTTAAAAACATGGTAATTCTAGCCGGGCGATGGTGGCACACGCCTTTAATCCCAGCACTCGGGAGGCAGAGGCAGGCAGATCTCTGTGAGTTCGAGACCAACCTGGTCTACAGGCTCCAAAGCCACAGAGAAACCCTGTCTCGAAAAAAACAAACAAACAAAAAACATGGTAATTCTTAGCGGAGTGGTGGTGTCATACCTTTAATTCCGGTACTTGGAGGCAGAGGCAGGTGGAAGTCTGTGAATTTAAGGCCAGCCTGGTCTACTAAGCAAGTTCTAGGACAGCCAGAACTGCTACACAGAGATACCCCCATCTCAGGAAAGGAAATACAAACAAACAAAAAAAAATACTGATTCTTTAGAAAAGAAAAAGAATAGAATTCTTAATTATGTGCATCAAAAAATTCTGTGTTGAATGTCTTGAATTATTTTTCATCCAAATTGTCTTTTAAAGATTCATTTGAGGGCTGGAGAGATGGCTCAGCGGTTAAGAGCACTGACTGTTCTTCCAGAGGACCCGGGTTCAATTCCCAGCATCCACATGGCAGCTCACAACTGTCTTAAAATCCAGTTCCAGGGCATCTGACACCTTCACACCAATGCACATAAAATAAAGATAAATAATCTTTAAAAAAAAAAAAAGATTCATTTGAACCTGCTGTGTAACTGATACCACGTGTTTTCATGTTTATTGCATGGTTTTTAAAGTTCACTGCATGCTTCAAAATACTTTCCCGTGAAACAGAAAGTTTCAAGCTATAAGCCATGTGATCAAGGCTAAAACTCACCTATTGCCATAGCAATTGAGTGCCCCAATGCTGAGGGCCTGATTTCTATAAAGTGGTATTGATTCCAGGTCTCCACACAATGGCCACCTGGTTTCTAATCTCAGTATTTACACCTTATGTCTTGGCAATTAGGGATGTTGTTTCTATTTACTCCATCTTTTGGTCTTAACTCAGAATCAGTCTCTTTATTGTCCTTCATGACCATAAAGTCTAATTGATTGAGAAGAAAATACAGCTTTATATTCTAAAACTACTTTCCATTTTTATCAGAAATGTAAATACTTTTTCTTTAACATTAGATAATGTTTGTGTTTGACCTATAAAAATAGTTGTTTATAGCCAGACAGTGGTGGCGCACGCCTTTAATCCCAGCACTCGGGAGGCAGAGGCAGGCGGATCTGTCTGAGGCCCGCTTGGTCTACAAGAGCTAGTTCCAGGGCAGGCTGTAAAGCTACAGAGAAACCCTCTGTGTAGCTCTGACTGTCCTGGAACTACTCTGTAGACCAGGCTGTCCTGAAACTCTCAGAAATCCGCCTGACTATCATTCCAAAAAAGAATAAAGTTATTCTATTAGACACAAATATCTTCAGAAACTCGCCGAGAACATTCAAATAGTATTTTTTCAGTGAGTTTATTCTAAAAACATTACTATAGATGAGTATCCAAGCTGTAGGTTTAAATATGATACTAATCTCTTTCCTAGCAATTATAAAAGATTTGACTTGCATTTTCTGTGAAGGGAAAGATAGAAGAAACAGCAGCTATCTTCAGCTTTGCCTACTGTATGATCTCTGTCACACTACTTGATTCCAGTGAGAATAAGGACCAAGTCTAGAGCATTCTTGATGGGAAAGTACTCTACTACTGAGGCTCCACCCCCATCCCTACTTAATCTAATGTAAAATAAAGCAGCCTTTGACATATGGGGAGGAATGAACACAGCTAAATTTCAGTGTCATTTATTTACAGAAATAGGTTCCTTTATTTAAAAAAAAAAGGAGGAAAACAAGATTTATCCACAGATCTATTTGGTTAGTTCCTTACTTTGATCATAAATTGGCTTATCAGTATATAAAATGGAGGTTGGCTTGATTTTTTTTTTTATTTTCTTTTTGTTCATCTTTGTTGTCCTTTTTCTTGGAGTGTTTTGTTTGTTTGTTTTTTAGGTGGGGTCTCACTATGTGGCCTTGGCTACCCTGAAATTTACTGGTGTAGACTGGACTGGAGCTGGCTTTGAACTCAGAGATTCTGCTTCTGCCTCACAAGTGCTGGAATTAAAGACGTGTGCCACCATGATAAGCTATTTTAATAACTACTTTAGGAGTTTTGTTGAAGTACTTTAAGGCTTTAAGATGAGCCAAGATGCGCTGAGATGGATCAAAAGAAGTTGATGTGAATCTGCATCTCAAAAAGTGGTATCAGTAGCTCATCTCAGGCCTTCAAAGCAAATAGATGAGTGAACAAGATTACCATTAGTATAAAGTGTGTAGGGGTAGTTTAACCAAGCCATTGTTCTTTATCAAGAAAATAGATGATTGTTAAGAACCTTTCCCTTCTATAAACCCAGGCACACCTTTAATCCCAGCACTTGGAAGGCAGAGGCAGGCAGGTCTCTGTGAGTTCAAGGACAGCCTGGTCTACAAAGCACTTTCCAGGACCACCAGGACTGTTTCGCAGAGAGGCACTATCTCAATCCCCTTTCACTCCATAAAAAGAACCTTTCCTCTTTTTCAGTTCTGAAATGGAACCCATTGCCTTACACACTAGGTGTTCTTCCATCAAGTCACACCCCAAGCCCTCTGTATTTTTTTCTTTTTTTTTTTTTGGATTTTCGAGACAGAGTTTCTCCATAGCTTTTGGTTCCTGTCCTGGAACTAGCTCTTGTAGACCAGGCTGGCCTCGAACTCAAGAGATCCGCCTGCCTCTGCCTCCCAGAGTGCTGGGATTAAAGGCGTGCGCCACCACCGCCCGGCCTCCTCTGGATTATTTTTAATTACCAGAAAGATTATGCCATTAAATACCTATAGCTTGTAAGAGATCCATTTTACTTTAAATTGTTCCAGAAAAATATTTATTTTATACCAAGATTGTAAGATCATCATTTGCCAAAATATATGTTAGTGGCACTCAGTATTGTTATTCTTTTCTGCGGGGTTGGAGAGAAAACACGAGATGCACGGTGGTCCCACGTCGGTAAACTTTAATGGGGGGGGTGACGACAGGTGAGGGAAGGGGGTGAAGAGACGAAAAGGGGCGAGTTATGGCGTTCCCCGTTTTTAAGGGGGATCCAGGTGAGGGGGGGAATGTCCTGCGCATGCGTGGTTTTCCGTCGAACTGGGAATTGTAGTCCAATGGGATGCTGTGTCCTCTACTGCTTCTGGGAATTGTAGTCCAGTGATTCTTCCGCATATGTGCGTCCTTTCCGTCTCCAAAAGGAACAAGAAGTATCAAGAGACTTTAATTAGCGATTGTTTCAGCTGGGTATGCTTCACCAGCATCAAAATTTAGAAAGAAAGAAATTTCAGAAACTGCATTAGAAAAGAACTAGGAATGGGGGAATCCCTCTTGTTTAAGTAATTGGGGTAGCTCTCGGATATCCTTTTAATGCTTGCTTTTTGGAATCTTTTTTTTTTTTAATTGGTTTTTTGAGACAGGGTTTCTCTCTGTGGCTTTGGAGCCTGTCCTGGAACTAGCTCTGTAGACCAGACTGGTCTCGAACTCACAGAGATCCGCCTGCCTCTGCCTCCCTAGTGCTGGGATTAAAGGCGTGCGCCACCATCGCCCAGCTAGAATCTTTTTTTGTGTGTTATTTTTGTTGTTGTTTGGTTTGGTTTTTCGAGACAGGGTTTCTCCGTGGTTTTAGTGCCTGTCTCGGAACTAGCTCTTGTAGACCAGGCTGGCCTTGAACTCACTGAGATCCGCCTGCCTCTGCCTCCCAAGTGCTGGGACTAAAGGCTTGCACCACCACTGCCCAGCTTTAATGCTTGCTTTTAATTTTGGATGAAATCATTGTTTTCATTTGCTTAATTTACTACTCCCCATTTACATATTTTTATTTCTCCACACCTGCATAAATTAATATAAAACGTGTCTCCCAAGCACATTAGTATGTGAGATTGATATTTCATGCTTTTCTAAATATTTTTTATTTATATATGTACTGCCTGCATGTATGCTTGCACACCGCAAGAGGGCACAATAAATGGTTGTGAGCCACCATGTGGTTGCTGGGAATTGAACTCAGAACCTTTGGAAGAGCAGTCAGTGCTCTTAATCTCTGAGCCATCTCTCCAACCAGGGATTGATATTTTATTTTTAAATAGTGTCTAGAACTATTGAAATATCAGAATTTGGTTTTAGGTTTTTTTTTATTTACTTAATCTAGAAATAAACTACTAGCAAGAATTTAAACAAAAACTTAAAATAAGATTAACCAAAAAAAAATGAATGGAATCATCGATTTCATTTGGGCGTTATATAGGTCCTTTAGCAGGGTAAGGTTACTGCTTATAGCTGTGTATGTAAATACCTGTGTCCACCAGGTGATGATGGCGCATGCCTTTAATCCCAGTATTTGGGAGGCAGAGGCAGGTGATCTCTGTAAGTTCAATGCCAGCCTAGTCTACAGAGTTCTAGGACAGCTAAGGCTACATAGAGAAACCCTGGTGGTGGTGAGGAAAGGGGCAGAGGCGGGGGGAGGGGGGATATGACAACAAACATATCTGTTGCCCAAACAGGTAACATCTTGCCAGTGCCTATGCCTTTCACAAAATGTCAGACAGTGATTTCAACTGCAGACCATGCCAAGGGAGTTTGAGATTGTTTGTTTACCAGGGAAGCTTGATGCCAATCCTAAAAAAGTTAATGAAATTAGCAAGGTGCTTCCATCAGACGATGCAAGCCTGAAGACTTCGGTTCAATTCTGTGAGCCCACATAGAAATGAAAGGAGAGAAATTATTTCGCAATGTTATCCTCTGACCTCTGCCCGTGTACTGTGGTGTACAGTAATAATAAACATTTTTAAAATTTCTTAAAAGGTCTTGATGGTATGAAATGAAATTCTCTCTATGGATCTCTTACTTTCATTGTTAGAAGATTTATGGAAATCTAAAGCAGACTTTTTAAAAAATTATTTTTTGGTAATGCTTGAGGGTTTTGGTGTTAAAGAAATAGAATAACATTTTATTCAGAGTTTTCTTAGCCTTTTGTTACTTAACTAAGATAAACTTGAAATCTTTGTATGGAACAAATTGGCCACACATGTTTGCACATTCATGTATATATAAATCAAATACAACCTAGACAACAACCTTGGGTATCTTTTATTTAGTTGGTAAGTTGTTTTTGTTTATTTTGTTGTTGTTTTGGTGTTGGTGTTTTTATTGTTTTGGTTTTGGTTGTTTTTGAGACAGGGATTCTCTGCAGCTTTGGAGCCTGACCTGGAACTTGCTCTGTAGACCAGGCTGGTCTCAGACTCAGGGAGATCCATCTATCTTTAAATAGCCTCCCAAATGCTGGGATTAAAGGTGTGTGCCACCATACCTGACTTTCTTAATCAACAACCACCTTTTGTTTGAGACAGGTCTCTCCTTGGCATAGAACTTCACTATATAGGTCAGGCTACCTAGCCAGCAAACTCCAGGGATCCTCCTGTCTGTGCCTCCTAGCAGTAGGATTGTATGTATGTCATGCCACAACCAGCTTCCTATGTGGGTTTTGGGAATCTAACCTCAGGTCCTCAAATTTGCAAGGCCAGAGCAATCTTCCCAGCCCTTCTAACTTTAAATACTCTTACTGTCTTTGGAGGCAGGAGTTAATTCTAGTATGGGTTTCCATACTATAGAAAATTATGCATCTAGATTTCAACTGAATAAAAGAATTATACTTATTTCTACTGTTTTAATCTATTTTTCCCCTAAATGGAAACTTCTGAATTTTTTTGTTTTCAGTTTAGTGGTTTTAAATTTAAAAATACTTGAAAATAATAGTGTTTATGCACTTAAGGAAATATAAGGATTAAAGAGACATCAAATGGGTTAGGCTAACAATATTTTTAGACAGTGTTTAAAGATCATTTAATTAGTCCATATTAATAATGGTCAAAGGAAAAGTAATAATATTCAGCAAATAGTACAAATGAACAAGTTATTAGAATGGAATCAGAAAACTTCATTCTAAGAAATTTAAAGTCTGTTCTTTAATTCATCAATTAATTAGGTTTAACTTTTTTCTGTTGTTAGTACAGATTAAATAAAAAGAAGTTGCTTGTTGGTAATTCTACAAAGTACACAGATTGTGAAGGTTCGGTGTGTAAAACTAAGTCATTTAGTGAGTTGCACCCTTTATTCTAAAGTGAGGTTCTTCTAAGAATTGTAATTTAGAGCATAGCAGGCCTAGGGATTTTCCTTCTCTGTTACTCCCCCAATAGTAGCAGCCAGTCAGCTGTATGCTAACGAGATGAACAATTAAAATAGTCCTATCTGTCTGGCCCACAGGCTCTGGGTACAGACAAAAAACTGTTTATACACCTGTTGTTCATGTAGACAGCCATGTCAGTGTGGAGCCACAGATTAAAGGAAAGATATGGGAGCCAGGGTTGGCAAGGGTTAAAGAGAACTATTAAAACTGTGGAAGTCAAATTCTTCAGAAAATATATGAGGGCCATTTGCAAGGGGAATCAAGTTACAAAGAAAAAGTTTCTGCTGACGACATTAACATGGGAAGGTCCAGACTTTAAGATTTGTGCTAGTCTGAGACCATATTTTAAAGGTTTATATTTTTACCACAGATGCCAACTAAAAGGTTTTTGGAGTCCAGTAATGTGAGTTCCTGTAAGAAAATAATCTTGGACTCTTTCGTTGAGGCAAAAATACTTGCTAGCGTTTATATTCCAAAATAAGTAAGACACCCTACTTCTCAGTTCCTTAAGGAAAAAGTAATGGCCCTTTGCTACAGAGCCTTTTGTAAGGAAGAGGGTCAGTACAGTACTTTTTGTTAGTTAAGGTGCAGAAAGTTTCTTTTCTTTTAATGATGCTATTGAAGTAAAAGGAAATGGGAATTCAACATTGCATTGTCTCTGCACAGCTCAGCTGTTGCTGCTCATGCTGGGTTCCGCTTGTGTAATGCAGAGTGAATATTTGTGTATTTTGAAGTTTATAATGCCATTTCCTTTGGTGTTTTGTTTTTGTTTTTGATAATTCAGACTATTAGATAAAGACAGAATTAGCCTCTCTTACCAAAATCTTGTGAAGTTTTAGTGCACATACTTACAGAAAGTTCAGCTTCTGCTTTATCTCACAGAGATTTCCTGAGCCAAAGTTTCTCTCTGGTATTTCACCTTTAAAATAGGTTCACACTTCAAATTAGCAGCTGTATGTTGTGTTTATCCCATGTCTTTTCATGAAATGGGGTTTATTTTGTGTGTATTCATGGAGTACATGCATGTGGGGGTGGGGAGTTAACATCTATTGTCTTCCTCCCTGCCTCCCCACCTTATATATTGAGTCAAGGTTTCTCACTTGAACCCAGAGCTTGCCAGTTAAGCTCCTCTAGCTAGCCAGCTTGCTCTGGGGATCTTCTGCCTCTCTCTTCTTTACGCTGAGATTGCAAGCTGCTATCACTCTCACCCTACTCATATGTGGGTACTGGGGATCATATGGGGTCCTCAGGTTTGTGGCTCAACCCCTAGAATAGGATTTCCAAGTGGCCTTCCTTTCCTCTTAGGCCACTTGGTAGTCAGTTGGAAGAAGGCACTGGTATGTGTTAAGGACAGACTTGACCAGGATGCCTTATGTCAGAGTCCCATGACACTGCTGAAGGTTTCCTTTTTAGTTTCTTTCTTTACTGACTGTTAGGTTAGGTTCTTCAGGTTTGGGGGGGGGGGGGTTGTTGTTGTTTTTTGAGAATCTAAAGTCAAAATTTTCAATGGTCGGAAGAGGTTGGAAGTCTTCCATCTTTTTTATGGTCCCTCTCTGCTTTAAGGTATGATTCTAATGCATGATGAAATCTACATGGTTTAGGAGGAAAGGTACAGACTTGAATATCCAAAGGGAACAGTGATAGAGTAATCCTCATTGGTGGCTAATTCTCAGATAATTTTGAAAGTAGCTATAGAGCACATTAAAGATGAGAATAAGGATAAATGACTAGTATTTGTTTTAAAAATCTAAACAGCTGATATATTTTAATTTAATTAAACTCTGCTTTGGGTCCTTTTATTTAGCTCATAAGATATCAAAGGATAAACCCACATAAGGATATTTATACCTCTTAGGACAAAACCCACAGTCATAAAAGAAACAAAGGTACACTAATTACTTGAGGTATTCAATGCTTAATAACTTGTTAAGGCTGAAGGATCTGTTAAAAAACAAATCTTCTGTATTATCCAGGCAGTAAACTATTTAATTAAAGGCTTAATATTCTAGTTGACGAGTCTGCTTCTGTTCTTATAAAAAGCTTTGTTTGTAGCATGTTTCTCTTAAAGTAGTGCAGTATCTAATGGTTGGTGTTAGTGTGCTTTACCTTCTCATTTGGATCAGCTACAGCTTGGGTTAAGTTTGTTTAAAGCTTAAGAATAAATGTGGGGATTTCATTGCCCAGGAATGCAAAGCCTTTAGTTTGCTTTAGGTTTGCATTACAGGTGACAGGGAGGAAAAATAAGCTGCTGTACATGTGGGAAGATACCAGTTAGATGAATAGCATTAGTACCTTCCATGTGGGGCTATTTTACCCACACAGGAGCAGGTATGTAGCATAGGTTTTTGAGTTTATGGGGCTCTCTCATGCTGTTCCTTTTAAATTGCCTTATCTAGCTAGGATGTGACATTTATTGGCATCCCTTTTGGCCTTTTTTGGTTTTTCAAGACAGGGTTTCTCTATAGCTTTGGTGCCTGTCCCGGAACTAGCTCTTGTAGACCAGGCTGGTCACAGAGATCCACCTGCCTCTGCCTCCCGAGTGCTGGAATTAAAGGCGTGCGCCACCACCGCCCGGCCCTTTTGGCTTTTACTAACAACTCTCCATGGAATTTAAAACTTTGAAACTTACTATTTTTTTAAGTAACATTTGGATTCAAAAATACTTTACTACTGTCAAGTATTTAAAAATATTCACTAAAATTCAGAAAAAGTAGCATCCAAAAAGAGTTGTTAAATTCAGATGAATAGTACTGTATTCTCTATAAAATCCTCTATGAGACTTATACGAAGCCAAGTGGAGTGGTACATGCCTGTAATCCTGGCTATTCAGAAGACTAAGACAGGAGTCTTAGTCTTTAAACTATGGTCCTGGTAACACTGGCTCCAAGTGCCTGTCCTGGAACTAGCTCTTGTAGATCAGGCTGACCTCAAACTCACAGAGATCCGACTGCCTCTGCCTCCTGAATGCTGGGATTGAAGGCATGTGCCACCACCACCCAGCTTCAGTATAGATTTATAAATAAATACAAATATCTAGGTTAGACTAGGACTGCTGACTTCTTGACCACTTGAATTAAGGAGTTTGGGATCAGACTTTTAGCTGACCTATCAGAAAAAAATAAAAAATGGCCACTTTGTGACTTCTTTTTGTTGTTTTGTTTTTGTTTTTCACTTTAGGTTGGAACTCATCGGGAAGATTCCGTCAGTCTCAATGGCAATCATTCTGTCCTGTCTAGTACTGTTGCTGCCTCAAACACAGACCTGAACCATAAAACACCAGAAAATTACAGAGGTAACTTTTGTCATTTTTCAAGCAGTACTGTAGAAACCCTTGGTATTCTGTCCATTTGAACCATCGTCTGTGGATCAGACTCTCCCATAGTAGTGTTACCCTGTGGATGCAAAGTATCACTGTCTACTGTTTATCCAGCCATCTTGACTCTGAACCAAGTTAACTTTAAACTATGGTCCTGGTAACACTGGCTCCAAGTGCCTGTCCTGGAACTAGCTCTTGTAGATCAGGCTGACCTCGAACTCACAGAGATCCGACTGCCTCTGCCTCCTGAGTGCTGGGATTGAAGGCATGTGCCACCACTACCCAGCTTCAGTACAGATTTATAAATAAATACAAATATCTAGGTTAGATTAGGACTGTTGACTTCTTGACCACTAGTTTCTGACAAGTTGTTCCTGTCTCTAAATTATGTACATTCCTTTACCTCCAGAATGTTTCATACAGCTCAAACCCTAAGTATATTTACCCTCCTGAAAGCTTTGAACCATCTTGATTGGAACATGGGAATTTAGATTTATATTTTATGTTTCCTTTCCATTGTGTTAGGTGGCTTGCAAAATCAGTCTGGAAATGTTGTTCCAACAGAAATCAAGACTGAAAACAAAGAAAAAGATGAGAACCTTCATGAGCCTCCTTCATCAGATGACATGAAGTCAGATGATGAGTCTTCCCAAAAAGACATCAAGGTCTCATCTCGAGGCAGAACAAGGTATGTTAGTGTCCAGCCCTTAAATCTCACATATTTGCCCTGGAGGAAAAAAAAAAACTTTGCGACAGCAAAGGGTGCTATGCATTAGAAACAGCCAACTACATTCCAGGTGCCAGGCTGTGATTTTTTTTTTTTAATTTGTATTTACCTATTTCATCCTCACATCTCTAGAGAAGGTATGTGAATGTCTGGCTGAAGGCATGATTTCACATCCCTTTATGTCTTCATATAGATATAGAAAGGAGCTGCCTCCCTTGTCTCAGTTGTTCATAGTGTGTGTGTGTATGTGTGTGTGTGTGTATACACACACATACATACATACAGTGAGAGAACAGGTTAAACTATTTGTTGTTTGTCAGCCAGTAAGTATTTGATCTACTACAGAACTAAGTATGTGGTAGAATCTAAATGTGGTTCATACAAGCATCAGCCTGTTGCTTATTATGTGGTATTATTGGAAACCACCATATGCTTTGGTTTTGTGTCATCTGTGGCTGGGTTTGCTTTACATTGGCAGATTTGAGTAGTTGCCACAGATACCATTTGGCTCACAAAACAGGAAATATTTATCAAAACAGGAAATATTTATCATTTGTCTCCTTATAGAGAAGGTTTGCTATTCCATGATTTCAGCAGTAATTTGAGAAAAATGTAAAAAAAAAAAAAAAAGTTCCAGATAGAGTGATAGTCTCAGGAAGAGTTTTAAGTCAGTTAAAATTGACTTGCTTTCAAACGTGAATTTGGACACATTAATACATGAGTTTCAAGTGATTTGTGTGTCTTCCTTCAGATTTTTTTTTAAGTTTTATATTAAAATTAGGTGATTTAGGTACTGGGGGCTGGAGAGATGGCTCAGTGGTTAAGAGCACTGACTGCTCTTCCAGAGGACCTGGGTTTAATTCCCTAACTCCAGTTCCAGGGGATCTAACACCTTCACACAGACATCATGCAGGCAAAACACCAATGCACGTAAAATAAATAAGTCTTTATTAAAAAAGAAAAGAAAATATCTCAAAATAATTAAGTGATTTTTATGTGCATGCACATATATGTGGTTTTGTTTTTCAGACATTGTAGCTTAGGTTGGTCTTGAACTCATGATCCTCCTGCTTCAACCTTTCAAGTTGCTGAATTACACACGTGATTAGCCAAACCCAGCATGACTTAATGTATTTTCAGTGCATCTTATTTTATGAATCGTTTGTCAACAACATATCTATCACATGTGGGTATTGATATTTATTTGTTTTTTTTTTTTTGGTTTTTTTTTTTTTTTTTTTTTTGGTTTTTTGAGACAGGGTTTCTCTGTGGCTTTGGAGCCTGTCCTGGAACTAGCTCTTGTAGACCAGGCTGGTCTCGAACTCACAGAGATCCACCTGCCTCTGCCTCCCGAGTGCTGGGTATTGATATTTAATATGTTTTTGTGTGTTACATTATATTACAAGGGAGACTTCAGTGGTGGAACTGAAAAAGCCATGACCATCCCTTTCTTCCATTTACACAACTAACAAAGAGCTCCTTTGCCTTTAACATTCTCACTGCTTTCAAAGCCTAAATGTTTCTCTTGAGAAAAATGAATTTTTGCAATCCTGTGGTTTTAATATACATCTTACTCATGTGAAGAATATAAATGAGAAAGTAAATTCAGTCGGAGAATTCTGAGACCACTTCTAGGCATCTTAACTTATAGTTTCATTATTCTGAACACATTTTAAGAGATAATTTATATCCTTTCTTCTCTCCATGTCCATTAGGAATCAATAAACATTCTACTCTAAAGATCCACTTACACTTTGTGGGTCATGTTGTCCTTGTCACATCTACTCAATTGTTTGTAGCAACAAATAGCCATATATATATTTGTCTTTCCAAAAAAAAAAAATTCCAAATTTTTTCGTCATCACATCATCAGCATCAGAACTATGTTTTGAGACCATCTGTACCTTGTCTTCTGTCCCTTGTGTTCCAGGTGATTGCCAGAGTGCTTCTAAGCAGGCATGTTGTGCTAATGCTCAGAGACAGGACCCTCAGCACTCAGTACAGTTGAATCAGTGGGAACTCCTAAGATGCAGCTTCTGGGTCTGTAGATTGGGTGTAGACTTGAAAGTCTGTGTTGAGGTGGTCCTGGTAACACTGAGGCTGCTGCTGTGTGGGTCCTATCTGTATAACAAGGTGGTAGAATTTAGTTATGTTTCTTGTTTATGAATAATTTGCTTTCATGGAAAGGCCTTTATGCTGAAATGTATGGTGAAGAATGTATTAAAATCATGATACAACTTTTAACTGTTCAGGTACAGTAAAGAGAGGAAAGTCATATAGCTAAGTACAGCTGTTGCTCTGGTCTAGTAGGAGTTAAAATTTCCATTTTCACCTTTATACTTTATAATTTGGCACAGTCAGCATTTCTCAGGAAGCTCATAGACACTGTTTCTACTATTATCCAGCAGTACCAATGAAGATGAAGATCTGAATCCAGAACAGAAAATCGAAAGGGAGAAGGAAAGGCGGATGGCTAACAATGCCAGAGAGCGCCTGCGTGTGCGGGATATTAATGAGGCATTCAAGGAGCTTGGTCGAATGTGTCAGCTTCATTTGAAGAGTGAAAAACCTCAAACAAAACTCCTCATTCTTCATCAAGCCGTGGCAGTCATCCTTAGTCTAGAACAGCAAGTCAGAGGTAAGTCAGTCCAGCAGAGACAAACAGGCAAACATTCATTAACTATGCTTTGCTTAGGCAACTTGTCTGAAAGCTGTCTGTGCCATCAGGATCCAACTCTCCTGTACTTCTTAGACTCAATAGCCATAGGCTGGGAGCTTCCCACAAACCTGTACAGCTCAATCCTATGAAATGGGGCAGAGAACAAAAAGCATCAGCCTGCTGTTCAGCTCGGAGCCCATTTCCTCCTGTGGACTCAGTGTCTATGTTTCACTGTTGAATTTAATTTGTCTCAACCTGCCCTCCTCTCTGCACCATGCTGTGTTCCTTCCTGAGCACTGGATTTCCTCACATGCTTACCCTAGGGCTTCTACAAATACTGCTGGTTAGTGGTGTGACTAAGCATGGCTCCTCCCTGTCTTTACCACACTGGTGTCCTTTATACCCATGTTAGATCTCAGAGCTGCTTTATTGATCTCTGTTAGAAATGACATAAACTTCTAAGACACACCTATGTCACATATGTGTGGTTTGAAAGCTTCATTTGTTTAGTTTGTATTTGTCATAGCACCTCTCTGTGCTGGGCAGCTATCAAATAGTAGACACTTCTGCCCTTAAGGTTCCACTGTCTAGCTTGTGTTTCAGCAGTCGCCTGTGTAGTCTGTCAGTTGCTAATGTTTTATTTACAACCTTTTTGCAAGGAATTAATAAACGTTACTCTGGACCCCAAGCCTTATACAAGTCTCTTTGCTTGTGAGCAACTCTCTTTCCTACTTGTGTTGGGTTATCTAGATGTTTGTATTGGGTTTAAATAGAGTAGGGTAGGCAAGTGCTTGAAAACTACAACCACGATCCATCAACATCACAAAAGAAGACTACACAGAGAATCACTGGAACAAACCTTCATAAAAACCGGTCATCGCTGCAGATTCTTCATTTCTATGTCCCTCCAGTATGTTGTATGTGTAGGAACAGTGTATAGTCACCCTTTTCCTAAAACCAGGAATGTGCTCATCTTGATCAAAACCCTAGAAATGTATGTAGAGGATAAGTGTTCATGAAACCAGATCTTGAAGAATTACAGCCTCCTGTGTAATGCACCAAGACTGACGGTTGCTCACGTGATAGTAACAGGAACATTGTTCTTTCCTTACCATTCTCATGTTCAGTTATTACCACCCACTTATTTCTTGAGCTGTATCTGAATGAACACTTGGCCCCACTCTGAAATCAACAGTGTCTGAGGAAACCACAGATGCATTCTCCCTTTCTTTAACTCTTGATTTCACCAGCAATTTACTGTTAAAGCTGTCTTCTCTGTCTGTGTGATCAGCAAAGCTGCCAGAATTTATTCTTATTTAGCACCTTTTCATTCCCACCATGTATTAAAGCTTAAAAAAAAAAGACAGTTTTTTTTTTTAAGCTTTCGAGTAGAGATACCTATTCTCAAATCCAAGCCATTAAAATGAGAAATGTTGTATTATTTGAAAAAAGTTAGAAACCCTGCCTTTCACAGGTGGACCTTGTTCATTTGTAACATGCGACTGAACAGAAAAACCAAGTCATAGAGAACATCCAGGCTTGTCCAACTACCTCATAACTGTACTGTTCTGAGTGTAGCTCTGACTTTTTCACATTTTCTGAGCTGTCTATGGAATTATTTACTGATTAGAGATGAATGAGCTTCAGATACACTGAACTGCAACTGTCCTAGGGATTGCTTTAATCTCAGGAAGGCCTTTTCTTCTATTTTCATACTGTAAGCCTGAAGTCCAGAGCCTTTATCCTACAGCTCCTTTTCAAGACTCCTTGAAAAGCATTCAGATGCCTCTGTCCAGTATCCCATCGGCTCCCAGTGCTGCCTGGTCCTTGGCAGTGTCTTCTAAGCTTGGTGTAGTTGTCATTGCCTGAACTGTAGCTCCAGCAATTGAGACTTGTAATAATGTTCATTTAGGAAGACTTGGTATACTTGTAGTCCTGAGCCCAGCAGTTTACATAAGGCATGCTTTGTTTACTTGGTTTAGTAGGCCTAGTCTGGCACCTTTTGGTTTGCAATGTGCTCCAGACTGCATCTGACAAATCCCAACCTTGAGTCTGTAGTGGTATATTATTTGTATTTTGACAAATAAAATTTTCCTGAAGACCAGAGGCAAGTCTTAAAGCCATTAGAGGTTAGGTAATGGTGGCACACACCTTTAATCCCAGGATTTGGGAGACTGAGTCAGCTGGATCCCTGTAAATTCAAGGCCATCTTGGGCTACACAAAATCAATGCAGAAACAAATCCAAGTGGTGGTGGCTCACACCTTTAATCCCAGTCCTAGGGAGTCGCACACCTTTAATCCCAGCACTAGAGGGAATATAAAATGGGAGGAGAGAGAGGCTTAGTCTGTTTAGTTTGTGGTCACCCAACCTTGGTAGAGGTAAGACTTCTTATAGTGGCTTGGCTGCTTTTTCTGGTTTTCGGGTTGAACCCCAATTTCTGTTTCTGGGTTTTTATTATTCATGTTACAGTAGTCTCCTAAAGCAGACATATTTAGGGTTTGGTTGGTTGGTTTGGTTTTGGGCTATATAGTGAGACTCTGTTCCCTCCCCCCCAAAATGCCATTTCTGTGAATAATATGCTCATTACAGTTTAGTTTGAAATGATCTTTTTGTATCCATTAAGGTATTTTGAATCAGTTTATAAACTGATGTGCATGGCACTTAGCCTCGTATAACATATGCTTATAACAGAAACAAAAATTAAATAAACTGTCATAAGCAAGATACCTATGCTTACCTTTCCATTTTTTAAAAGATATATTTATGCATTTTATGTATATGTATATTCATTTACATCTGCACACCAAAAGAGGGCATCAGACCACATGAGTCTACAGTTATAGACAGTTTTGCACCACCATGTGGGTCCTGAGGTTTGAACTCAGGGCCTCAAGAAGGCCAAACAGTGCTTTTAACTGCTGAACTATCTCTGAGACCCCACTTTTTCATTTCTCATGGTAGCCCCTATTCTTTTTACTTCTCAGAGACACCTGCATCACACATCGTATCTTGTCATCTTGGCTGTCTTCTTAAAAAGTTTTAGCATCTTCCTTGCTATACCACAGCCACAGAAAGAACTCTGTCATCTTATTCTGTGTGTATATTAGGGTAGGGAAGGAAAGAATGCCATGGTCGTCTGCTTCCCTTGTTTTCATGTGTTTCCTACAAAGGCATAGTTTTCTGAACGGGTAAATGTGAAGTGCAGCACAGATGTCTTTCCATTAAGAGTGTACCCGGCCTACATATTAATTCACTGTATCCTATCATAGCAGGACCCATAAAGAGAACTTGACTGACAAATAATAGCACTTACCAAGATTTGTTTAAATATTAACATGTGGGGGCTGGAGAGATGGCTCAGTGGTTAAGAGCATTGCCTGCCCTTCCAAAGGTCCTGAGTTCAATTCCCAGCAACCACATGGTGGCTCACAACCACCTGTAATGAGACCTGGTGCCCTCTTCTGGCCTGTAGAGATATACACAAACAGAACATTGTATACATAATAAGTAAATAAATATTTAAAAAATATTAACATGTGGATTTCAAACAAACTAAACCCTAGAAGACCAAATAATAATTAAAAATAAAGAAAATACAAAGTGATCACTAAGAATTCTTGTGTCTCGTTTAATACTGAAGGTTTAGTTCAAGCATATCATGGTTGCCTCTGTAAATTAGAAAATTTAATATATAAAAATGAAATTACAGAGATTGATCATCCTCACAGAAAGAACAATAGCAGTTTGTTCAACTTAAAACTCAGCAGACTTTATCCTTGGCAGGAAGATAACCACAAGTTAAAGGCTATCCTGGGTAACAGAGACCAGACCAGTCAGGCCTGGAGATCCAATCTCAGTGTCACTTGCCCAACCCCTGTCCTCGGCTCCTTGTTCTGCCCTCTTACATACTGATAACAATTCTCTCCTGCTATAGAGAGGAACCTCAACCCCAAAGCAGCCTGCCTTAAGAGAAGAGAAGAAGAAAAGGTCTCTGCTGCGTCAGCAGAGCCACCAACCACACTGCCAGGAACCCATCCTGGGCTTAGTGAAACTACCAACCCTATGGGTCATCTGTAAACATCAGCCAGGTACGTATGGGTCTGGGAAGGAAGTACAAAGACACCACTTTATTTTAAAGTGGTTAGAACTATGGAGCTACTTTCTGGCAGACACTGGTGATTATAAAGGTCACTTAGAATTCAGAATACTGTGATCTGTTTGCTTTTCTGTTGTCTCATCAAAACCAGTATCATTTTAGACCAAATTACTATTCAGATCATTTGAATAGCTTGCAACTCATAAAGAGATGCCAGGTCTTCTTAGTCAGCACATTTGCTCATTCTCCAAGAAGACAATGTCATAGTGACTTCTTTCTCAAACTTCTCTGCTTCTTTCCTTGCTCCACATTCTTCTGTTCACAAGAATGGGCCATACCGTGGAGTAGTCTCCGCTAACCGTCTGCATGTGGCTCCTCTCTACAAGGTCACTACTGCACACTTGCACTTGGATTCCTGACACAGTGTCAAATACGTTAGGTGATACACCCAAAGTAGCCCTCTTTCTGGTGGAGTATTATTTATTGAAGACTTCAAAGTTAATATTTTGGAAGCTGTGTGAACTATAATTATTTTTAACAGTAGCATTTTAGCTAGCAGCATGGATTAAGAATAGAACTGATAACTTCATTGGGGATTTTTGGTTTTAGCTTTTGGTTTTTTTGAGACAGGGCCTTACTATGTAACCCTCACTGGCTTAGAACTCACTATGTAGACCAGTTTGCCCTTGAACTCACAAAGATCTGCTTGCCTCTACCTCCCAAGTTCTAAATTGAGGGTATGTGTTACCACTCACAGCTATAACTCCATTTTCCTAACCTGCCTTCGGTGTTGTATATAGTAATTTTCTAAAATTTTTTGGCAGATATAAAATAGTAGGGACAAATGGATGGAAACAGGGATATCAAATGTAGTTTCTTTTGGTTAGCTTTGTGACTATCTCGAGATAAAAATCTGGAATTTGATAGAATAGTGAGTAAGTAAACTGCTCTTTCAGTGTAGGATTTGGTTTATGCCAACACTACCAGAATCAAATTAGATTGCAGTTAAAAATGCATATGGGGAAAAAAAGGAAGAAAGGTCAGTATACTGATAGTTATCATTGTAACATTAGCACCCTGAAGGGAACTCGATAAACACTTCCCCACAAATATCTCCATCATGACTAGGTTTTCATGTCACAGGCAAGAGCTTGCTGATTTACACACTTTCTAAAAGGCAAGCCTTGCGTTCCGTGGAAGACAAAATGTTGTAGGAAAGTAACTGGGCTGTTTCATAAATACATATTGGTGTCTTCAGATAAAAACACGCCATTGTTTCTCAGTGCAGAGGCGACATGTTAAGTTGACAGGTCTAGAAGAGCTGTAATAAGAAGTAAATTCATACAAAGCTCAAGTCATGGGTTTCCCTCAGACTGTGAAAAGAACATTTACTAGACTCAGAGCCTGTCTTGTTTCCTGTCTGCTATTGTTCTCCCCTCAGTTTATTCTTGATTTTTTTTCCCCTGTTTTGCTTTCTGCTGCTTTGGAATCTCTAGCCTTATCTTTCTCTATAATGTGGAAATACTCTCACTGAGGGGCCCAGTGATCATGTAAGCCTGTTCAATCCCCAGAATCCACATAGTTGGCCTTAGACCACCATAGACTCACAGTGGCAAAAGTGCTTCTGTGCTTATTAATAGTAATAGTAACAATTCAGGAAACATATAAAAAGTTTCCAACAATTTGCCACCATTGTAAAACCAAGTAGCTTTTAATAGTTTTCGATCCTGGGAGTATCACTGTTAACAAACAGTATTGTCTTTGATTCTTCCTAAACTGTTCTATTATAAGTAATTTTAATAGAATTTTTCAGGGTTACTAATAACATGCATTATATTGGAAACATGCATGTATAAAATTTGAACTAATAAGATAATTTCTTAAATTCCTTAGACAAATATTTAGTGAGGACCTACCTTGGACCAGCAACTGGGGCTTCAGAACTTTCTGTTTAGAATAAATGAATATAAACAACCCAGTATGGTGGACTGGGGGCAGCAGTGAGGGAGTGTTGTGGTTACAGTGTTGAGCAGTCAATGGGTAGATCTGAGGTCAGTTATTGCCAACTTACCTGTTCCCAAAATGTAGGTTAGCATAATTGTCTCGCTAAACTGTTATATAAATTCTTAATCATAAGCTCTCCTTTACATACACATCAGGTAAAACTCTTATAGTCACAAGTTAGCTTCACTTTCCATGATTCCAGTTACTTATAGCCAGTGTGATTCTTTGTGCTCTAACAAATAAAGCTTGCCTGAAGATCAGAGGGCAGAGCTTGCCACTAATTAACCATAGAGGCCAGGCAGTGGCAGCACACACCTTTTAATCTTAGCACTTGGTTAGCACATGGGAGGTGAAACAGGAAAATCAGGAGTTCAAGGCCACACTGGGTTACTTGAGATTCAACCAGTCTAAAAGAGTAACAGCTCACATCTTTGATCCAAGAATTTGGGATCCCATGCCTTTAATCCCAGAATTAGGGAAGGTGGAGACAGGAAGTGATATGGCTGGGTGAATATAAGGAATATAAGGCTGGAGGAGATGGGCTCAGTCCCATTCAGTCTGAGAATTTAGTAGAGGTAAGAAGTCTCTCTGGTGGCTGGCTCCTTTGATTTTTCAGCATTTACCCTGATACCTGACTCCGGGTTTTTATTATTAAGATCAATTAGAATTCTCACTACACAACAGTAGTCCGTAAACAGTTTGTAATGAAGGCTGGGTGTGGTGTCACGTCTTTTTAACCCCAATACTTCAAGGCAGAGACAGGTGGGTTTCTATAAGTTCTAAGCTTGCCTGATTTTCATAGCAAATTCCAAGCCAGCAAGGATACACAGTAAGACCCTGTCTCCAAAAAACATGGGTGGTTTTGATATGCTATATATAATGAAATTGCATTCAGTCCTTTTGCTCTGTCTAATGTATCTACTCTATATGCACTGCTTACATGCTGCTCACTAAGTAGCCATTTTGGTTATCATACCCACTACCATAAGTACTTGTTGAAGCAGTCCCTATGTCCCTATCATACTTACTAATGGCCCCAAAGCATAAACTTAAATTATAATATATTGTTAAAAGTCTTCTATTTTATTGTTTATTTGCCCATATTTTTCTTTGCCTACTTGTAAACTTTATCCTAAGCATTTATGTATAGGAAAAAAATCGTAGTGCAAGTAAGATTTAGTTCTTTACAGAGTTTCAGGCGCCCAATGAGGATATTGGGTCATAGCTCCCTCAGATGAGGAAGAACTTCTGATACCTTAAAAGAAAGAGACTCTTGTATAAGTCACTTGGACCACTTTAGTGCAAACCTAGGTATAATGAACAACTATTGGGATTTGGGGGAGTGGTATTATTTTTGATAATTGTATACTAACTGCCCTCTTTCTGCCACAGTTCCAGCGTCATCAGTAGGCTAGATAGAAGGTGACCTCTCCTCATAAAGACTTGGACAACTCAGATTATCTGAAGACACAAACCTGACAGGAGAAGAAAAACAAAACACTTGAAGCAAGAAACTCAAATTTAATCCTATGATCAAAGTAGCTGGTCAACACTTCCATCAGAAGTGAGGATAGGAAGCTCATCAGAGAACGCCGGCCCATGAGGTGTTTGCAGTGTATCATTCTGCTGTAAGCAATGTGTCGCTTCTGCACAATCAGAGACTGTCTCATCTCTCCACTCAACGTGGAAGTTGCCTTGTGCCTAAACTGAATTGACAAATGCATTGTAACTACAAATTTTATTTATTGTTATGGAACTGTGAGGTCTACATATAAAGGGAAAAAGTTCATGTGGGAAGCTGATGTACACTCAGCTGATGCCAGCATTGTTAAAGCTGTTCACAAAGCAGTGGCAACCATTGGCCCTTAGCATTCCCGGCATACCTGTTAGTGTCTTAAAAAGGAAGGGAGTCCTTTGTTGCCCTCTCCGACCTTCGCCATATGAATAGTGTTTTCCATGAAATAGGAAAATATTACTTGGTATAGCATTCTCTCTTCTTTTTTCACTCATTTTTATTTTCTCTTTGTGGGTGTTATATTTGATCTGAGTCCGCATAGTTTATGGTCACAGTCCAGAACCCTCCTCCAGCCCTGTGTGCTTTGTTCATGTCCTTGCAGTGATAAGCAGACACCATCTGTGACCATAGCCTAGCTAAGATTTTGAAAGGGGAAATTTTGTCCCCTGGATTTGCCCCCAAATAAACGTTGCTTTATTTCTAATAATCACTAAGACTTTTCAGGCTTCTAGGTTTCATAGTAAAGCTATAATAGCAAGAAATGTAACTTACAAGGGAGAGTCTACTTTTTAGAAATTGCTTTGTTTTCCAAGCAGTAAGTACTACATAATATGGTACTTGTAAAGTGTTAGCTGTAAGTAAGCACAAAATGCATTCAATACAATACAAAGATGACTTTTCAGGCCATGATCATGGTGAGCGTAACAGAACCTGGGAGTCCCTGGGACAGGCAGTCTGAACGCACACAACCACTCCAGGCTAATTACCTATGGAATCCAAGAGCAATGGTCACATTTCCTTACCCTGGCCTTTACTTCTCTGTCCTTTGGTTGACTGATCAGTGCGGTTGGGGCAGAGTGTGATTTAATCACCTACAAACCACCTGCCTTTGCCCTAGGAAGAGCTAGATTAGCGCTGAGCTGTACTTGTCATTCCATCTTAGCATTACTCATTAAAGCCCTCTATCTCTAATCCTTCATACTTGTATTTAAGACACGGTAATCACTTTGAACTTCCATGAAATCTGTCTTCCACCACAGCAGCGCTGGGAGAGAAAAACATGCTGAACATGATGGTCTTGGCTAAGTAACTCCTTAGAGCCAGTATCAGTGGCAGTCTGCACACAGAAGAAAAATCCCAAGTCATTCTGTAACTTAAAACAACGGAGAATTTGAAAGAACAAAAGCTATTAAGACAGCACTTCAGATCTCCATCAGGACTATTTCTAACAAGTCAGTCTTTGGTGAATTTAGTGGACTTAGGTTGCATATGTTCTCCAGTTATATCAGACTACCTGTGGCCTTGTTCTTCATTTCAGTGTTAATCGGCTTAAACAGAAGTTGTTGCTTATGATGTGTGAGTGAACATAAGCCACTGCCTGGCCTTTTTCTTCAGAGCTTGTTGTCTTTTTCGCTATATTAGACTTTGCAGTATGCCCAGAAGCTTTCCTTCATAAAATAGAAAGAAAAAAAACATTTGGCTTATTTTTCACTGTAGCTAGTCTTTTATACAATAATCTTGTAAGAAAATTTCTTGAATTCTAAATATTACTCTTTCTAGATTTTTGAAATCAAAAATTTTCAGTAAAAAGTTTCTTACTTTATTTTATTATATTAGGTAGTTAAAGAAAATGTAGGGTTATTTACCATAACCTGTTCATTAATATCAGAAATTTACAATAGCATTTTAAGAGCATAGTAGGTTCTAGCATACCGTGTAGTTCCTATGGAGTATTGTGAGAGCGAATTGTTGGGAGATGAGCTGCTTTTCATCTTGTTCTCCAGTTTCCATTGTCGATTTATTGCAGATTTGTATCCTGTGTCAAATTCAAGGTATTATTGATAAACCTTTTCAACCAGCAGCAAGAAGTTCAAATTTTTTTTCTGTCACTGTAACAGAAAACGCAGTATGTATATAACATTTATGTAGCAATAAATGTGCCATCCTTTTTTTAACATAGTAAACTAGTGAGTTTTTTACACTTACGTTTCCCACAGAATAATGTATTTTGTTTTCTTTTCTCTACCTCCTTCCTCCTAGAAAGTCTCAAACTGCTTTTCCTGTCTGCACTAACTGTGCTTCACGGGTGACCCTGCAGGACAGATGGGCCTGGGAAAGCTAAGATGACACATCCCAACCTGCACAGTTCTCTTGCCCTCTCTTCTGATGCTGGCCTCTTAAGCCTTTACCTGAAGGTGGGACAAACAGAAGTCTGTAGTAGAGAAAATCTCCTCTTGCAGATGTAGAGAAGAGTGAAGATGATGGGAAAGGACTTCAGATGAGGGTTTTATTAACAGCCCTTAAAACACCCTCTTCTCTCACCTACAACCAAAAATAAATAAGCAATCAAACCTGCCATAGTAGGGGATGGCAATGTAATTAAAAGCTTATTCATCCATTTTTAACACTACATTCATACACACATGTATACATGTATGCATGCATTGAACTTCTATGAGAACTTCATGAGAAGCCTGAGATAAGGACCATCTGGAGGTCTTTTGCATGAAGAAACCAGGTGGATTTTGAGATTTGATATTCATGTGAGGCACAGCAGATCATTTTACTTCTTATGTGGTTTGATAAATATAAACCTTTTAGTTTTATACAAAATGACAAACTAAAAAAACCTTCATACAGGAAGAAAGTATCTGATGTTAGAAGTGAAACAGATTTGGAGAGCTAGTCACCTTGCCTCATTGACAGGTTTATAAGATCGCGCCCAGAAAAATCATGTGTCTAGGAGCACTTAGAGCTGGTCAAGACTTAAAACATTTCCTACAAAAGCCCTGTCTTCAATTTTTTTCTCTCTGTATAACTTCTAAGGGATTCAACTCAATGGTTTCATTTTTTTATTTATTTCCACTAATTTCTCTCTAGTTGATGAATTCTTTTTTTTCCTTAGAAACTCAATTATTTTAAATAGACATCACATAAGGGGTGGGTGTACTTGAGCCGTGTGTGTGTGTGTGTGTGTGTGTGTGTGTGTGTGTGTGTGTGTGTGTGTGTGTGTGTGTTAGATAAAGAGTATTAGTTTTGGCATCAGTCAGTTGATTTAAATCCAAGCTCAACGTCTAATTAACTCCTTTTCCTTATCTGGAAAGTGGAGAATCTGTACAAGAATTGTGTAAGTATTGAATGAAACAATGTATGGAAAGCTCTACCATGATTTCCTATCACATAGTAAGGACTCAATAAATTATGAGTATTTTTAAAATAAATAGTATTTTAACCAGTTCCTGGATGGGAAGTGACTTGTAACCCCAGGAGGTAGCAGGCTGTGTCTGTGGGAGCCTACATCTTGTGCAGTCCTCCAGTGAAAGGTGGCACTGCTTCTGCTTTCCATTGTTGGTGTATTGGGGATTTGTGGGTTTTCAAAATAAGGTTTTTCTGTGTAGTCCTAGAAGTCCTAGAACTAACTTTGTAGACTAGGCTGGCCTCAAACTCAGAGATCTGCTTGCCTCTGCGTCTGAGGTGCTAGGACTAAAGATGTGACCACTACACTGAAGATTTATCATCACATACCAGTAGAATGAGCCTGAAGGCTTTGCCCAGTGCCCGTTGTGGGGGGGAAGTGCTGTCAGTCTTGGTTCCAGGAAGCAGATGCCAAGGGGCAAGTTCAGAGTACAAATGGTCTTATTGGAAGGAGTAAAAGGCAGGGATGGCCTTTGAGCCTTGCTACAGACCTGCCATCTGAACAGAGTGAGCAAGGAGGAGGGTCACTTGACTCCTGGAAGGACATGCACAACCCTGCAGTGGTTAACAGCAGAGAGCTGTGCCAGTTGCACACCTGGGTGTTCAAGTGTCAGGCCTCTGAACTCTGCAGCAAGGTGTTAACAGCAACTTCCCACAATGACTACTGTGACTGCCAACAGCTCCTGTACAACTTAGCAGAACAAAATCGAAGCCTTTTGAAGTCATTGAGAAGGAAGTGGACCTTAGTCTGCTGCAATGATGTTCCTTCTGGCTCTCGACAGCCAGTGGACTTACACATGTAGAAGAATGAGGCCCGTACTTCCCAGGACTCTGGTGAGTAAATCTAGGTACAACCCCCTGTGGGTGCTATGCTTGGTGTTCTGGAGTCCTTCACAGTGGAGAGTGGACAGTGCATGTCTTTGGGGCCAACCTGTGCAAAGCCTGTTTCCTCATTTGGGTGTTTCCCTACAATCTTGCCTCAGGAAGAAAAAGCAGGAAGATCAAAAGTTCAAGGTCATCTTCAGTTTACACTGAGTTTGACGGACACCCTAGCTTGCCTGAGACCCTGTCTCAAGCTACAAATCACAAATGAACTTATAAAAGGCATCCACTTTTATGTCTACTAACAGTTATCAAAGACATAGACCTCACAGCAGCTACAAAATACTGCTGGAAGACATTGGAGAGACACAAGAAAATACCATGTTTGGTGTTTGAAAAAACTAATGTTGTTAACGCATTCATACTACTTAAAGCGAGCTATAGGATTAATGCAATTCCCATCAAAAAACAAAGATATTTTCCAGAAATTATTAAAAAAGAGAATCTTAAAAATTGAATGGACCTATGAAAGACTCCAAATAACCAAATGGGCTGGTGAGCTAGTGTAGTAGTTAAGGTTCCAGCCCCAGGGGGCTGGAGAGATGGCTCAGCGGTTAAGAGCACTGTCGAGCAGTGGTGGCACACGCCTTTAATCCTAGCACTTAGGAGGCAGAGGCAGGTGGATCTCTTTGAGTTCGTGGCCAGCCTGGTCTACAGAGCAAGTTTCAAGACAGCCAGAGCAACACAGAGAAACCCTGTCTCGGAAAACAAAAAAGCATTTGAGCTGGAAACCAACTTTGGATTCTTTGAGGACCAGGAAATGCTCTTAACCACTGAGCCATCTCTAGCCTGAGACTCTTATTCCTTCGTTTTATTGTCATTTTGAGACCTTAAACTACAGCCTTGGCTAGCCTGGAACTCACCGTGTAGACCAGGCTGGCCTCAAACTCACAGAGATCCTCCTGCCTCTGCCTCCCAAGTGCTGGGATTAAAGGTGTGTGCCACCACCTCATTCATCTGTTGGTGGACATCTAATGCAGTTCTAGCTGTTGTAAATAGGACAATGATAAGCATAATATCTCTATGGTACAGCTTACAGATTTCTAGGTATTCTCACTATAAAAAAAAGCATATGAAGTAATATGCTAATTACCTCAATTGAGTCATTCTATAATATAAATATTTCAAAGCATTATGGTATATGCAGTAATTACAATTTAACTTGTCAGTTAAAACGTTTAAACCTTTTTATGCTGATGCCGGATTTGGTTCCCAAAGGTCTTAAACCAGTCTGCAGTGTGCACATTTCAGTTACCGCTGTTCTTAGATTTCTAACTTCCCCGGAGTTGGGAAACAGATGGTGTGTTTTCCCCTCCAGAGGCAAAAACCACCTTTGAGTCTCTGGAGATTTAGCCTGAAGATACCCCAAGTGACAGCAAGAGTCCTTGGAAGCTGTAGCCACGCTCTCTCTTGTACTCGGAACGGTTTTGTGTGTTCCTGGCCATATGCAGCCATGGCCATTGTTGGGCTAATGTGACAGCCCTAGAGAAGGCTGGTGGCAGGGCTTCTTCTCAGCCTACAGGAAGGAGCACTTGGTTCTAGCCTGCTATCATGATGTTTTGTCCCTCATTTTCCTAGTACTCTTAGTGGTCACCCTCATGGATGGTGCCTCTAGCAGCCCAGTCATGAAGTTGCACCGCCATCCCCCTACCCCTGATCTCCAGGACCTTGGACATTTGATAGCGCTGCCTTGTGGGACCTACCTGACAGTAGAGTAGCCATGAAAAGCAGGTTCCCCACCTCCAGCCCAGTTCTCCCAACTCCTCTCTCGTCAGGCTAGATGCCCTGCCCCTTGGCCTCCATCCAAGCCTCCAGGCCATTGTGCCTTGTCTTCATTAAGGCCTGAAAGGAGCGTGTGTGCTTTCAGACTCTGAGCAACAAGTTATTGATCAACACTGATAGCAGGAGTAGCTTGATCCTCCCCGAACGGCAGAGATTAATTAGCTTGATTCCCAAGCATAATTCTTAATTAGGCACAGGAAGAAAGGAAAAAACACAAAGGAACTATTCTTCCCCTAAGGACTGCTGACCTTCTGCCTAGGGTGAAGAGGGAGGAGTAGGAAGTGGGAGGCAGACCCAGGTAAACACGTACTGGCACTGTACACACATCCTGCTGGGTCCAAACCTGTGCAGGTCATGTGGACATGCGTGTTTCTCTTGTTTGCTTCCCTCCTGGCCCACTGATGCACAGAGAAGGCCCAATCAAGCCCCAAGCTTTGAAGTTCCTACTCTAGGCTGTGTATGTCTGTGGAGAATTCAGCTGCACTTGCTTCAAGTGGAAACGTTGGGCAGGAAGAGGACAATGTCCTGAAACTTGCCTAAAAACACTGAAAGAAACCATTTCCTGCATCCAGGAAGCAGGAGTTTCTTTGAATTCCTGACATTTTCTGGAACTTTTGGTCCGTGGCCCCACTAGTTCTCTGCTGATAGGGCAGGACAATTGGTGTAGGAAGGAGCTGTGACTTAGCAAATGCAAGAAATATCCATGAGCCACCTGCCGCTAAGCTTTGCTTTTCTCTTCACACGAGCTTCATGGTAGGTGTTAGAATTATTGAGGAGGTGCACGGCATATAGTAGGTTCTTGGAGCATAGGAGCTTCCAGTCCTCCCTACTAAGGAAAGCAAACCAAGGGAACAACTTGTCAGAAAATGAATTACAGGTGATTAATTCACCAACACACATACAAAAAAACATGTGTTAGGTATGTTTTGACCCAGTATTTCTGAAATCCAGACACGTGATGAACATAGACAAACTGTAATGACTATAAGCAGTGTGACCTGGGAAGACAGAGGATTTGGCTGCCAAACCAGGGTCAGAGTAGGCTGCCAGGAAGAACTGCCAACCTGAGTCCTGGGTAACATTCTGTTCAGGAAGCAGTTAGAAAGCAGTGGCTCATGGATGTGGAGCTAGTGTTAAGGCCACTTGGAAGACCTTGACATAGATGGGAAGTCACATTACAGTGCCCTGCCTCATGACAACCACTACTCACACCTCCACTAAAACAGATCATCCATCCAGCTCTTTTAAGCCTCTGTAGGACAATCTTATCCAAACAACCAGTTATAGGCCAACTCTTGGGGCAATTTGGACCCTGACCACCGGATAGTTGATGCATTCAGAAACCATCAGACGTGACTGTGGGGCTGTTTCTCTCCAAGTCTTTCTTGTCTTGTACAAGTATGTATTGAAAAGTGTGACGACCTCATGGTAGGACATGTGAAACTCATATGGTGTGTTGGGGAGCCAGAAGGGGAATACAAATGGAACTGTACTGGCTGTTGTCCTCTGTGAAGCTGGGTGGGAGTCATTATGCACTACTTCAGAAAATACGTGAGTGTAGAGGGAAGTGCTTAAGCAGGAAAGGGCTTTGTAATCATTCCTGACTGTCCTGGGAGGAATGAGACGCTGCTTTCTGCTTAGTCAGATGAATAAGCCTGTGAGGAAACATACCTACGTCGAGCAGCTCAAGCTCCAGAGTCTCTGAGGAACAAGCCTCTACCTGGGGGACAGCAGGGCAGGAGACAGGAGCATAGCACAAGTGATGTAGGGATATAAAGCTGGAAAGGACCATCGGGCCAGGACAGAGGCCTCAGCACAGGGTATCATAGCCATCGATGGAACGCCAGAGCTGAACTCCCCCCCTCAATGGGGACCCGCTCCAGGATTAGGTAAGTCTGAAGGAAGAAGAGAGCCTAGTGTGATGACCCAGCCAGAGCTGTGCCTACTGTCACTCAGGACGAAGAAATGGCAGTTACCCTGAGTCCCAGAGCTCCCTCTAAACTCTCCAAGCTGAGGTTGAGGACAAGGTCAGCATCCACCTCCAGTGTTGCATCCAGAGAGCCACAGGCTTGTGGGAAGACCACGGGATGACATGTCCAGATCTGCCCAGGGAGGCAGAGAGGCTGCCAACCCACAGCATGTGGGAGAGTGCTTGCTGGATGCTCTTAGGAGCTTGGGGGCCTGGGAAGGCCAAATGTTTAATATTTGGAAAAGAGGCTGTCTAAACAAAGCAATTAGGAGGCTCCTTTGTAGTGCTATGAAAGAGATAGATTGGCTCTCCCAACATCAAAGGATGGCTGATACAATGGGGACAGCCAGGCCAAGGCCTCTGGTGGGGCATGGGCTCCTCCTCCAGGGCAGGCCACAGTGCTTTGAAGCCCCCCAATAAAACTTTTCCCAATCACTTAACACACTTCCTAAAATTCCCCACAGAGGAAGGTTATCATTCCCTAAAGCCACTTTTCAAAAAGAACATTTGCCACCAAAACTTATATGAGGATGGACTGAGAGGACCACACCCACACACCCCATGAGTAAGCGTAGTTAGCAAAACGGGGAGTTCTGCTTATGGGCTGAGTGGCTCTGAGTACAGCCTTGCTTGTCAAATAGAGAGTAGGAGACCAGCAGCAAGATGGATCTTTGGGTTAAGGCTCTTGCCACCAAGCCTGCTGGTCTGAGCTCAACCCCCTTTTGTCTTCTATTCTCCACAGATGCCACCATGGGGGGGGGGGTGCCTGTGTGTGTGCACGCAAGCGTGTGTGCACACAAGCATGTATGCACGTGCACATGCACTGTACACACACACTGTAATAAAAAGAAGACACTTTTAATGGCTATAGCGGTCTGTCGTCACACGGGTGAGCAGTGTAAGTCAAGTGTTTTGGGGGGAGGGGTAGTCACAGAAAAGGCATTAAGAGGTTCATGTTGCTGGGTTCTGGTGGGCCCAAGAACTAAGACAGACATGCAGGGAGCATGTCCTAGAACCCAGACTGGCTTGGCATCTGCAACATTCTATGGCCCTCTGAGGTACAGAGTCTGCAGTCCAGGCTAGCCTGTTTAAACGCAGGCTGACATTACAGATACACTTAAATTCAGTGATGATCTTGGCATTTCCTGGTGAAGGGCTCTAGACAAAGAAGTATGTGGGAGCCAGACATGGTAGCACAGGCTGCACAGTGGCTACTCTGCGGAGGCTGAGGCAGAATGATCAGTCAGGGCTAGCCTGGACTAGCTTTCCTAAGGGAAGTTTATTTCTAAAACAAAAAAATGGTAGATGAAATAAAAATATTAGGGCATCAATATTAACTGCGAAAAAATGGTAATACAACTAGCTCACTGTGGCCGACATCCAGAACTAACAGTCTCCCCTTCCTTAGTATTGGCCTCCTCTCTTACAGCCTGTCGTAAAAACAAAAGCAACAGGCTGTAATGTGCAGAGATTTACTTCAAGGAGCTGGCTCTTACAGTCTTGAGGGTTGGCAAGTCCAGGTCTTTATGGACTCTGCTGGCTCTCTGGAGGACAGGGATAAGCGGATGTCACGTTCAATCCTAAAGCCTTCACACATACTTAGACTTCCACATCGCTTGCACGAAGAGGGTCAGGTTTTGTTCTATCCAAGCCTTCCACTGATCAGATGAGGCCTACCTACATTACGTGAAAGCAATGTGCTTTCCTCCGAAGCCATCAAACCATCCCATCATATACTCCAGAAACATCTAGAATGTCATTTGATCACATAGCCCGGCTAAGTTGACTTTAACCACTCCCTTGCTGCCTATACTCAACACAACAACCAGAAAAATCCTATTAAAATGAATGAGTGTCAGTGGGCTGATGGTGTGGTTCAGTTGGTAGAGTGCTTGCCCAGGAAACCAGAAGCTCTAGCTTCTGTCCCCAACACCACACAAAACCAGGTGTCTCACGCACCTCTATCCTATCCATCGGGAAGTAGTCTGAAATTCAAGGTCATCTTCAAGGTCAGCCTGGGCTCCTGAGCCAGTCAGCATCTTGTGATTAGGTGTGGGCTGCGGGTATGAAAGAGTCACACGGTCACCTGTCACTACAGAGTGGGAGGTGTGCCCGGTACAACCTGTTCCCCAAGAGAAGGCTGACCATGTGGGTAGGGTCTAGCCATCTTGCCCCATTGCAAAATACCTTTACACTGTCCACACTGGGCGAGGAAACTAATTAGCAGTTGTTCCAAGCAGGAGCGCTCACACCTGAATTTGGAGAGTCTGTAAGGAGTTTCTCATCTGTGAAAAGGCAGTGACGGCATGGTGGAAACCCAGCGATGGCTAGAGGATAGAAGCCACCAGAAAACTTGTCAAACTCTTGGCATGAGCCATTCATTAAGCCCTGACCCAAGCAGCATCTAGCTTTTAATACTTGTGCTTCTGTGTCCACTGACAACCCAGGTCCCCAAGAGGGGCTCAACGTGGGCCAGCCTGGCACTAGTAGGATCAGGTTTCTCCTTACAGCCCCTCAGGGAGAAGGAAGGCCAGTTCCCACCAAAGGTTAGAACTAACTGAACTGGCCCGGTAAGGAACAACAGAGAACTCAGGACTGACTAGGAGTCCAGTCTCGAATTCCAGATTCAGGTTTTGGGTGTTTGTGTTTTGCCCACTTGATACAGGATCCTGGGTGTGCTCCTTAACTTCCCGGGGTTCAGTTCCCATCCATGTAAATGGTAGAGAGGCAGAGAAACGGAGATTGGGGCCTAAGGAGGAAAGCGGCTGACCTGGCTTCTCCCTCTTGCTGTGCCGCTTCCAGCTAACTTGGCCTCTCTTCTCAAAGCTGAGCCGCCCAGCATTTATCAAAGGCCGGCACTATTAGAGACTTTGCCTTGTGTGTATTTAGTAGCCAGTATTTGTTCCCCGATCTTTGCCCTGGGCTTCCTACACTTCGGTTCTTTTGTTTTCTCTTTTGTTTCTCATCTCCCTGATGGTTCTCACCTGGGGGCTGTCTTCAGCTGCGGAAAGGGCCACGTTTGTTTTAATTAAAAACAAGACCACCGAGTGGGCGGCTAGATGGGGCTGGGAGGCAGAGGCGAAGATCTGTGGGATCCTTCCCTTCTGACTTTTGATTTTAGATCAAGACCCTAGCGGGCTCCGCAGGTCCCTAGCCACGGGAGGGGCGGAGCCTTGGAGTGCGGGGGGGGGCAGAGAGGGGGACGTGGGACTTGAGCAGCAGCTCCTGTCCGCCCCAGGCTAGGGCGTGCTTTCCACAGCTGGGTCAGGCGTGACTGAATCTTTGCTTCGGATCTGTTTGCCCCGTGCGACTTCTTTCTAGACAGTCTCCTTCTAGACCTGCCTGTTGTCTTCAGCATATCCTAGATGCCCAGCCTGCTGCCCTGCGAGTGTGTCCCCTTTCACCTCCTCGCCAGGCGCCTGGCGAGCTGATCCCTCCGGTCGTCTTTTTCCTCCTGGTCAGCCCACAGCTCCGGGGCGCCCCCTGCTGTCGGGAACTTCAGAGATTGACCTTAGCTGTCCCATCCATAGGCAAACTTGGTACAACAACAACCAGAAAGAACTTCTAAGGAGGTATAGATGGGGTGCCCAGCTAGCATGCACGAAGCCCTGAGTTCCATTTCCAGTACCGTATGCACTAGATGTGGTGGTGGATGCCTCTAATCCCAGCATCCAGGAGGTAGAGGCAGAAGTTTCAGAAGTTCAAAGTCATCTTCAGCTATATAACCAGTTCGAGATCAGTTTTGACAATCAGAGACCCTGTCTTCTTTATGGAACCCAGGCTGTGTGGGGAAGAGAGTGGAGCCTCACTCTGGCCCCATTACCAGTCTCAGGAATGCAGGACACAATGCCTGCCTCTTGCTCTGGGCAAGTGCACCTTGCTGATCACCAGGGCGCTTGACCACATCTTTCCCCCAGGACCAGACTCTGGGACCACCTTGCCTTCATCAAGAGGAGTCCAGCGCCTTGTGAGAAGACTTAGAGAGACTTGTGGAGAAAGCTGGGCAGCAGGTTCCAGCCAGCCCTAGACCCAGCCCTTGCTTTCAGTAGGGACCAAGCCACCACCACACCAGGCTCCCTTCCCCCTTAGGAACCAAATCTGGCTAACTACCTTCAAGGGGAGACTCCATTTCCCCAGCTTGCTGAGTCTAGGCTGGCCTGTAGCCAGGGTCCCTCACTCAGCAAACTTGCTATGTGGCCTCATGGCTCAGTGCTCAGGCCTAGAGAAGTCCAACACTGGACTGCCTCCTTTTCTTTAAAATCAGAAGGAAGAAAAATAATGTGGGGGCGGGAATGTGATTTGGTACATAATATTAGCATAATTTTATGCTAACACTCATAAAATAGAACTCTAAATACTGTAATAGGGAAAAGGACCTCGGACCCAGGGAAATCCTAACACGGCCCTGATGGGGCCATCTTCTGGGTCCTTGCAGCTGGCCTACACTGTTTGGGGGGATGTCCCTGGGACATGACAATGATCAGGAGTCTGTATTTTCCTTTAATAAAAACATAAATGTCTGGAGTTTACAATCGTCAGGGAACAAACAGAACTATGGCTTGTGTTTCACATCTTAGGAAACAGGCATACTTGGGCTATTCCTGAAAGTTACGGATTTTGATTCCATATAGTAGAACAGTGTCCCTGTGGGGTGGAGGCTGGGCACTAGCCCTCCTGGCTGCAGCCACCACAGGTCTGCATTTGGAAGGTTGGTCAGTCACTCGAGAATCCTGCCCTGGGATGGCACGGGGACTCTGTCTCTACACACAGCCCCAGGCTGAAGCAGCTTCAAATGAACTGGAAGGAAAGATACAGCACACGGCACCTCCGTGCCCTAAAAAGGGTGTTCGAACTACAGGGCCCAAAAATATGAGCAGTGACAGTCGACGGGTACCACATGACACAGACCCACGAGGGCTGCTGTTTAGGGTAAGGGAACAGGAGAGAAGTCAGGAACTGAGTTCAGGTAGATCAGCTCGTCCTATGAGGAATGTCTTTTTGTGCTTGTGAAACAGGAGTGTTCTGGGAAGCGCGTAGTGCCAGAAACTAGCAGGCCTACATCCTGGGCCTGGCTCCTGTCTCTGCCTGGATATCCCTATCTTTTTTATTGTTGTGTTTCTATAATGCTAGAGATTTAAGATTTTAAATTTTCATGTATTTCACATGCACGCGTGTGTGAGTGTGTGCGTTTCTTCTGTACCAGTGTGGAGGTCAGAGGACAATTTAGTAGAGTCATTTCTCTCCGTCCACCACGTGGGGTCCAGAGGGAACTCAGCAGAAGTTGGATCTAGTGATGCCAGATTCCAGAAGTGAGCATCCCAGGGCTGAAGCAAAGCCCCAGCCGACAGCACTGGGGTTCCAGATAGCAGAGCAAAACACTAGGAAGGCCAAGACCATCTGCCACAGGGGATAGAAAGGGTAAAGGTGAAGCCAGTAGGCAGTAAGCCAGCAACAGACACTAGGAAGCTAAGGACAAAGACAGGGAGGAAAGGCATGGAAGAACATGGCCAAGAACCTGTTGAGGTTCCCGGTCAGAGGTGCCCTGACAATAGGCTAAGCAGAGCTTCCCGGGTAGCAAACAGGGGCTTGGAGACAGAAGGTCTGATTAGAGGAGGGCAAAAGAGGCAGCTAGCAACAGCCCAACCCTGAGGCTTGGGTGTCCCCAGGGCCCAGCTAAAGAGGGGTCATATGTGAAAGACTCGGACTACTGAGGGTGTTTACTGAGGCTGACCTGGTGCTGTGGCTTGCCTTTGGGGTCAGTTCCCTGTTTTGTCAGCCAGTAAAGAGGATTTGAGGTGGGATTGTAAAGGGACTTTGTTAACAACTGGCAAATCTCAGAGGACAGACGGTGACTTACAGCTCATTGGAAGAAAGGGATGAGGGGCCTCCTTCAGCATTCCATGTGTCTTGTGGCCACCGAGAGAGCCATGGATGTCACACCTCTCTCGACTCAAACCAAATCCTCTGAAGAGTTGAGCGCTGATTTACCAGAGAGACTAAAACAGTTTTCAGAGCTCCGTGCCTTCACCTTAAGGCAGAGGTTCCTCAAAAAAAGCAAAATTCTGTTCCTGACTGGTATGACCAATTTTCAGAAAGGTTCCAGAGTCACTGCTCAGTTCCAACGGTAATATGGAGAGCCCAGGAACATGGAAGACAACTTGTTTAAACATTTCAAAAAAACAAGAAAGAAGCAGTGGAAATGTTTTTAAGTTACTGAGGTGGGCATCAAGATGGCTCAGGAGGTAAAGGCGCTTTGCCATCAAACCTGACCATCCGAGTTGAGTCCCTGAAACCCACAGGGTCAAAGCAGAGATCCAGCTCTCAAAAATTATCCTCTGACTTCAACACATGCACCAGGCAAACACTCCCCGGAATACCTCCCCCCCCCCGCCATCACAACACACTAGATAAATACAGAATTTTCTAAAGCCCTACATTCAATCCCTGCACTGTGTTGTAATAGGAGCGGCGGGTCTGTGTCCTGGCCGCCCCGGCTCCTGCATGGCTAGCTTATGCCCTGAAATAATTACACGGAAACTGCATTCTCTTGAACACTGCCTGGCCCATTAGTTCCAGCCTCTTATTGGCTAGCTCTTACATATTGATCTAACCCATTTCTAATAATCTGTGTAACCCACGAGGTGGCTTACCAGGGAAGATCTTAACCTGTGTCTGTCTTGAGTGGGAGAATCATGGCGACTGCCTGACTCAGCTTCTTTCTCCCAGCATTCTGTTCTGTTTACTCCACCCACCTAAGGGTTGGCCTATCAAATGGGCCAAGGCAGTTTCTTTATTTTTTTTAATATTTATTTATTTATTATGTATACAATTCTCTGTCTGTGTGTATGCCTGCAGGCCAGAAGAGGGCACCAGACCTCATTACAGATGGTTGTGAGCCACCATGTGGTTGCTGGGAATTGAACTCAGGACCTTTGGAAGAGCAGGCAATGCTCTTAACCACTGAGCCATCTCTCCAGCCCCTGCAGTTTCTTTATTAATTAACCAATGAAAGCAACAGATTAGAAAGAAATCACTCCCACATCATTACTGTATGAGCCTGGTATGGTTGTGCACACCTGTATTCCTAGCATCTGGGGGGTGGACGAAGGAAGATCCAGAAGTTCAAGGTTATGATCTGTAGTAACTCGGCAAATAGTTCCTGCCTTTGGTCCATTTCAGATCCCAGCCTCCTGGAGGGTGGGGTGAGGAAGGCAAAGCAATGGTTATGACTTAACCTGAACAGGTAGCTGTGTGGGATGTCTCCATCCTCTCAAGTGATGCAGGAAACAAGTGATACTCTTCCAGAACATGGCCCACCCATAGCTGGACAATGGTGGTACACACATTTAACCCCAGCACTCCAGAGGCAGAGGCAGGCAGATCTTAGTAAGTTGGAGGCAGCCTGGTCTACAAAGTGAGTTCCAAGAGAGCCAGAGCTCTTACACAGGGAAACCCTATCCAAAAAAAAAAGCCAATGGCGGAATAGTTTGCATGTAATTGGCCCCTATAAACTCATAGGGAATGATACTATTAGGAGGTGTGACTTTGTGGAAGTAGGTGTGGCCCTGTTGGAGGAAGTGTGACACTGTAGGGGTGGCACTTTGTGTTTCATATATGTTCAAGCCACTCCCAACATTTCAGTCCACTTCCTGTTGCCTGTGGATGAAAGATGTAGAATTCTCAGCTCCTTCTCCAGCACCATGTCTGCCTGCATACTGCCATGTACCACCATGGTGATAATGGACTGAACCTCTAAACGGTAAGCCACCCAATTAAACATTTTCTTGGTTTCATGGTCATGGTTCTCTTCACAGTAATAGAAATCCTACCTAACACACATGGCCCAAGGCTTATAGCCCAGTGCAGGAGCTGCAGTTCATCAGCAAAAGGGACCCACCTACTCTCTATGGTAAAATCATTTCCAAGTAGCGTGTGTGTGTGTGTGTGTGTGTGTGTGTGTGTGTGTGTGTGTGTGTGTAAGAGAGAGAGGAGGGTGTTTGTATATGGGCATTCACATGTATGTGTGCAGATGTTGGCATAGCGTGTCTTCCCAGATCACTTTCTACCTTACATATTGAGGCTAGCTCTCTAGATGAACTTATGAATTAGTCTTGTTGGCTTGTCCTGAGGAAATCCCTGTCCGCATCTCATCTCCTGAGTACTGGTATTACAGGTGAGCTACCATGCACACCTGGTTTTCCTGTGGGTACCAGGGATCCAGACTCCATCCTCACGCTTGGATGGTTAGTGCGTTATTCCCTCAGTTATTTCCCCAGAGCTCTAGAAATTTTGTATACACTGAGACTGGGGCTTGCTATATAGCCCAGGCTGATCAATATATGATATCTTGAATTATTGGAGTGGCTTTTTATCAGCTATTTAATGGAGGGATCCTTTATCAGTTGCTCTGTTGCTTGATAGAACACCATGATCAGAAGCAGCCTATGGGAGACAGAGTTTATTTTGGCTTGTGATTCCCTCGGGAAAGTTCATAGAAGGCACGGCAGCAGGGGGCCTGAGCAGGAAACCAATTGTATCTGTAAACACGAAGCAGAGAGCAAACTGGAAGAACAATAGGCTATGGGGGCTCTAAGCCCACCCCCAGTGACGTACTTCCTGCAGCAAAGCCACGCCTCCTAAACCTTCTTCAACTTCAGCGGTAACTGGAGCCCAAGGGTTCAAATGCCTGCGGCTGTACGGACTAGCCTTATTCAGTTGCCACAGAGCCACGCTGAATCAGCCTTACGACTTTCACACCCGTTTCCCTCCTGCAGGACAGCTTTCAGACAGAAGAAAATCCCCGGGAATTCTTACTGAGGACACAGAAACGCTCTTTATTCATTTGTCAATTCCTACATGAAAACAGAAAATGCTTAGAGGCCGGGAAAGCTGGACCATGCTCCTCAGAAGGGAAATGTGGTATAGATCAGCGCCAAACCTTCTATCCACCCTGCCCCAGCTCTCATAACACCCAGCAGAGTATCAGTCCTGAATCTACATAATGTCATAGATTTCATCTTCAGAAAATCCATGGGCTGGAGAGATGGCTCAGCACTTAAGAGAGAATTTGCAGGGAACCCAAGTTCTGTTCCCAGCACCCACAACTGTCCTTAACTCTAATTCCAAGAAATCCAACACCTTCCTTTGACCTCCACACACACCAGGCATATATATGGTGCACAGATATACACGCAGGCAAAACACTCATACACAAAAAGTTAAATTTAAAATTTTTTTATTTTGTTTTTAAGTTTCAAAAGATGCTTCCACTCTCATCTACTGGGGTACTCATCAACTTTTTACTACTGACCCAAAGCTGGGCACTAAAGACCAGAAGGCAGTTCTCGCCACAGTGCTGGGTTGACATGGGTCTGCTCAGAGCCCAGTAGCTCGCCATGGAGCTGGTGGTAGAGATGATGGCGAACAGTACACCAGCCCCTGCCACCAGAGGTGTGTGCCTCCACACTACCAGGAAGCAGAGCTGACCAAAGCTGAGTCTGTGTGCCTGGCCTGGTGTGTCTCTAAGGACTTGGGTATTCATGAGCAGATAGGAAAACGTTGGCAGAGCCGTCTATGCAGGATAAAGAGGCTACAGCAGAGTTCTGGACCCACATGAGGCCCCCAGGAATATAACTGGGGTGCACCTTATTACTTATCTGATTAAAGTGCTCCCTAAGGGGTATGATAAGTGACGACTGTCATATGTCTGCTCTCTGGAGCATCTTCAGGACCTCTAGGAGTGGCAGAACCCTATTAGATAAAGATGGGGTGTTTGTCACTGTATATATATGTATGTGGTAGTTTGAATGCAATTGGCCCCTATAAACTCATAGTGAGTGGCACTATTAGGAGATGTGGCTTAGTTGGAACAGGTAAGGCCCTGTTGGAGGAAGTGTGTCACTGTGGGGGCAGGCTTTTAGGTTTCCTTTGCTCAAGATACTGTCCAGTGTCTGAGACTATTTCCTATTGCCTTCTGATGTAGCCAGACCCATGTCTGCCTGCATGGGGCCATGCTTCCCACCATGATGATAACGGACTGAACCTCTGAACTGTAAGCCACCACCTCAATTAAAGTTTTCCTTTATAAGAGTTGCCATGGTCATAATGTCTCTTCATAGCAATAGAAACCCTAACTAAGAAAATGTATATATCTGTATTAAATTTGGGCAAAAAAAAATCTAAAAAGAAAATGCACAATACATTTTCTTTCTTCAGGACCTCTTTTTTATTATTTTGTTTGTTTGTTTTGTTTTTCAAGACAGGGTTTCTCTGTGTATCTGACTGTCCTGGAACTCACTTTATAGACCAGGCTGGCCTTGAACTCACAGAGATCAGCCTCCTCTACCTCCTTGAGTGCTGAGATTAAAGGTGTGTGCCACCACTGCCTGCCTCTTCCTTCCTTCCTTCCTTCCTTCCTTCCTTCCTTCCTTCCTTCCTTCCTTCCCTTTCTTTCTCGATAGAGTTTCTCCGTGTAACAGTCCTGGCTGTCCTGGAACTCGTTTTGTAGGCTGCCCCTGAACTCACAGAGATTCACCTGCCTCTACCTCCTGAGTGCTGGGGTTGAAGGTACGTGCCACCATTCCCTGCTTATTCAGACCTCTTAAAACATACTCAAGACCAGCTTGGCTCAATGGCAGCATGGGGTTCTGATGTCTTATTTGTGAAGATAAAAAGGCAAGAACACAGTGTCCCTGACTTCATTACACACCGTGTTCCCAGCACCCAGGCTCCAGTCTCCCCTAGCAGCCTCTACCGGGTGCTCTGGGGTTATTACTCAAAACGGGTGGGGAAGCAACCTCCATCATCCTGGATAATTATAGTACTGACAGCTGCCTCTGCCGGCGACCACCGCCCAGCACATGACTCAGTCCGGCCTGGCGGTGCTCACTGAGCATCTGAGGCAAGGCGAGGGGAGCTTGTTTTCCCTCCTCAACCTCAAGGCTGAATTTCCAGCTTGGCCTTGGTTTCGGGAGCCAGAACCTTATAGCTTCTTGGCAATGTAATGGCTTTCAGATTTCTATTTTTAAAAGCCTTAGAAGTGCGTCACTTGGGGGCATCTGGCAGTGGCCCTGTCCTGGCAGCAACCCCAGAGAAGCTCTGAAACCCAAATGCCACGCAGGACCCACTCTCCAACTCTGCTCCCCAGCCCGCAGTAACAGCAGAGGCATGGGAGCCCTAGCAGCCTGTCCTATTGGAGGAAATAGCATGTGTTCCGCACTCCAGCCCTCATGCAGTCGGAAGCACACTACACCGCTTTGCAGGTGTTTACACAGGGTGTGTGTGTGCACGCGCGTGCTATCGCTAGCTAGCCAGGAACTGGTCAGGGGCTGAGATTACAGGAAAGAGGTATATTAGGGAGAAGTCTTGGCGTCCAGGCTGGGGAAGGAATGGGAAGGAAGGATGTTCTTTGACACTGTTTCATGAGACGGTGTGAACAAATGCATGCTCTCTCTAGATAGGGAACCAACAACAGACCAAGGTAAGGCTACCGCCCAGGTCCAACTTGGTGAAACAATGGGTGTCTGGGGGTTATTCACAGGGACCATGCATGGGTGATTCAGAAGTGATGCATTGACCAAAGCTCACCCCAGTATGGCTGACGGCTCACAAAAGGTGAACTGTGTGCATAGAGCAAGTGACATTCTGAGTGAATTGATGTGGGAGTGTCATATATCAATCTGTTGATTTCATTGGTTAAGCAATAAAGAAACTGCTTGGCCCTCATAGGTTAAAACATAGGTGGGAGGAGTAAACAGAACAGAATGCAGGGAGGAAGAGGAAGTGAGCTCAGACTCGACAGCTCTGCTCTCTGGAGCAGAGACACCATGTTCCCCTCTCCTGGGCGGACGCAGGGATAGCTCTGCTCTCTGAGACACACGTGATGAAGCTCCGACCCAGGATGGACGTAGGCTAGAATCTTCCCGGTAAGCACATCTAGCGGTGCTATGCAGATGATTAAAAATGGGCTAAATTAATATGTGAAAATTAGCCTAGAAGAGGCTAGATAGAAATGGGCCAAGCAGTGTTTAAAAGAATACAGTGTCCGTGTAATTATTTCGGGGTATAAGCTAGCCAGGCGGCCGGGGTGCTGGGGACGCAGCCCCGCCGCTCTTATTACAACAGTGAATCTGTTGTTGACATGGGAACGGCCATGTCAAGGACCCCAATGCTTCAGACCTATGGGAGTGGCAAAGCCTCCCCTAGGTGAGGCTCAGAGGGACGGCAAAGCCTTTCTCTTGTCCAAGTGCAAATGTTAATGGTGCATGCAGAAAATATCTACCGTAGCCTCTCCCCACCATGTTACAGCCCGAAGACTACTCCCCTACAGAACCTGCCCCTACCAAGTTTAGCCAAACCTGACTTCTCATTCAGCTGTATTCCATAAGCCCCATCCATGTTTAACTGTATACCATAAGCCCCATCCTTGTTCAACTGTATACCATAGCCCCATCCTTGTCCAACTGTATACCATAGCCCCATCCTTGTTCAACTGTATACCATAACCCCCATCTGGTGTGGGACCACGGTCTGTATTCTGTCAATTATATTTTAAATAAACACTGATTGGCCAGAAGCCAGGAAGGAAGTATAAGTGGGACAACCAGACAGGAAGTAGAGGCAGGTCAAGGAGAACAGGAGAATTCTGGGAAGAGGATACAGTCCCAGCCCAGACACAGAAGAAGCAAGATGTGACTGCCTCGCTGAAAAAGGTACTGAGCCATGTGGCTAACATATACTAGAATAATGGGCTAATATAAGTTATAAGAGTTAATAAGAAGCCTGAGCTAATGGGCCAATCAGTTTATAGTTAATGTAGACCTTTGTGTGATTTCTTTGGGACTTGACAACTGTGGGAACCGGGTGGGACAGAAACCCGAACAACACCCACCTTTGTCCAACCGTATACAATAACCCATCCCCATTACCCAGCTATATAAAATAAACAGACTGAGATTCTAGGGTGCTGAGGCTTCTCCATCAGACAGCCTAGGCCCCTGGATCCCAGCTCTTCTTGTCAATCATCCCTCATTCCCTGGTAGAGCTTCCAGAACCCAAGCTGTACAAAGATGTGACTTCTGTCTTAGGGTTTCTATTGCTGTCAACAGACACCATAACCATGGTAACTTTTATAAAGGATAACGTTTAATTGGGGCTAGCTTACAACTTCAGAGGCTTAGTTCATTAGTCATGGTAAGCAGTGTGGTAGCACACAGGCAGACACCATGCTGGAGAAGGAGCTGAGAGTTCTGTAAACAGAAATGGAGCTTCTCTGTCCAAACCACCCAGTCCCAAATAATCACACAAAGGCTTACATTAATTGCAATTACAAATATTTGGCCTAAGCTCAGGCTCATTACTAGCTAATTCTTACAACTTAAATTAACCCATTTCTATTCATCTATGTTCTGCCAGGAGACTTTCACCTCTATCCCATTTTGTGTATCCAACTGGTTCAACATCTGGCTGGCGACTCCAGACTCTGCCCTTCTCTTTCCCATCATCCCTAGTTTGATCACCCCCACCTATACATCCTGCCTGGCTACTGGCCAATCGGTGTTTTATTAAACCAATTGAAGTGACAAATCTTTACTGTGTTCAAGAGGATTATTCCACAGCAGAGTTCTACATCTTTATCCTCAGACAGCAGAAGGAGACACTGTGTGCCACACTGGGCAGAGCTTGATCACTTATGAGACCTCAAAGCCTGCCTCCACAGTGACACACTTCCTCCAAGGCCACACCTACTCCACCAAGGCCATACCTCCTCATCATGCCACTCCCTATGGTCCAAGCATTCAAATGCATGCGTCCATGGGGGACATTCCTATTCAAACCACCACAACAAGCAACCCTGGAGCTGTCTGAGTGCTTTGTGGGCAGCTGGACAAGTCAGAGAGTTTCCTCTCCCAGTAATGCTTACTCCTTCTGTAACTTTGTAGGGAGGGACCTGATGAATCTGGTAAGCTTCGGAGACTTCCTGAGCCTTGTGGGTCATTCGCATTTCATCTAGAACTTCCTGAAGTGTAACAAGCTTTTCTCCAGGATGGGATTTTTCAAGATGGAGGAAATTGCTATTCAACAAATGGAAGAAAGGAAGTGGCAAAGAGGAGGGAGGGAAAGGCAGAAAGAAAGGGATAGGAGGAGAGGGAGAGCAGAGAAAGAAGAGGACGAGAGGCAGAAGGGAAGTGAAGGGCAGGGAAGAGGGAGAGGACAATTACGAATAAAGGAGGCCTTAGGTGCAGGGCAGACCCAGCAGCGCTCACCCGTCCTCTGTCTGCTGAAGTCCTGGAGTTGTGGAAGAATGAAGCGGTGTGGCAGGGCTAACAGACTTGTACCATAGCACCCCACTGACATGTGGTGGGCATTGAACCCCCAGAACTTTGTACATATAAGCCAAGTACTCCTTGAACTGAACTACACTCGTAGCCCTGATCTTTCCACTGTCTTAGTACCTTTGCCTTTCTGGAAGGCTACTGGGCTAGGGTCGTCAGCAGCAGTCTGTTCGAATGGGTTTCTTTCACTTAGCCACACGTGTTTCCATTTCTTCCCTCTCCCCTCACACGCTGGTCTTTACGGGGACATCAATTTTTACCTCACTGGCCAGCTGCCGTGGAGCATGCTTCCTGGGCTGTGTGGTGAGAGTATGTTTATTTTTCTAAGTGTGAAACACTGTTCCTCTGAACAGAGCAGCCATTACCTGCTTCACCAGAACAGCTGTGACCACCCACAAGTGACCTTCAGGTTGGGCCTTCAGGTTGACGTTCTCTCGTGGAAGGAGGGGCTGGGGAGTCACCAACCCCTCCCCTGAGATTCCAGCTGCTCTAGCCACTCACTCCATTCTGCACTGTCCTGCCAACTGTGTGTGGTTCTGCCCAGCCCACGTGGTCTCGAGATGCTGGCATAGATAGCATGTGAAAGGTTAACTGAAGAACTGTTCATTTTTACAGCCCTGGGGATTTTGTCATCTAAGCTCTGGTGATAATTTTCAGAGACAAATTCTCGTACATAACCCCTTGTTCATCCTCCTGTAAGTCCAGTGAACTCATTGCCCACCATGCTAGCATGAGTGGAATTCTTACTTGGATCTCTCATCAGTGTGCCACCGGGTTTTTACACGCATGCTGGGGATGAAAAGGGGCTCTTCATGCTCGCACTGCAAGTATTTTTCCCCTTGAGCCGTTTCCTCAGTCCTGTGTGTGCATTTAACATTTTGAGTTTTGTGTGAGAACCTGCAATTACAGTTGCACTACTGTTTGGTGTCTGTGTTTGGTGGCTTTCTTTCCAACATTTTCTGCCCCCATTTGTCTGTTAAGGTTTGGGTCTTGAAGGGCCACATATGGAAGGCTTGGTCTCCAGCTGACCTGCTTGGCTCTCTGTTGCCGTGGTAAAGACCAAAAGTGACTTAGGACAAAAAGAGTTTGTATGGCTCATACATCCTGATCATAGGTCATGAAAGGAACTCAAGGCAGGAACTGAAGCAGAAACCATGGAGGAACGCTGCCTACTGGCTTGCCCAACATGTCTTCCGCGGCTTTTTGTCTTACATGACTCAGGACCACCTGTCCAGGAGTCGCTCTGCTCACGGTGCACTGGACCCTCCTATATCTACCATAAATCAAGAAAATGGCCTATAGACTTGCCTACAGGCCAATCTGATAGAACCATATTCTCAATTGAGGTTCCCTCTTCCCAGATGGCCTAGCTTATGTCTTAGACAATGTTCCATTGCTATAAAGCAACGCCATGACCATGGCAACTCTTATACAGGAAAGCATTTAATTGGGGGTTGCTTACAATTAGTTTCAGAGGTTTAGTGCGTTGCCATCATGGTGGGGGGCATGGCAGTAGAGCATGCAGACATGCTGCTGGAGAGGCAGCTGAGAATCCCACTTATGCATCCACAGGTAGCAGGGAGAGAGAGACACTGAGCCTGACTTGAGCATCTGAGACCCCCAAAGCCCACCCCTGGGACACACTTCTTCCAACAAGGACACATCCACTCCAACAAGGCCAACCCCAATCTCTCCCAGGCCGCGCCGCTTCCTGATATCAGCCTATGGAGGCCGTTCTCAGCCAAACTGCAGCTTGTGTCAAGCTGATAAACTACTCAGCATATCCATGGTGGCACTCTTGGGAGGTGGGATGACTTTAGGACAGCAGCTAAATTGCACATTAATTGCAATTACAAATATTTGGCCTAAGCGCAGGCTTGTTACTAGCTAATTCTTACAACTTTTTTTTTTTTTTTTTTTTAGTTTTTCAAGACAGGGTTTCTCTGTGGTTTTGGAGCCTGTCCTGGAACTAGCTCTTGTAGACCAGGCTGGTCTCGAACTCACAGAGATCCGCCTGCCTCTGCCTCCCGAGTGCTGGGATTAAAGGCGTACGCCACCACCGCCCAGCTTAATTCTTACAACTTAAATTAACCCATTTCTATTCATCTATGTTCTGCCAGGGGACTTTCACCTCTATCCCATTTTGTGTATCCAACTGGTTCTACATCTGGCTGGCGACTCCAGACTCTGCCCTTCTCTTTCCCATCTTTTTTACAGGGGGCTCCTAACACCATGGGAAACAGAGAGTTACAATTCCTAACAGTAGCAACCTTGCAGTTACGAAGTAACAATGGTACTAATTTTGTGTTTGGGGGTCACCACAGCATGAGGAACTGTATTAAAGGGTCGCAGCATGGGGAAAATTGAGAACCACTGCTGTAGGAGGTGAGACCTATGGAAACAAGGAAGGTCACAGAGGGAATGCCTTTTCAGGGGATCCAGGGACCCAGCCTCCCTCTCTTGCTCATTTCCTGGTTGTGATGAGGTAAGCAGCTCAGCTCCTCCAGGTACTCTTCCCAAAGAGCACTGTCTCTCCACAGGGACCGAACCTCTGAAACCATGAGCTGACATACAGCCTCCTCTTTTACGGTGATTTATTGTGCATGTTTGTCTCACAGCAGCTCAGGGTAACAGCCACTGAAAACTACTTTTCTCCTTTTTGGTTCAAAGAGTGTCACCCTTTTTATTGATGCAGTATAAAAATTAGACCTGACCCTCTTTCCTGTTATTTTCTGTCATCTGTTTCGTTCATGCAATGATAATGGCATTGTGGAAATTCTCCCAGTGAATGGATACAGATGTTTTGGGGGGGGCGGGGGAGGTCTCGTGTAGCCCAGGCTAGCCTCAAACTTGCTACATAACCAACACTGACTTTGACCCTCTGATCTTCCTGCTCCTGCTTCCTGGATGCTGGAAATAGAGGCGCATACTGCAATGATGGGTTTATGAGTACTGGGGCTGGAACACAGGGCTTCATCCATTTCAGGTAAGCATTCTACCAAATGAGCAACAGCTCCAGGCCCCCATCTTATTTTTGAAAGATTTACTTACTGTTTTTATTTTTTGTATGTGAGTCTCTTGCCTGCGTGTATGTCTGTGCACCACAGGCATGCCTGGTGCCTGTAGAGGGCAGAAGAGGGCACTGGATTTCCCGGAACTAGAGTTGAGGACAGTTTGAGCCACCATGTGGATGCTGGGAGCTAAACCTGAGTCTTTCTGCAAGAGCAGCCAGCGCTCTTACCTGCTAAGCCTCCGCTCCAGCCCCCAGATCTTCTTTTCAAGTGTTGTGTGATACTCATGGTGTAGATCTCACAGAGAGTTTCCCATGTAGCCAAGAGACTATTTTCCAATGGCAAAAGAGAAATAGAATTTTAAAAACTGTTCGGAAGCTTAGTAAATTCTTTTTACCTTGCCAGGAGCTGAACCTATATCTGGTTCGCAAGCCCGATCAGCAGCCTTGCGTGTGTGTCTAAAGAAGAACAAGAACTGACTGCGCTCCAAGGGGTTTGTTCTTTTCCAGGCCACTGGGACACGCGTGACTGCAGGAGATGTCTGCCAAAATGGGACTGATGGAATAACACTTGGGCTCAGCGCATGGGGAGGGGCAACTGGGATGGAGCAAACTTGTGAGGAAAGTGAGGCGAGAGAAAGGGGCTATCCCACAACTGTGTGGCCAGCCACGAGCCAGAAAACATGGGATTGAATAAACCGCCTTTCCTCTCATCAGTAATCACCCATCCCCACCCCACCCCCACCCTGCCCCACCCCACTGCCACCCCCACCCCTATTCCCACCCTCACCCTCATCCCCACCCCGCTGCCACCCCCATCCCCGTATTCATCCCCACCCTTGCTCCCACCTTTGCCCCCACCCCCACCCTCACACTCGCCCCCATCCCTACCCCAAGTATCTCAGCGGGCCCCAGGTTATTTTGCCGCCTTAGGGAAGTTGAGCCACTGTCCTCTGGGCTTTCTAACTGCTGAAGGGATGAAAGTCTGAAGTTTCAATCAAAAGCTTAAGAAAATAATAATCCCTGACTGTCCTAATTCTTTAGTGAAAATACCTCACGGGGCAGGAATTGCCTCTAAGCCCCTTTGCTCCTGTTTCATGCTTAACATTTTTTCCTTAATTAAAAAGACTCGTTGGCCTGGTGTGGGCTCTGAAGTGCTTGTTTATTTTATCTTCTTGGGTTTTTTTTCCTTTTCCTTTCTCCTCTTCACCAGTGACTGGATAACCACGCTGCTGTTGTCTTAGACGCCTGTTGCCTCTGACGTAGCATGGTACTAACCCATAATTGGCCATTTCTAGGCCCCCGGACACGCAGATAAGTCACAGCCCCTAAACGCTGCCCTCAATCGTCTGCACGCCCCTATCAGAGTTTTCAGATTATCAGTTTCCCTCAAAGCCACCAACACCTGATGACAAACCCTCCCTGAAAAGGAACAGAATTTTCTCCCATCGCTTCGGGTGGCAGCGTGCAGCACCTGGTCTGAGAAGGCCTCGGAGACTTACGGCTCTCTGGATCCTTGAGCTGGAAAGGGTTGCCATAGACTGAAGTCTGACTCAACAAATGAGGTCATTGGGAAGAATCACCAGCATTTAATGTACTGTTAGCGCCAGGGTCAATTTCCTGAACTCTTCTCTGCACGCGGTTCCAGTAGACCTTAGGGTAAACTCAGGAAGGACATGGGCAGAAGATAGCTCCTGCATGAAGTCACTGAATTCCAGCCACGGTGGTTTTTAGTGACCATTTCTCATCATGATAGATTGTATTTATAGAAACTTCATCTTGGTGTGCAAAGCGTTGGAAACCAGTGCAAGGTATTAGGGATGGAACCTATTCCCAGAACCCCACACCTCCTTTTAAAATGGAAACAGTGGTTTGCTAAGTTGTTTAGGCTGACACTGAACTCTTGATCCTCTTGCCTCAGGCTCCTGAATAGCTGGAATCACAACCCGTACTCCTGGTCTCTGGGGATGGAGACTTCTTACATTAGCTCTTGAAACAGATGTCAGGAGGATAAGCGTGAAGGGCTAGGAGACCACGGGTCTAGATCTTCCAGGAAAGTTGACCAGCTCCACTCTTCACACCTCGGAACTTGTTCTAAAGACGTTCTTGGGGACTGGGGATATAGCTCAGTGGGGAAGGTGCTTGCCCAGCCTGCAAGAGGCTGTGGGTTCAATCCTCAGCACCACACAAACCAAATGTGGTGGGACACGCCACTCATTCCAGCGTCTGTGAGGTGGAGGAGACTCTACTGTGTAATGTTTTCAGGGCTAGGCTGGGGTATATGAGACCCTGCCTCAGAACAAAACATGCAGGCTGGAGAGATGAGTCAGCAGTTAAGAGAGCCTGCTCTTGCAGAAGATCCAAGATCGGTTCCCAGTACCCACATGGCAGTTCACATCTGTCTGTAACTCTAGCTTCAGGGGATCAGATGCCCTTTTCTGGCTTTTGGGTACCAGGGTACTTACATGCATGCAGGCAAACACTCATGTACATAAAATGAAAATAAATAAATCTTTAAAATGAAAAATAAACATGTTCTGTCTGAGTAAACACTCCACTTATCCAAAGATGGAAAAGTCAGGGTATCAGTCAGCTTGGCATTGAGCATAAAGAAGCCTTTTCCTTACTCCCATGTCTTTTTTTTTTTTTTTTTTTTTTTTGGTTTTTCGAGACAGGGTTTCTCTGTAGCTTTGGAGCCTGTCCTGGAACTAGCTCTTGTAGACCAGGCTGGCCTCGAACTCACAAAGATCCGCCAGTCCCTGCCTCCCGAGTGCTGGGATTAAAGTCATGTGCCACCACCGCCCGGCCTTTACTCCCATGTCTTAATCACTGTTCTAAGGCAGTGCAGAGACACCGTGACCAAGGCAACTCTTAGAAAAGAAAACATTCGCCGTGCGGTGGTAGTACATGCCTTTAATCCCAGCACTCGGGAGGCAGAGGCAGGTGGATCTCTGTGAGTTGGTGGCCAACTTGGTCTATAAGAGCTAGTTCCAGAAAAGGCACCAAAGCTACGGAGAGAAACCCTGTCTTAGAAAGAAAGAAAGGAAGGAAGGAAGGAAGGAAGAGAGGGAGGGAGGGAGGGAGGAAGGAAGGAAGGAAGGAAGGAAGGAAGGAAGGGAGGAAGGAAGGGAGGAAGGGAGGAAGGAAGGAAAAGATAAGGAAAACCATTCAATTGAGATGGCTTACAGTTTCAGAGGTTTAGTCCGTTATCATCATGGCAAGGAGCATGGGAGACACATGGCCCAGGAGCAGTAGATGAGAACCACATCCTGATCCACAAGCAGAGAAGAGAGAGAGAAATGGGTTTCTGAAACCTCAAAGCCCAGCCCCACTGACACGCTTCTTCCATCAAAGCCGACACACTCAGTATCCTCTCCTATAACTGTTGACTTGGGTCCGAGGAGAATATAGGTTATGTAATGGCCCCACGAGACTGCGTCAGAGTTCTACAAGAACAGCACCAAGAGAAGTCATTTCTAGAATTTTCATTTTCTGACAAAGAATTCTCTTCATTTTCAGTTGCCATTTCAGGGATTCATTGAACTCAACCTGTCATTGTGCCTGTGGTAGTTCAAAGGTCATGACCTCTTTTTGTCCATTCCTTCAGATCAGCCTCAACTTCCTTGCTGGGCTTGCCACTGCTCCCTGTTCTGCAGTGGACACTAGGGACACACCTCATGACGTTGTCAGGTCTTCTCACGGAACCATTGGCCAGGAGACCACCTTCCTTTAGTCAAATCCAGTCTCCTGCATTCCCAAGGCTACATGGACGTCTCTGAGTTTGGATCTTGTCTGGAAAGTGAAGGGGGGTGGAAGACACCCCCATATTACTGGGAACTGTTGGGGACACGGTCGACAGGGAGAACATGGCTGACGTGAAAACTCGGGTGACAGAGTCAGACACATTGTAAGAGCTCACCTTCCTTCAGGCCTCACCTACTGTGGAGCGCGCCCTGTGTCTTTGGTGTCCGGAAGGCAAATCCGGCTGCGTGGGTGTGTCTGCTTGCAGCAGGCCTCACAGTAGACACAACTGCACCCTCCCAGGCCCTGCCTCTGGCCTCCTCTGTGTCGGTTCACCTTAGATGTGTCGCTGCCTCATGTCACGAGCTACCCCTGCAGCGGCACGTGAGCCATGTCTTCTGTGTTTCTGGCAAGCCAAGAGGCGGCCTTGTAATGGCCTCCTGCCAATGTGGTCCAAGGTGGGCCCAGGAGTGAAGAGAAGAAGGAACATCTTTCCAAGATTCCCAGGACATGCTGGGAGAAGGGGTGAGTCAGGAAGGCTGAGGGCCGGTGGGTGAGAGCATCTTATCAAGCTGAAGGCGACAGTCATTTTCTCTCCAACCTCCCCCTCCCTACCGTTCCCTCAGCGCACAACATGGCAGGGGCTGGTGATGACGTCAGGCCAAGGTTTCCTGGGTCACTTGAGCGGTTCTTTTGAATCCAGGTCTCTGGAATAACTGCTTGTCAACCACACATGTTCTGGCTCACCCTGCAGGTAGCGCAGGCAGAAAACAGGGATGATTCCTGAAGTCATCCTGGCCGGTCTCCACCCTGCAGACCTTCATACATTGCTCCTTCCTTCTTCATCTTGTCCCTGTGTGTTCTGTGGGATACTTACTGCTTGAGAAAGTGTCACCTCCAGTGGACACATCCCATGATTATGTACAGGGACTGTGTTTCACCTTTGCCTTGCGGGTTTTTTGGAAGATTATTTTCATTTTAATAATAATGTGTATGAATGTGTGTCTGTGTTGGGGTATGTGCATACGAATGCAGCCAGGAGCGGGAGAGTCGTGTGACCTCCAGAACTGGAGTTATCACTGGTTGTGAGACACCTGATATGGGTGCTGGGAACCGAACTTGGGTCTTCTGCAAGTCGTATGAACTCCTAACTCCGGAGCCCTCTTGGATGGGTTCTTATTTCGTGACTCCATTAAGAACCTTGAAAATCCCACAATAGAGGGCTTCTTTGGACTGACTGTGTTTTTCCCAAGCTGTTTTGATGGTGGCCCCCTGCTCTGACCTCCAGAGGAATGCCGGTCAGCGGAACTTGGGGACACACACTCTGGGGAAGGCCTCAGTGAACAGTGTTTTATCTGTACGGATGCTGAGAAGTCAGATTCACTAGTGGGAAGCTGGGCATCAGAGGTCCATGGAAAAAACATGTGTGCTTGGCTTTAATGAAAAGACGACTTTCACATAGCTCAGAGGTCCCGACCCTTTGCCCCACAAAAGCTCCCTTTGAGGCCTCTCCTCTAGGGAGTCTATGTTTTGAAGGCTTTCATCTACCCAAGGAACTACACTTATTGAATAATAATTTGTTTCTTTGAGCTTTATTTATCAAAGACGTCTAACTGCCAATTAGTGCCTCTGATCAGTGCAGATAAAGCATGGTTACCACACTGATGATACAATCCAACCCAAAGCAAATAAACTCACTGTTTTATTTAGTCTGGGAACATCGCTGAAATAAATGGATGGTTTCCTTCGGGCTTTTGAAAGTTACAAAAATAGCCTTCAGCCCCTCAACCCCGCTTCTGCCTTCCCAGGGTGTCTGGTGGGTGGGAAGAGGGTCTGTGCACCAGTGTTAAAGAAGGTTGAGAGGGAGGGAGCTGGTACTGGGGCCACTGGAGGGTAAAATGCCAGCGAGGCACTGGGTGACTCCAACTACCAAAAGGGTGGGAGAGCCTGCTGGGGTGTTAGCCCCTGCTGACAGCTGGCTGGAGGTGCATGGGGTGGATTTCTCACGTGGTCGGGCACCTGGACATTCCTGTTGTCCCTCTCTGCACTGACCACGCTGCATCCAGTCTTCACTCAAGCACCTGGAGTAAGCCAGGCGAGAGAATCAGGGAATTCCAGGAAGGAATATTTCCCGCGTGCCTCCACAATGCATTTCTCAGCGAAAAGAAGAGTGGGCTCAATGCCATAGCCTCTGCAGGTGTGGGTGGATTCCTGGAATCCCCAAGGTTCCCGGCAGCTACTCTGTGGCTCCCTCACTCCTCGATCTGGGGGACGAAGCCTTACCCAAGGACTCTGTTGTGTTTAGCAGAATCTGTTTTAAGGAAAAGGAGGAGGCTTAAAGGGCAAGGTCGCCCTCAGACTGCTCAGGCAGGTCTGCCTCAGCAGGGGGATTGCACAGGTTCTGTAGGAGGGCTGCAGGTTCATGGGTGTGGGGTTCTGGGCTCTGGACTCTAGTGTCCATCCAGCTGCAGAAGAGCTGCCTGGTGTGATGGGAGCAGAGCTGAGATACGGCAGGGGTGACAACTGGGTGACCTCGTTACCCAAAGTGAGAAAGCACCAGGCCCTGCCTCCTCCCGGACCTAATGGGTCAGCACAGGCCAGGCTTTCTTGGTCTTCCTGGCCGCTCACACAGCCCCTAGCCCTCCTTAGCAATGGCCCTGAACAGCAGCCCACCTTCCTTCATGGTTCTTTGCCCTTATTAGTGAGGCCCAGCATTTTCCCAGAAGATACTATCTGTGTCTGGTAGAAGCTCACTTGCAAAAATAAAGTCTTCCCTGAACATTTTCCAGGCTGGTTTTAGAAACAAGTCTAGATGGGGCCTTTGACTCACTCCCACAGGCGGGCCACCTATGCCCCAGCTTGCCTGCAGGTAGTGCAGGCAGAAAACAGGGCAGGGATGTGAGGTGAGGCCCATTCCACCTGCACCCCAGCTTGCCCTGTGTCCAGGGATGTGAAGTGAGGCCCACTCTCTGAAGAACCTGCCCCTCTGCACAGGGCTCAGAGAACCCCTCACCCCTCGCAACTACTTCCACTGCAAATCCGGGTCTGCTGCAGGGTGGAGCTCCCAGGCCTGGGTAACACATCTGCTGGCTCCGCCTGTAGAATAAGTCCCTGTGTAGCATCTGGATGGAGCCCACGGTGCAGAGTCCCATCTCCTACACACACTCATCCTTCATTCAGCGTTTGCGTCCAGAATCACCACGTGCCTGGGCTACAGCGGTGGACATGTGTGTGCAGAGCCTGCGTAGAATGGGCCCTCATTGACAACACAGGGACTGGAAGAGAGGGACACTAAGGTTTTCTGTGCTCTGCCCAAATTGTTTTCTTGGACTCACAAGAGCCTGTGAACAGGGAAGGAGGAAATGACGGGAGACGACAAGGAGAGGAACCGACTTTTGATGGGTCAATGGCCTGGCGGAAGTCTGAGGACAACACTGTCTTCCTCTATCATACTGTATTTTACTTTTTGTTTTTGAGGTATCTCACTATATGGTCCTGGCAGGCCTGGAACTTTTTATGTAGACCAGGCTAACTTCAAATCTCACAAAGGCCCACTTCCCTCTGCCACCTGAGTGCTGGAGTTAACTCTTTCTTAGCTCTTAACATTGTTTTTAGTACTTTAAAATTACAACCATGGATTCCTGCGTGTGCAGTTACACGTGGCAGCCAGAGGAGGGCACCGAGTATTTCCTGCTGCTCTTTGTCTTACTCCTTAGAAACTGGATCTCTCACAGAGTCTGGGGCTGTTTAGGCTGGCCTCACTGGCCAGCGGGCTCCGGGAATGACCTTTCTCCACTCTACAATGTTGGGGTTGCAGGAGCGTACAGCTCGGCCCACTCTTAGGGGGGTGCTGTCCTTCCTGCACACTGAGCAAGATATATTTTTTCTGAATCTGATACCTCAGCAGAGTCGGCTCTGACTGGTCCACACAATCAGACAGTGATGGCGAGAGGAGGACGAGGAGATGAAATCAAGGTGACCGTACCGGGAAGAGGAACAAATGAGGGGCCCCATCCTGCTAGGTTTAAATTGAATGAACTGGATGGGATGAGAGGCGCTGGCAATTAGGCAGACGTGGTCACCCTGTGGCCAGCTCCACTCCTCACTGCTCAAGGGACAGTTTGATTTCCTTGGATTCCACCTGCCTGGGAATGGGGTGACCTCATCATGGGATGGGCTGTCTGTAAGGCTATGCTCCAAAGTGACAGACGTCAGGCTGAGGACCATGGCCAAGGACTTTCAAGACCCCAGGAGTCTGGAACAGGGCATGGTGAAGCTCAGGGCAAATGCCTCGATTGTATCTGCCATGCGCAGGCTAGTCAGGAATTGCTGGTTCTTAGACAGCTGCTACCCGAGTGGTTGACACACTGCCCAGCAGAATAAGCAAATGGATGGCCGAAGTCGAGGAGACAGGTACAGAATAGGGGCAGAAATGCCAGCTTTTCCCTGCTTTTAACTACAGAGTGGGCTGGAGTGGGGAGGAGTTGCTACTTACAGCAAACATGGTCTCTCTAAAATTTATTATTACTAGTAGTGTGTGTCTGTGTGTGCGTGCATGTGTGTGTGCGTGCATGTGTGTGTGTGTAGGTCAGAGGACAACTTTGTAGAGTTGGGTCTCTTGTTCCACTTTTGGGTGGGTTCTGAGGATCAAGCTCAGGCTGCCAGCATGCACAGTGCACAGCGAGCCCTCAATTCCCCACTGAGCCACCCCAGTGGCTGAGAATAAGAGTTCCTAAGTGCCTGCTGTAAACCCAGTCTCTGGAGCTCACCAGACTCTCCACATTCTGTTACACATCACACAGTCTTTCTTCTGACCTCTCAAGAACAGGGGTCTGGGCTCCTATTTGCACCATTACCCAGAAATCTGCGAGCCAGACAGGGAAAGGCTCTGATGCTCCTGTGTTCGCATTCTAGAGAACAGAACCTCCACTCCCCAATCTGAACTGCACGGAGTTGCTTTCTACCAGCCCCAAAAGCTACCTTCAGAAAGTCTGTTTTCACTCTTAGGGCCTCAGCTGGGGTTTTTGATACTCTGCATGAGACCCACCCAGGGCACAGATCCCGGCTTCCAGAGCCCAATGCAGGCATACACTTGTGCTGTGTCCAGGGCAATTGTTCTGATGCTGCTAACAGCTGTGCTATTTGTGACACGTCCTGCAACCTCTCTGGTCTTGAGTTTCTTCATTTGCCAAATTGGTATCTTTCACTACTGAAATCCCCATCAACCACTAATAAAGAAGATGCTCTACAGGCTTCCCTAAAACCTGATCTTACAGAGGCATTTTCTCAGTTGAGGCTCCCTCCTCTCTGATGGTTTTAGCTTGTGTCAAGTTGATACAAAACTAGCCAGCACAGCACTGAATGATCCAGATTGTGAACATTCAAGGCCAGCCAGGAGGAGGGGGAGAGGCCACCCAGGCCGAGGGTAGAGGAGGGGGGCAGAGTGAGGGGAGTGGTTACTGAACAGGATGACGTCACTAGGATCCTTTCTGGACCAGGACCCTTCCATGGAGGTATCAGAGCCACCAAGAGATAGCTACAGTCCCCGACAAAGTGGAGTGGATAGGGCGGGACCTCTGGCCTTCCCCGAGAGCAGTCTTTGTCACCACCAGGCTCCTCTTTCTGCATTTGGTCCAGGGATGTCTGGGAGTGAGGGACACAACCACATTTCCACGGAAAATGTGGGTGTTGGAGTCAGAATTTCTGGGTGTGCAGAGCACTTGCTGTAGACCAGGGAACCCCGGGAAGGGAATCTTGAACATTCTAATGTGAGCCTTCCCTTCGTTGGGGTTGGGGCTTCACTCAGAGTCCATAAAAATGAGCGAGTGGCTAGAAAGGGGAGACCAGCTACATGGAGCACAGTCCCAACCTGACTCTCAATCAAAGTGGTGGTGGTGGGGGATCAGGGGATGGAACTCACTCAGGTACAGAAGGCACCAGGTCTCTTACCGTTTCCAGCCCCACTACCAAGTTCAACAGGAACCCACACCTAGCAGTGTTTGGGACATTTTCCTTCTTCCTGTGGAGCTGAGAAGCTCTTGGGTACCCAGGGCAAAGGTGCTTTGAGCTTCAAGACAGTGGGGTCCACCTTCAGTCTGGCTCCTGGCTTGTATCCTGCCCACTGCGTGAGAAAATCTCAGCTTGTAGTGAGTTATTGCTGAGACCACCACCCAGAGTTCTGCTATCTGGCACTATTATTCCCCTAGACACACCAGTCTTCCTGGCTCTTGTCTCCAACCATGTTTCCAGTTCTCTGAGTGCATGCTGGGGAGCGGGGGTGAGGAGTGAGAGAGTGAGTATGGGCTCTGGAGACAAAGAAGAAACAAAATTACTCTCTGGGAGTGTAGAGCAAGAATCCAGGGCTGGGATACAGCTCAGCTGGTGGAGTGCTTGTCTAGGGTATGAAACCCTGGGCTCAACCCCAGTCTCTCCTTCCTTCCTTCCTTCCTTCCTTCCTTCCTTCCTTCCTTCCTTACTCCCTCCCTCCCTCCTTCCCTCCCTCCCTTCCTTTTTTTCTTTTTCTTTTTTCCTGAGACAGGGTTTCTCTGTACAGTCCTGGCTGTTTTGGAACTCACGCCATAGACCAGGCTGGCCTCAAACTCAGAGATCCTCCTGCCTCTGTCTCCCAAATGCTGGGATTAAAGGTGTGCACCACCAGAACCAGCACAAATCCCCAGTCTTGTATAAAAGCCCAGCATGGTGGCTCAAGCTTGCAATATCGGCACTCTGGAGATAGAAACAGGAGGATCAGAAGTTCAAGGTTATCCTAAGGTACACCTGGTCTATGTGAGACTATCTTTTTAAAAAAAAAAAAATCCACTGTACACATTGAGGTTGAGGTTTTATTTTTATTTATTTTTAATTTTTTTATTTTATATGTTTTACCTGCTTGTATGTCTGTGTGCCACTTGCATGCCTGGTGCTGATGGGGGCCAGAAGAGGGTGCTGGATACCCTGGGGCTGGAGTTAGCAGATGCTGCAGATCAATCATATGAGGGCTGGGAATTAAACCCAGGGCCTCTAGAAGAACAACAAGTGTTCTTAACTATTGAGCCATTGCTCCATTCATCTCTAAATCTTGGCTTTTACCAGGAAGATTCTCTTATCCCAGCTGCTCTTCAGAGGAGGAACGTGAGGCTCAAGGGTCCTGTTGCTGCCGCGACCCCTGCAATGAAGTTAACATAGATAAACAAACCCTAGACTGACTGCTCATTCTAGCCCATCCTGACCCTGTGGCCAGAAGGCTCCAAGCTCAGTATCCATCCTGACCTCAGCCTCTGCTGGGGATGGACCAAAACTCACACATCCCATCTGGAAAAGAGGGGCCCACTGAGCCTGCGTCAGGGACTACATCACCAGGATGTGGGGGTCCAGGACACTCAAGCTTGAGCCACGGACCAGGTACTGTGATTGCCACTGTGTGGGAGAACTCACGAATCCCACGAGAGATTCCACTCCAAGCAGACCATGGCTAAGACGTTTGAATACCTTTCCTAAGTCCTGTAAAGAGGGTATGAAATGGGATTTAAGCCCGAATCAACTTCTTCTTAAGTCCAGTGTTCTTTCCATAATACATCCGTGGAAAGCGCCTCGGCCCTTCAGTGTTTATAGAGATAAATCAGTCCTTTGAGATGTCAACGTTCTCCAGGAAGACTTTTGTTGCTGGAGGAGTTACTCAAGACACCACCACCAGGTGGCGCCACTACACAACAGCTGACTTCCCAAGGGTTCCACGCTGCTGCGCAGACGGGTGGGATGAGTTCACTGAGGCTGGTTCCATATTGGCTTGACCCTGCAGTGCTGTCTTGGTTTGTTAATAAGGGGACGAGAACCCTTACTTAGTAATTCATCTAGTTGACAAAGATTTCTTTATGCCTGCTATTTTCCTTGTTGGATCTTTTGGCCTGGCCATCTCTGAATGGATTCGGCTATCTTGTCTGGAGGCATTGGTACAGGACAAGGGTCTTTCCTGAAGGCCCCCCACCCTCCCATCATGACCTAAGATGGCTGTCAATCGGGGCTGGAGGTGGAAGGTTAGAGGTCATACACAGGCCAGTCAGGCAGCTTCAAAATGCACACCCTTGGCCTGCATCTATGTCAAGGGCTTGGATGGCCAGAGGGGAAGAGAGATTGGCCCTCCTTCTCACCAGTGGACTTCACTGAGTACTTGATTGTAGGATTTTGGAAGCCCCCAGGGAGAGGTGTTATGACAGGAGCCTGGGACCCAGGCATGTCACCAGGCTGCTTCTGGCTCAGCCTCAGAAGTGCCCGTTATACAGGAGGCCTGGTTTGGGGAAGGAGAAGCAGGAAGTCAAAATATCCCAGTGCTGACTTTGAGGAGAGACCACAGCTGTCCTGCTGGCCGACCAACCTGCGACTATCTACCACGAGTGTGACCTGCCTGGGACTCCTTTAGGGGGCAGGCAATGAGTCACCGAGGTGGCACTGGTCTTAAAACCCTGCTTCCTGTTACATGAGGAAGTCTAATGTACGTCAAAGGTCAGGAGAAGGGTCAGGACCTCTCAGGGTCCAGGCAGGCACTGATAAGACCATGTGGCAGTTCAGGCAGTCCATGCTGAGGGAGGACCTTCAGGAACACCAAGGAGCACGACTTCTTAACCAGGCCAGGCAGCAACTCAATTGCACCCTGACTGTGGGTTGTCGGCTTTCCTCTTCACTCCTGTGAAGGAGGTGTTTTCTTGCCCCTTCCCCTCTCCCCTGCTCTCATCTCAGCAAGGAAGGACCCAGTTCTCCACCAACACCTGGTAGCTTTTGTTTGCTCCAAAACCTCGGCCAGGAGTTAGTACGGCAGAAGTCACTGTTAGGAGAACACTGTTAGGGAACCAGGATGCTGGGAAGGCACTGCACTGGGCTGAAAACTGTAAAGTGCTGTGCTGAGCTTTGTGAGTTATGGTTTAAGAGCCGCTTTCCAAAGCGCACACCTGCCATCCTGGCATCTGGGAGGCAGAGTCGGGAGGACTGGTGGTCAGGCCACGCTGGGCTGTAGAGCAAAGCCGGCGCAGAAGCCAACGGCACAGAACCAAAGAGATGGCTTTAGAACAGAACCAACTGTCTGATGGGGGTAAGAAGCCATCAGTGAGGTACTGGGTATTTTAGTTTTTTAAAACATTACTGTATGCCTGCACGTGCATCCCTCTGTGGTGTGTGTGTGTGTCTTTGGAGGTCAGAAAGGGGTCTGATATATGGAGGAGCTGGAGTTGCAGCCCAGTATGGATGCTGAGAGCCAAACACAGGTCCTCTGCAAGAGCAGTTTGTGCTCTTAACACCTGAGCCTCCTCTGCAGCCCAAGAACTGAATAAATAAAATGTTGTTCTTTTTTTTTTTTAATGTTATAGGGCTGATGAAGTGACTCAGAGAGCACAGCCTGCTCTTCCAGAGGACCCACGTTCAATTTCCAGCAACCACATGGCAGCTCACAACTGTCTGTAACTCCAGTTCTGGGGCATCTGACATCTTCACGCAGACATGCACACAGCCAAACACCAATGCACATAAAGAAAAAACAAATAATTTAAAAGTGCTATAACTTATTTAATTATAATCACAGAGGTTGAAATGAATTGTGTTGAGGAATTAGTGCTGTGTTCAGGAGTAAAATCCCCTTTTGTACAACCTGTGTAACACCTTAAGGAGCTGCCTCGAGCAGCGCGGAAGCTTTCTGTGTTAGAAAGCCCAAATGTTTCCGGAGAACCTCATAAGTGGGCCGCTGTGCACGCAGAAATGCTTTTTTAATAGTATTTTTCACGGTTCCCGGTCAGGGAATCAAAAAAAGGAAAAAAGTATTTTTCATGTTTAGCACTCACAGCCCGAAGCTCTTTCACACTTCCACTTCTGAATTCCAGGCTGTAAAAATGACGCCAGCTGCCAGGTATTATGGTATGCGTCCTTCCACCTCTTACCGGCCAAGTCCTGACCCTGTGTCTCGGAATGTGACTGCACACGGTCCTTTAAAGAGGTCATTATCTGCAAAATGAAATGCATAGGCTCTAATTTAACAAGCCTGGTGACCTCATAAAAAGAGGTTAGGGCACGCGCTCACACACACACACACACACACACACACACACACATATGACATAAGGAGAACAAAGCCAACTGAAGCCCAAGCCAGAGCCTCAGAGCAAGCCCCCTGCGCTGATTCTGGATCTCAGACTTTGTGGCCTCCAGCACTGTTGACTGCCACCCCCCCCCCGTCTTATGTAACCGCAGCCCCCAAACATCAACCCACCAAGTGACGCAGGGAAGGAAGAGGGATGGAGACGGAGCGAATGAAGACAGCTGCTCTAAAGGACAAATCCCTTTTCCCAGAACTATCCATACCTGTCTCCTTAAAGCAGCCATTTGCACCAAGAGCAAGGGTGACGAATGTTCAGCCTCCGTGCCTGTTCTTCTGTGCTACCACATGTGGCCTCAAAGTGACAGCCAGTCCTCCGAGAGCCTCCTGTCTCAGACAGTAATGGCCTGTGCCAAACAGGCAGAGCCCAGGTGGGAAGAGAAATGAACAGAGAGGCCTCACCCCGAGCCCCAGCTGAGTTCTGTGTAAGTGTCAATTACAGGTGAACGTGGCTGGGGCCAAAGAGCTTGGGCAAACCTGGAGTTGACCTCCAGGGCTCTGTGGCTGCAGTGAGCTTGACAAGGGCCTTCAGTCAGAAAACCCTGTAGGAAGGAAAAACTGCTGAAGGAAGGCAGTTGTGAAGGTCAGGTAGGAGTGTCTCTCCCCTGTGGTCCCCACTGAGGTCAGGCTGAACACGGGGAGTCGGGGGGTGGGGAGGGCTGGAGGGCTGGGGGGGACTCTCGGTTCCCTTGACCAGCACTCTGTTGAGAAGACAGTAGCTCACTGAAGTGTGTAACCGTGTGCATGTTTGCGTGGAGGTAAGAAGTCACCCTCAGGGGTCATTCCTCAGCCATCAGTCACCTTGTCTTTTGAAACAGGGTCTCTCTCTGGGACCTGGTACCCCCAAATTAGGCTAGAGTGACTGGCCAGAGATCCCCAGGGATTCTTCTGTCTCAGCCTCCCCAAACCTGGCATCATAAGCATGAGCCATGTGCCTGACTTTTATGTGGGCGTTGGGGATCAAACCCCAGTCCTCCTGCTAAAGCAGCAGGAATTGTGTCCCCTGGCAGATCTCCTTACATCTCCCCGTTGTTCTGAAAACAAAGAGTTAATCCCAGAACTCAGGAGGCAGAGACAGGAGGATTTCTGTGAGTTTGAGGCCGGTCTGGTGGACATTGTGAGTTCCAGGTCACCCAGGGTTACATAGTGAGGCCCTATCTCAAACAAACAAGCAAACAAACAGTTCACGCATAATAGTACTTCTCTGGTAATTCATTTGTATGAATGAACTAGATTTTTCCAACATGAGGGAATTTTCTGGGGCAGGTGGGAAGCTCTAGGATTTATCACTGTGGGTGCAATAGAGTCTCAGGCCAAGGAGAAAAATTAATTACCTCAGAGCCATGTTCCTTGGCAGCTGGAGCTCTGCTGGCGTCGCTGCCTGTGGGTACATTTTTCTGCTATAAAACCTTATTAATCTGAAATCTAAAGAGCAAAAGCGAAAGCCCCTCAGCAGCCCCCTCCCCTGCATGACCAGGCTCAGCTAATCTTAGCACTTTTATTAACCACTGCTAAAGTTCTTGTCAGTTAAGAGCAGGGCAGGCCCTTTGAAACAGTCATGATTTTTAATTAACCAACTTTAAAATAATGAGTCTTGATTGTAATTTGGTATGATTTAATTAACTTAAGCCTCCTCACCCAGTCAAGACATCCTTAGACACTAGGCTTCTCTGAAGGACCCCTTGGGGGGCTCATCTGGATGTCAGTATATGGGACCCTGGTTCCCAGGCATCTCCTGTTATCCCCAAGCTCTACCAAATCCCACTCCCCCTTCTCTTTCTGAGTGCTGGTTCCCTCATCAGCTGCTCCCCTCAAATCCCCTAAAGTCCTCTGCAGAAAACCTTCCCACAATTCCTGATGGAACTGGAGTTCACAGAGATCCAGGGGTTGGTAGAGCGACCTCAGATGGATCTCGGATCCTAACATCACCTCATAGCTCGTGGGGCCTGATTTGTGGTTAAATGGGGAAATATTTAGAATTTTTCTTGACCAAATAGGAAGCCCCTTTGCGGTGTAAACGCTCGTCGTCCGCGTTTGAGGAAAGTGAGACACCGCTGCAAAGGCTTAGCCAGCAGGGAGGACGGAGCCCAGGCCATGCCAGGCAGGCTGTGGGTCATTAGCGGTACCCTTCGGGTTAGGGGGCTGGGAAATTAAAGGTGAGCTGAGCTCTGGGTAGTGGATGCGCTTCGGCCCCAAGACCAGCACTTCTGTTTTGACTTTATTTTTCTGATGTATGTATGTATGTATGTATTTTTATTTTTGGTTTTTCGAGACAGGATTTCTCTGTGTAACAGCCCTGGCTGTCCTGGAACTAGCTCTGTAGACCAGGCTGCCCTCTAACTCACAGAGATCCGCCTGCCTCTGCCTCCCGAGTGCTGGGATTAAAGGTGTGTGCCACCATGCCCAGCTTGATTTTGGTTTTTGATATTTCAAACAAGACTTTCTTCAAGATATGTTTTCCATCAGGCCTCTAATTCCCTCCTAAAAATAGTCAGACTAGAAATCTGAGCCTCATTAAACAGCCAATAAAGAGGTCTCTGATGACTTCCTCACTTCAGGAAGCCTTGAATTAATTATTTCCACTCAGGAAAATGTCATGTTGGACTTCAATCCTACTTCAGACCCCAAGTGACCTCCAGGAAGAAACAAAGGAAAAGCCATCTCCATGTCTACAGAGCCAGTGGGAAGAGAACCCCACTTTCCCCAAAATGAGCTTCAGTAGATTAGTACAGCCATGTGCCGCAGGTAGCAACAGCTTGGTTAGCCAGACGTTGGTGGTTTTACGTGATGACGCTGCCCTGTGACATCATGGAACCCTTGTGTCGGCAACGCTGCGATGTTCATACAGTGACAGTCTCGTAGTGATGCACTTCCCACCTGGTACCCTGTTATTAGGTGACACTGGGAAGAGCCAAATATTCATTCCTCATTAGCTTCTCAGCCGTCAAGGGTTTATATTGCTATCCATTGCATTGTTTAGCAATGAGACTCACCTCGAGTCTTACTTTATCAAGTCAGAGACTTTCTCAGAAGTTCACACAGAGAGCCTTCTAGACTCCACTGCTCCTAAAAGAGCATTGCCAGCCAGGGACCAAGTCCTTCAACATGTGAGTGTGTGTTGGCTGGTCTACCTCCAAACCACACTAGCCAACATTTTTCTTTTAATTTGTGGGCTTAGTCCAATTTCAGACTTTAGAGAAATTCATTCTGATTGTACTTCCAAATTCCTAAGAAATTGAAAAACGAGAGTACTCTTGTCAACCCTCTGTAGCCCTTTCACGTAAATATCCCTTCTGGGGCCCCTGCCGTGCCAGGCCCCGGGCTCGGTGGAGTCTATTTAAAATGTTCCCTCTCTTGTCTCGAGCAGCCCAGCACAGGGGAGAACCTGGACTGTAAGCAGAGTGCAGGGCCAGCCACGGATCTCCAGGGTGAAGCCAGAGAAAGAGAGTGGTCTTGAATGGAGTTTTCCAGAAAGAGAAGGGGCATGTGCTCCAGTTATTGGGGGTGGGGTCAGGTGTGGCAGGATCAGGGAGTTTTGTCCTTTCTTTTCTTAGTTGGCTTTGTTAGCAGGTTAGCTTTTAAGCTTCTGGTTCATTCCAGATATGGTGCCTCTGGCCTTGGGAGAAATTTGGCCTCCCTGGACCTACATGTGACTCTGCATTCTGGGAAGTAGTTGTTGGGTTGCCGAGAAGCAGTACCAGACCCTGTGTCCCACGTCTTTAGTCCTGCACTAGCTCTTGGCCCCAGACTAGTCACTAGGAGGCTTTGTCTTGTTTGTTTGTTCTACCATCCCCTCTCTGCCCCCCTCCCCACCTCCACTGGGTTTTGGACTCCCGGCTCTTTTCTCACCATAGCCAGGTTATCAACAGTGTTGTGGGAAGGTCTGGGATTAGCTCCCTTAGAAGAATTCTAGCCTGACATGCTCGAAGCCCTGGCTTGGCTCCCTTATATTGCACAATCTGGCTGTGGTGGCACATGCCTTTAATTCTAACACTGGGAGGTAGAATCAGAAGGACCAGGTCAAGGCTTGAGGCCAGCCTGAGGTAAATGAGGGAGAAAGGAGGGAAGAGGAAAGAAGGGGGCGAGGGTGGGATGGAGGTGGTAGACTTAAGCACAGGCAAGGTACTAGTCGCCCCTATGGCGGTCAGGGGGCAGCATCTGGTGTTTGTCTTCTCTTTTCATACTTTCCAATTGTTTGAAACAGGTTCTCTTGCTGTTCCCTGCTCCATATACCAGGTTAGCTGGCCCACAAAGTACACTGGCTAGTTTTTGGTCAATTTGATAAACTTGGGAAGAAGGAACCTCAACTGAGACAATGCCTCCATCAGATTGGCCTGAAGGCAAGTTGGTGGGACATTTTCTTGATTAATGATGGATGTAGGAGAGTCTGTCCCACTGTGGGCTGTTGTATGGGCCAGTGGTCCTGGGTGGTATAAGGCAAGCTCCGGGCCTCTGCTTCAGGTCCTGCCTCCAGGTTCCTGCCCTGAAATAAACCCTTTTTTCCACAAGTTGCTTTTGGTCATGGCCTTTATCACAGTAGAAAGTAAACTAGGTCAACAAGCTTCCAGGTGAGTTTTCTGTCTCCACCTTGCATCTCTTCGTGGGAGTGCTGGGGTTACAGATGTGCACTATGCATCCAGCTGTGCTTGGTCCTAGGGATACAGATTCAGGTCATGCCCAAAGTCAAGCACTTGATTCAATGAGCCATCTCCTCAGCATGAGTATTTTATTTTATTTATGTATGGGTGTTTTGCCTGCATTTATGTCTGTGTATCTTGTATGTATCTGCTGCCCTTAGGGCAGGAGATGTTGTTGGATCCAATGGAGTAACAAGTGGTTGTGAGCCTTCCTGTGAGTGTTGGAAACAGAACCAGCTCTTCTGCAAGAGCACCCAGTGCTCATAACCATTGAGCCTCCTCTCCAGTCACCACCTCCCAATATTTCTAGAAGAGGAGGAAGAGGAGGAGGAGAAGGAGGAGGGAGGAGGAGGAGGAGGAGGAAGGAGGAGGAAGAGGAAGAGGAAGAGGAAGAAGAAGAAGAAGAAGAAGAAGAAGAAGAAGAAGAAGAAGAAGAAGAAGAAAGAAGAAGAAGAAGACTCAGTAGTAATTTATTAGATTCCATTAGACATTAGAAGTAACAAGGCCACCAACTCCTTACAGGGATTTTGCAACTTGTGGTTGTTTAGATGTGTAGTTGTTTTTCTTTTACTCTTTGGGGGTCTAGCACCCAGCTCCCAAATAAATATACAGAGTCTTATTCTTACTTATAAACAGGCCTTAGCTTGGCTTATTTCCAGCCAGCTTTTCTTAAGTTATCTCATCTACCTTTTGTCTCTGGGCTTTTATCTTTCTCCATTTCTGTATATCTTTTCTTTCTTTCTTATTCCATGTATGGCTGGGTGGCTGGCTCCTGGCATCCTCCTCTCCTCCTTTTCTTGTTCCTCCTCATGTTCTTCTTCCTCTGTTTCTTCTCTCTGCCTGGCAGCACCACCTGTTTCTCACTCTTTTTTTTTAAAAAAATATTTATTTATTATATATACAACATTCTGCCTCCATGTATGCCCGCACGCCAGAAGTGGGCACTAGATCTCATTACAGATGGTTGTGAGCCACCATGTGGTTGCTGGGAATTGAACTCAGGACCTCTGGAAGAACAACAGCTAGTGCTCTGAATCACTGAGCCATCTCTCCAGCCCCTGTTTCTCACTCTTGCCTCACCTTTTGGTCATTCAGCTCTTTATTAGATCAATCAGGTGTTTTAGGCAGGCACAGTAACACAGCTTCACAGAGTAAACAAATGCAGATAAAAGAATGCAACACATCTTTGCATTGTTTTTTTTTTTTTATTTTTTTATTTTTTGGTTTTTCGAGACAGGGTTTCTCTGTAGCTTTGGAGCCTGTCCTGGAACTCCCTTGGTAGACCAGGCTGGCCTCGAACTCACAGAGATCCGCCTGTCTCTGCCTCCCAAGTGCTGGGATTACAGGAGTGCGCCACCACCGCCCGGCTACATCTTTGCATTGTTAAACAAATACTCCACAGCATAAACAAATGTACTGCATCTTAAACCAATATTCCACAACAGACAAGTCAGAAGAAAAACAGCCAATTTGAAAGGACTCTTGTCTTAAGTTCTTTCTCTGTTGCTGATAAAGCATTCTGGAAAAAGCGCTTAAGGGAGAAAGAGTCTCTCGGTGCAAAGATGAAGTCCATCACACAGGAAAGCCAAGGTGACAGGGGCCTGAAGCAGCTATGTTGGAGCCATGGACGTGGATTTGTTCCACTTTGACCAAAGGTCAGAGTTCAAGTCTATTCTTGCCCCTTCAAGGTTATGACAGGAGGTTTTGACCTAGGGTATGGTTACTTGATGCTTTGGGCATTGAGAAGGTGGTTACTTTGTTTCTTGCATCGTGGTAGAGAAGTCTTTTGCCTTTCTCCCTCCTCTTTGGCTTGGGGTATATAAAGCCTACGAGAAATAAACACGGGAGGATTCAGTGTTCACTGGGTTGGCCTCCGGACTCTATCTCTGAGTGTGGCATCCACACTCAGGAAGCAGAAAGTGATGGATACATGTTGCTGTCAGCTTCCTGTCTCCATTTGCACAGCCCATGGTCCCAGTCAGGGAATGGTTCCACCTACAGTAGGCAGGTCTTCCCATCAAGGCAATCAAGGCGTGTCTCCCTGGGATGCTAGACTGTGTCAGATTTGTCAACACTGCCCATTATTGCTCTCAACAGCTGAAGACGAGGGATTTGCACACCAAGATGAGCAATGTTAACGGTAGATACTGACCTAGAGGATGAAAAGTAGAAGAACCCAGATTTCCAAGACCGGCTGTAGTATGAGTCCACTTATATGACTCCAGAAAAGGCAGAACTGTAGGGACATAAAAAGATTAGTGGGGGACAGAAATAGACAGTGTGGGGGGATCTGATTGTAAAGAGACGTATGAAGGGAATGGGGGGGGTGACTGCTCTGTTTTGTGAGCAGTGCTACATATATGATTGCGTATGTTTGTCAGAACTCATAGAACTGGATGCTGAATGTGTAGCACGCGCCCTTAGTCCCAGTACTCAGGAGGAAGCAGCATGCAGATCTCTGTGGGCTCAAGTCTGGTTTGGTCTACACAGTGAGTTCCAGGCTAGTCAGGGCTACACAGTGGAAATCTGTCTCAAAAATAAAACAAACAATAAGAACAACAAAAGCCCACAAAAAACTCACAGACCTACAATCACCAGAGAGTGAATTTTACTGAATTGATGTGGGAGTCTTCTGTTTTGTGTTGATTTCATTGGTTAAATAAAGAGACTGCCTTAGCCCTTTAATAGAACAGAAAATTAGGTAGGCAGAGTAAATGGAACAAAATGCTGGGAGAAAGAAGCTGAGTCAGGCAGTCGCCATGATTCTCACTCCCGACACAGACGCAGGTTAAGATCTTCCCTGGTAAGCCACAGATTATTAGAAATGGGTTAGGTCAATATGTAAGAGCTAGCCAATAAGAGGCTGGAACTAATGGGCCAGGCAGTGTTTAAAAGAATACAGTTTCCGTGTAATTATTTCGGGTAAAGCTAGCCGGGTGGCGGGACACAGCCCAGCCCGCCCGCCAATCTTATTACAACACTGAATGTAAATTAATTTTTTTCAAATGAGATTTTTATTTATCTTGTGTACATGTGTATGAGTGTGGAAGCCAAGGTGACATGGGAAGTGAGTGGAGCTCAGAGAACAGTTTGTGGGAGTCAGTTCCTTTCTCCTGCTGTGTGAGTCTTGGGGTTTGAACCCAGGTCATCAGACTCCCACTGAGCCATCTTGCTGGCCCCTGGCTATATTTTGAAAAGAATTCACCAGGATGTGGAGACTCAAACAGAACACCCACCTTTACAAATGAACCTGCTACAAAGCAGACGCTGACCATGGTGGGAACAAGCCTGCTGGGTGCCTTTGAGAAGTGGGCTCCTGCCCTGATCCTGCCAGACAGAAAGAATGCATAGGAACATTGTGCTGTTAGTGGGGTTCTCACACGAGCACTGCCCAGCAATTCTACAACCACATTGTGTGTGTCCTAGGGCAGGACAGACACACAAACGTAGATGTTGGGAGCCTATGTTTTTACTGTCAGAGAAAATCAAAAACAAAACACGCTGCCACTTAAAAGAGATGTGAGAATAAATCTTACATGGATACTGAGATATCCATATGAATTAAAATTTATTTTAATTTACACTTAAGTTTTTGAATTTTCACAGAGAGACATATATACAGGTGGATACAGATGTGTGAGCACACAAGTGTTACTGTAGAGAGATGGGTTTTCCTGGTCTGTTCTCCGAGAACTTAGAAACGGTATGTTCAGTGACAGGATGTATAGCTACTGCCCCGATTTTCACATCTGAGAAAAAGGAGTCAACCCTGGAGACGTAATTGATTCCGGGACCAGCGCAGGGAAAACACAAGAGCTTGGAGCTTCTTGAAGTGGCAGGAGGATGGGTGCATTTCAAGAGAGAGGGGTTGGGTGGTGGTACAGCCTATAATACCAACACACCAGAGGCTTAGGGTGGCAAGTTCGAGGCCAGCTCTATCTCAGAAAATAAATAAATAAGGATGTGGGGATCCAACCTGAAGAACTTACAATGAGGGAGCTATAATAATTTGCACGTAGTAAATAATAACAACATGTAAAATGCTTGGAACCAGACGTAAGTCAGCCTTGTAAGTTTTTTGAACACTTGCATTTATATTATGAAGTCTCTTATGAGACCGAACACTAAATGCTTATGTTCGCTATATGACTTATACATCTATCCTAAGGTTAATTTTACACAATAGTTTTAATACTTTTGTGTGTGATATGAGGTCTCATGATATGCTATGACATCAGATCGGCGCTCAAAAAGTTTTAAATTTTACAGTTTTGGATTTGGGATTCTATATTAGAATCTGAGATATTTGTATAAATCTAAAGCCCAGATTAGGGATACTTAACCTGTATTATAACCACATGATATAATAAATCCCCACAAGTCTATACTTAAGCCAGATTACCAGAAAGGAGATGAAGGACATTCTCTGTGCACAACATTCCAGTTCCTGACATGAGTAATAAATGAGGGGCTATAGATAATAATTTGTTAATGAGGGAACTATAAAGTTCTCATTAGGCAAGCACCATGGCTATTGTCATTGCTAGCACAATCTACCAAATGATGTTAAAATTTTCAAAGATTTGAGTTGAAATAGAATATTTACATAGCCTCAAAATATCTTCCTTAAGATATTTATGAGACTGGGAATGGTGGCACACACCTTTAATCCAGCACTCAGGAGGCAGAGGCAGGTGGATCTTTGTGAGTTTGAGGTTAACTGGGTCTATATAACAAGTTCCAGGACAACCAGGATTATAAAGAGAGACCCTGTCTTGAAAAACAAACAGAAGATATTATAAGAAAAAAATCCTTTCAAATTAAAAACCCAGCTGAGTTTGTTAGGGTTTAGCAGCAGAAGGGTACTTTGGTGAGTATGCCTCAAAGATCACACCACGCAACAGATCTCACCAAAGAGATTTATTATGGGTGGGGAATGAAAGACTTTCTCAGAGCAGCAATGAGAGGGGGTGGTGGTGGGGGGGAAGACAGAGACAAATAGCTAGACAGAGAGAGAGAGAGAAAGAAAGGGGGGTCTGCGAGAGAGGAGATCTTTTAAAGGTCATTTGGCAACTGCTGCTGGTGTAGCTGCTGTTACTGAATGGCTGAAGGCAGGCTGGGACTCCTGATTTCTAACAGAGTTTCTCTTAACCAAGGGGCTAAGGTTAACACCATCAGTAGTAGGACCAGGAACAGGGGCTAGAGTGATGGCTCAGTGGTTAAGGGTCTACACTGCCCTCACAGAGAACCCAAGTTCAGTTCCCAACACCCATGTTGGATGGTTCACAATTGCCTGTAACTTCAGCTCCAAGGCATCCGACGCCCTCTCCTGGCCTCTGTGACTATGTACTCACATGCACACGTACAAACACTGGCACACAGAGACACACACGTACAAATGAATGGGAATAGAGAGATTGCTCAGTGGTTAAGAAGAACTGTGTTTGTTTCCCAGCACCTACAGAGAGGCTCACAACTGTCTGTAACTCCAGTTACGGGGGATCCAAAGCCCTTTTCTGACCTCCATAGGCCCCAGGCCTGTCCATGCTACACATGTGGGCAAAACACTCATATACATAAATCTCTTAAAAATTTAAAAATAGCAAATAATGAAATAAATCTTAAAAGACAAGTCAACAGCAAATTCTACTGACAGGATATATGTATATTCCAAACATGCTTTTGTTAGACTTACACATAATTCATTTTTTGGGGGGGAGGGGGGGAGAAGGACTAATAAAGTGGTATTGTTTTTATAATTGCAAATGTCAATTGTTTATTTTGGAGTTATAGAAAATCAATAAAATTTGATATATTTACTTTATAGTCTGTATCCTTGCTATAGTTACTTTATAGTCTGTATCCTTGCTATAGTTACTTTATAATTCAAGGAGTTTTGTTAAGGGTTCCTTGTGGTTTTTTGGACTGAGGATTTAGCTTAGTGGTTTAAAAACACTATTGTCTTGTAGAGGACCAAGTTCAGTTCCCAGCACGCACATGGTGACCCTCAATCATCTATGATTCCAGTTTGAGGGGATTTGTCCCCCACTCTGATCTCCACAGGCACCAGGCATGCACATAGTCCACAACATCCATGCAGGCAAACACTCATGCACATAAAATAAATAAATCTTGAAAAGTTACAAAAAGACTACTCGACACAGACTTCTCAGGGGGAGTGTTGCTTGGCTCAGAGTTTCAGAGTTCAGTCCACCACCCTGGCCCTGCCGGTCGGCCCGGGGAAGGCAGACCATCGCAGCGGCAGTGGCAGCGTGGGATATGCCGCTTTCCTCATGGCGGACAGGAAGCTGAGGAAGAAGATCGGCCAGGAGGAAGGCTGGCCCCAGGGACCCACTTCCTAAAGTTCCCACCCCCTCCCCAAGGAGCACCCCTAGCTGGAGCCCAGCTTTCAACCCCAGGCCTGTGGGAGATGTGCCAAGATCAAGCCAAGTGGTCATTCTAAATTCAGAGTATTCACAACTCTTTTCAATATCTGCCTGTTTTTCCCTAAATTTTTTTATTACATTTATTTATGCATGTATGTGATGGAGGAAGGTCATTGGTTAAAAAAATAAAGAAACTGCTTGGCTGGCCCTCATAGGTTAGAACACAGGTGAGTGGAGAAAACAGAACAGAATGCTGGGAGGAAGAAGAAGTGAACTCAGACTCGACAGCTCTCCTCTCGGGAGCAGACGCCTCAGAAGAGATGCCATGCCCTGCTCCCGGGCAGACACACGCGATGAAGCTCCGACCCAGGATGGACGTAGGCTAGAATCTTCCTGGTAAGATCGGTGCTCACAGATTATTAGAGATGGGTTGATCCGGATATCAGAATTAGCCAGTAAGGGCTAGAGCTAAAGGGCCAAGCAGTGATTAAATGAATACAATTTGTGTGTTGTTATTTCGGGGCATAAGCTAGCCAGGCGGCCAGGGTGCTGGGGACACAGCTCCGCCACTCGTATTACTACATGTATGTGTGTGGGCATGTTCATTAACATGTCATGACATGCATGTCGACAGGTCTGAGATCACTTGTTGGGAGTTTGCAGGTCCTGGGGGTGGTACACAGGCTGTCAGCAGCCTGTACCCCTCGCCCATCTTGCCAGCCCAATATCTGCCTAGTCCTGTTTTGCAGGTTGCTAGTTCTATTTTATGAGTACCAGCCCTACTTTCCTGTGTGAGGGTTAAGAATGTGTGTGTTCTCCACCAGGACCCAGCCCGTTTATTGGACCACCAGACTGACTCAGGCCTTTGGTCATTTTCTTAGATCTCTGTTCAGGGAAGTGTCCTCCCGGATAGTTTCCTGCTTGTCCACGCTGGCTCCATTTTTTTTGTTTTGTTTTTTTTTTTTGTTTTGTTTTGTTTTTTGAGACAGGGTTTCTCTGTAGCTTTTGAAGCCTGTCCTGGAACTAGCTCTTATAGACTAGGCTGGCCTCGAAGATCCGCCTGCCTCTGCTTCCCAAGTGCTGGGATTAAAGGCGTGCGCCACCACCACCCGGCTTCCAGATTTTATCTTAGGTTAATGCTATAATGTTCCTGCCCTGAGCAAAGACTGAATTCTAGACATTGGACACAAACCAGTTTCCAGTCCTGCAGACATTCCCATATCTGTCTTCTGCTGGGGCAAGAGATGTGTTTCTGTGTGGAAAGTAAGCATGCCGAGTCTCTCCCTGGTTTTTTAGGATGCGTCATTGAAGGCTCTCATTCAGCTACCTGTCAATCAAGTGACTGTAGCTCCAGTTCCCAGGTGGCTGAGCCCTGACCCTCAGCTTTTTCCGCCCTTAGCTTTCTCTGGGTTCAGTGCAGCAGCGGTAACTGTAGGTTTCCATTCCCTATGAAGAGTCTGGAGGGCAGAGGAATGGCTTTAGCTGGGAAGGTCTGAATTGCTTTTATAATAACAAGAAATACATTGTAAGTCTTCAAATATGCTTGCTTTGCAGTCATAAGGACCTGGTGTGATCCCCAGAATACATGTTACAACCTTGTCCTTCCAGAGCAGTGACAGGAATGTTGCGTGGGCAATATCAGTAAGAACAGGCTGACTGTGTGTGTGTGAAGAACAGGCTGACTGTGTGTGTGGAGAACAGGCTGACTGTGTGTGTGAAGAACAGGCTGACTGTGTGTGTGAAGAACAGGCTGACTGTGTGTGTGAAGAACAGGTTGACTGTGTGGAGAACAGGCTGACTGTGTGTGTGAATAACAGGCTGACTGTGTGTGTGAAGAACAGGCTGACTGTGTGTGTGAAGAACAGGCTGACTGTGTGTGTGTGAAGAACAGGCTGACTGTGTGTGTGAAGAACAGGCTGACTGTGTGTGTGTGAAGAACAGGTTGACTGTGTGGAGAACAGGCTGACTGTGTGTGTGAAGAACAGGCTGACTGTGTGGAGAACAGGCTGACTGTGTGTGTGAATAACAGGCTGACTGTGTGTGTGAAGAACAGGCTGACTGTGTGTGTGAAGAACAGGCTGACTGTGTGTGTGAAGAACAGGCTGACTGTGTGTGTGTGAAGAACAGGCTGACTGTGTGTGTGGAGAACAGACTGACTGTGTGTGTGAAGAACAGGCTGACTGTGTGTGTGGAGAACAGACTGACTGTGTGTGTGTGATGAACAGACTGACTGTGTGTGTGTGAAGAACAGGCTGACTGTGTGTGTGAAGAACAGGCTGACTGTGTGTGTGAAGAACAGGCTGACTGTGTGTGTGGAGAACAGACTGACTGTGTGTGTGGAGAACAGACTGACTGTGTGTGTGGAGAACAGACTGACTGTGTGTGTGAAGAACAGGCTGACTGTGTGTGTGGAGAACAGACTGACTGTGTGTGTGAAGAACAGACTGACTGTGTGTGTGAAGAACAGGCTGACTGTGTGTGTGAAGAACAGGCTGACTGTGTGTGTGTGGAGAACAGGCTGACTGTGTGTGTGTGGAGAACAGGCTGACTGTGTGTGTGAAGAACAGGCTGACTGTGTGTGTGTGAAGAACAGGCTGACTGTGTGTGTGTGAAGAACAGGCTGACTATGTGTGTGAAGAACAGGCTGACTGTGTGTGTGGAGAACAGGCTGACTGTGTATAGGAGTTCCCTTCCCTGCTACTCCCCAGTGGACTCACTGAGAATAGGAACACTAGGTAACAGGTATCTTGTCTCACTTGTAAGCCTGTTTTCTTTTTTTTTTATATGTGTGTGTGTGTGTGTGTGTATGTGTGTGTGTGTGTGTGTATGTGTATGTGTGTGTGTACCATGTGAGTGCAGGAACCTGCAGAGGCCAGAAGAGGGCATCAGGTCCCCTGTTAACTGGGGTTATAGGAAGTTATGAGCCACCATATAGGTGCTGGAGACTAAACCCCGGTCTTCTGGAAGAGCACCCAGTGTTCTTAACCACTGAGCCGTCTCTCCAGCTCCCAGAAAGCTGTTTTCATTTAAACATAATATAAAAAACCTTCCCACTTCCTCTGGTCATATATATGTATGTATGTGCACATACACACTCTGCTGGGGACTTTTTTCTCTTTCTTTTCCCCTGTGACTGAGACTAAGTATCCTTTTTTCCAGTTGAGGTAAAGTTGGTGTAACACAAAACCCTATTTATACTCAGGTCCAAGGAACTGGTCAGGAATCACATCTGCATTGTTGAGCAGCAGTAGTGTGAGCCATCTCCCAAAACACATCAAAACACAATGTTCTACACACTCTCCATTTTATTAAGTGCCTCTCAGTCAAGAGTCACAGCTGAAGCAGAAAAAAATGTGGACGTGGTAACATTATCTTCCCTCTGCCCCTTGCAGGAGTCCACAGAGAAGCTGTTTGGGAAATACTCTTTGCATTGTATCACTCCTTGCCACTCGGAGACAATGTTTTAGGGAAACAAAATTTAGAGCAAAAAGGAAGTCCTTTGTCCCCTGCTGGCATACAAAACCCTAAACTTGCAACAAGGCAGCTATTTCCTAGCTCTCCGAGCTCACTGAGACTCCATTCCTGCTGTAATGTTCTGTCTTTTGAGCAGGTATATAATTAAAATTGATGGTATGTGATCTGCAGGGTCCCCAGATGGAGATGGCTGGCCAAATTTGGTTTACTATATTATGTTCTTCTAATTCACTGTTGTAGGAGGGGCCATTTTTTTTGTTCTCGGCCGCTTAGCCCCAAAATAAACACACAGAAACCATATTGTTTAAATCACTGCTTGGCCCATTAGCTCTAGCTTCTTATTGGCTAACTCTTACATATTAATTTAACACATGGCTGTGGCTTACCAGCTAAAGTTCCAGTGTCTGTCTCTGGTGGTGATACATGGCTTCTCTCTAACTCTGCCTCCTTTTCCCCAGCATTCTGCTTAGTTTTCCCCACCTAGCTCTGTTCCCCTATAGCTCTGCTATAGGCCCAAAGTAGTTCTTTTATTTATCATTGGTAATCACAGTATCCAGAAGGGAAATCCCACATCACCTCCCCTTTTCTGTTAAAATAAAAAGGAAGGTTTTAACTTTAACATAGTAAAATTACATATGACAAAACAGATATCAAGCAAAAACTACAGTTACAATATTTATATCTACTTTATCTTTCATCATAACTAAGGAAAGCTATAATTATGTATCTATTTTTCAACTCCGTCAAAGACTCCAGGAGGATATAATATTACCTAAGCAAACAGGAAGTACATTATAAGCAACTTACAACACTCTAAAAATGACAGAGACATCTCACTGCCTGGACAGTCACTATTGAGGATCCCATTTCTTATTTGACCCTAGCTTGTGCCAACTTGATGAAACAAAACATAAACAAAACACAGAACCTAATCAGCAGAATCAGGAAGCGGAAAGAGAACAGGAAGTGGGGCCTAAGTATAAAAGTTCAAGGTCCTGTGGGTAGGGAGAAGACTCATTGCTTGAGAGCGCTTGCTGCTTTCGAGGGCTCCAGTTTGATTCCGAGCACTCCGTGCAGGCAGCTGACAAACAGCTGTTAACTCCAGCTCCAAAGGAATCCAAGAGACCTTTGGCCTCTGTGGTCATTTGCACACAGATACACCTGCGCGCGCGCGTGCACACACACACACACACACACACACAGCCCTTCCTGCATACACATAATTAAAAATAAATAACCAGGCACAGTGGCGTGCACCCTTAATACAAGCTCTTGGGAGGTGACCCCAAGACCCCCTGTTCAGTGGCTCACTTCCTCCAGGAGAAAAGCCACTTCTAAACGGTTTGCAATTTTCCGAAACAGTGCCACCAACCGGGGAGTAAGTGTTCAAACAACGCCTGCGCCTCTTAGATGTGTGACTGGGGTTGTTGAGCCAGACACTCTCCTCCAGTGTCTCTGCTCCAGCATCCTGGTCTGGACCGCCCAGCTCTCCCCCCACCTGGCCCATTTGGCGGAAGCTCACTGCAGCTGTGATATACATCTCTAAAAGAAGGGTGATTTCTTTTGGCTGATGGTTTCAGCCCGTGGCGTGCTGGCTCTCCTGTTCTGTGCTGAGACAGTGTCATGTAGAGGCTGGCAGAGTGGAGATGCTCACCTCGTGGTGGCCAGGAAGCAGAGAGAAACAGGGGAGGGGCTGGGATGAAGCGAAACTTCCAAGACTGCCCCCCCCAGCACGTGACCTACTTGCTCCAGCAGGGTCTGGCCCTGGGGTTGCCACATCCTCCTTTATTAGCACCGTTGTGATTTCATCCTTGGATTGAGCTACTGACGAGGTCACAGACTTCGACTCAGTCACAGAAAGCAACAGTACAGCCCTGTATTAGAGATACAGGCACTGCATTTGGAGACTGAGCTCTTTGAGGGGACACCTCATACCCAGATCAGAACAGGCTGAGTTTTTTTTAACATGGCTGCTGTCACTGTTACTTCTAAAGACACTCTCATGCCCTGGCTTATCCTCACCCCGTTGGCACAAGACCTGACCTTGCATGGTAGAGAAAAGGAAGGTGAAAGTCATTTTCTGTGCCCTTGACTTTTAGACGGGAACCTGGGGCTCTGAAAGACTGGCGTACCAGTGCACAGAGGGCCAGATCTCTGTTCAGTTCTGATGTCGAAGGGCAGGTCTCCCAGGAGGCCGTCACTGTCCTCACTGGTTGCAAGCCTGAAGCACACAGAGGGAGATCACATGACCCCAGCCATCCTGAGACTCCTGAGGCTCTGAGGTCCTCTGATCTGTGAGCTTAGGATGGAGGAGAAGGCAGGTGTGGTGTGAGATGAGGAAGGATGATGTCCTGGAATTGCTCAGCGAAGCTCTGACTCTGTAGATGGTGCTTTCAACCCCTGGCTTCTCCAGTTCTTGGCAGGGATGTAATCTTGGTGAGTGTATTCTTCTGAGCCTCAGAGCCCTCACCAATGAGGTAGATAAGAACATCTCTGTGGTGGGCTGAGGCATAGCTTAGTGCTTGCTGGGTGTGTGCATCCTGGCTTCTGTCCTTAACGCAAAGCAAAACAAAACAGAACAGAGCAGAACAGAACATCTGTTTCCTGGAGTTGTTCAGCAGTTTGGATACTGGATGTGAAGTTCCTTAAACTGCCCAAGAAATCCGAGTTTCCTGCTGTGGTCATGATCCCCACGACCATCACTGTCCTGCTCACTCCGGAGCAGATGGAGTCAGAGCCCTTACACTTCAGGTCTGCAGGGAGAACTTGGACCTGGCCATGGGGTGGACTTGAGGTGGGGAGGGAGAGTGCTTGTCTGGCAAGCTCCAAGTCCTTGGTTCTATTCCTGACGTTCCATAGCTCCAGGTGTAATCATGCGTGCCTATAATCCCAGGTATAATCATGCCACTATAATCCCAGCCCTTGGATTATTTGAGGCAGGAGGCTCAAAAGTTAAAGGTCACTCTTGGCTATAAAGCAAGATTTAGGCCAGCCTGGGCTACATGAAACCCTGAGCCTGCCTTACGGAAGGCAAATTAAACTCTTCATTATTTTGAGCCTCGCCACTGAATGGCCCAGCTGGCTCCTTTCGCTTTAGACATATTTTAGAAAAGTGTGTTCTAGAAGTTCTTTGCAGTCCTGCTTGAAAGAAGCCACAGGCAAAACCCAAAAACATGTTTACTGTGGTTTGGGAGTCTCCGTCCACTTACTGCCCAGGTGAATAGTCTGCATAGACCAGCTTGTTACCAAATAATTCAACCCAAAGAATGGTTCATTAATGTGGCCCAGAGAATACAAAAGCGTTGTTAACTGCTTTAACTTTTTGTTTTTAACCTTGGAATTTGAGCCATCCTGGCTTTGGTTAAGGCACAGGAAAGTGGGCTCAGGTCCTGGTGTGTTAGTGCTGGCACTGGGAGGTGCAGTGGGGTAATGTTTATAGCAAGTGTGGTCTGGAGTGGCCAGGATGGTGGCTCTGAAGCTACTGTTTTTAGGTTCATACTTCCTTCAGCTTGCTGAATGTTGACATCCTGCTTTTATTCTCCAGCCTCTAAGGCAGGAAGCCTAGCTTCTAGAAGTACAGGCTCTGTTTGTACCCAACCAACCAACCAACCAGCAAAATGTTCAACCATGCCGAATCCCTTGATGTTCCCAGTCTCTTTTGTTGGTTCTCTTGTACTGTGAGAGCTTGAACTATCAGTACAGGAAATCTGTGTCCCCCGTGGAGCTGGTCCTGCAGAGGCCACACAGAGTCAAACTTTATAGCCAGCCTCCTTTGATTATCTTTCTACTGAGAAATGCCATCCCTCTTAGAGTGATCTGAACTTTTTCAGAAGGATGCCCTACATTTACAGAGAATATGCCTCCTGTAGGATGTGCTCTGGGCAGCCTCACCTCTCTCCTTCCACAGGACATAAACACAGCTGCTTTCCCAAAGTTTCCTAGCACCTATCTCTGTTCTTTAGATCCCGCCTCTCCCATTGTGACCTGCCCAGTAGGGGTCTTTTATTTATTTGTCACAAATACGGAATCCCTGCTGTGTTCAGGTGGCTAAATACCCAAGGAAGATCTGCAAGTGTGTATGTGCACCACATGCATGCAGTTCCCATGGAGACCAGAAGAGGGCATTGGAACTTCTGAAACAAGTAATACATGGTTGTGAGTGGAACTGAACTTGGATTCTCTGGAAGAGCAGCAAGTGCTCTTACCTGCTGAGCCATCTTTCCAGCCCAACCCTCACACTACTTTTAGACCAGGATACTTTGGAATGATAGTTCAAAACTTGACTGGTTTTTGTTTTGCTTGGAGACAGTCCTGCTCTATTGCTCAGGCTATCTTTAAACCTGTGCTCAAATGACCATCCTGCCTCAACCTCCTGAGGAACAGAGATTATAGGCATGTGCTATAAACTTCCTGTTCTCGTCCCTTGGATGTGATAGTGGAAGGCCTGGCTGCACCCCTGTAAATAACCCTCACCTGTGCTCTGTAAGGAAGCCCAATAAACTCAACTGACTCCCCAGAGTCAATCAGCAGAACTGAGCCTCACTTGGCTTGTCATTGGATCCTTAGGAAAAGACATTGTTTGTGTCTCCCTCTGGGAAGGAATTTTAGCAGTAGGGGCGTAGCCCAGAGTGGGGAAAATGATCGTGGAACATCTTACCTTGGGTCACGTGGAGATCTTGTAGCCCCCTGAGGTTTTGGCAGCCAATTCTGGGGGCCTCTTAGCATGCTTCTCAGGAGATCTAGTGGGCAGTGCAGGCAGATCCCCACTTCACACAGCCTCAATCCCCTGAGCACACCCTAAAGCTGGCCTTTCCTTGTTCCCTACCTCACTCTTCTTTCTCCCCACTCCTACCTCCTGGCATCATTTTTCTAAATATAACACCTGCTTCCAACCCCTGTCTCAAAGGTTCATTTCCAGGGCAACTCAGACTAAGGCAGCCTCCTGCCTCCAGACACAGACCTCTTCCCAGGGCTCCCATCAGACCCATCTTTCTCCCTAGGTGCTTCTTCACAGCTTCCCCGGAGTAGACGTTGCCCTACATGCTCCCTGCTACCCCCATTCACTAGGTCTGCAGAGCATAGGCGAGGGAGGTGCATTAGCCTGCAGCCTCCTTTCCCTGGCCCTTCCAGCAGGTCACGTTGCTCTTGCTAACCTGGTGTTATCTGAATATTTTGATACTACACATTTCATGCTCACAAAACTTGGAAGAGGAAAGAGGTGATTTTAATCTACGCTTCCTCCTGAATGTTTTGCTTTAGGCAAATTACTGCCACAGACATCCTCCCCCACCAACACACACACATACACCAAGTCCCACAAAATAAATAGATAGCCACTGAAGAAAGATGCTAGGGAAGGCGTGGCTCAGAGTATCAGAGGCATTGCTGGCTTGCACAGGCTTGCCTTCCCTTCAGGCTGGCGGGGTTTGAGTGTCTGTAGTAAGAGCAGAGGCGTGCAGGGCTGCTGCTTTGTGAGCCCATCCTGATTCTGCCTCCCTCCTTGCCTCCCCACCCACTCTCCTTATTTTGGTTATCATCAGACTACCTGTTGGGAAAGAGGTGGGCACGCTGGATAATTGCTTTCTCCATCAAATGTTTGCTGAGCGGGTACTTTCTGCAGATGCTCTCAGCGGTCTAGGTAGGAATAGATGAGCGGCGAATGGTCCAGCCTCCGACTCGCCCTGGTTTCTCTCAGAGTCACCGGGTTCCCCGACACCTCTCACTATCCCTCCTTTTCTTCCTTGGGTGAGCCTTCCATTTCCTGGCCCTGAGTGAGGGCACTTCACCCTCCTTTCCTAGTACCTAGTTCATATGTTGTGTCCCTCCCCCACCCTAGCCACCAGCCTGCCGGTCGGTCATGAATTTCCCATGAAAGTTCTACAAAACATTCAGCAGCTCTCGCAGAAACACCCTCTCCAGCTGGGGAGAGATTCGGCGGCTAAGCACTTTCTTCAAGCTGGTGTGGAGGTGCACACTTTGAATCCCAGCATGGGGGAGGCAGAGGCAGGTGGATCTCTGAGTTTGAGGCCAGCCTGGTCTATAGAGTGAGTACCAGGACAGAGAACCCTGTCTCGAAAAAACAGTGAATACATAAATAATCAATCGCTTGCTGATTTTTCAGAGGGCTAGGGTTCAGATCCAAAGCACCCACATCAGATGCTCAACCAACTATAACTCCAGCCCCAGGGAACCCAGCATCTTCTTCTGGCCCCTATGGACACTGCACATGCATGATATACATACATATATTCAGGCACATACATACAGACATAAAATAAATACATCTTTTTAGAAACCTCTCTCCATGTCCTTATTTCTGTTTCTGGAGCTACCTCAGGACACATATCTGGCCACCAATTTGAGAAGCTCTTTGGGAAGGTCTTTCCCCACACAGCTTCCGGCTGTAGCCTTCCTCCTGGCTGGGCTGGTCACCGTACTGCAGGGTTCTGCCAGTCCTGGCGTTTAGCCCCATGTAGGTGCAGGTTCCATTGCAGGCATTTTGAGGTGTCTGCGGCGTGATTAACCTGCGTCCCTGCCTGTGCTATCTGATGCCTTTCCCACCTTCCGGCACAGCCTCCCTTGCTAATTTGCCTAATTCCAGGTTCCAGATGTACCCCAAACCCAGAAGCCTTCGCTCAGGCAAGCAGCCCCGCCCAAGAACGCTGTCTATGCAGTTTTGTCCCCTACGAAGTCCAGACTCGAGAGCTAAGCTATTAATTTTTTGACAAAAATCACAAAACGCTTAATCTTCTAAGCAGGGTTACTACTTTCTTTTGGGGGAGGGGCAGGAAGCCTGCATTCATAACCATTCTTGGCTGTAGTTGACTACGGGTGGAGCCTGCCTACTAGACCCACTGTTTTTGAGAAGTAAATTCAAAGGGCTCCAGGGAGGATGGCTGCTTCCTTTGTGTTCTTTTTAAAAATCAATCGAAAATATTTGTGTTGTTTTGCCTGCATGTACGGCTGAGCTCTACACATCTGCAGTACCCGAGGAGGCCAGAAGAGGGCACTAGATCCATTGGGACTGGAGTTACAGAGGTTTGTGAGCCACCACGTGGGTGCTGGGAATTGAACCGGAACTTCTGCTAGAGCTGCAAGTTCTCCTAACTGCTGAGCCATCTCTCCAGCCCTGTAAATACGAGCACTTTTAACCACTATGTATTTCCCCTTCTGCCATGTGTTTTTCCTACAAGAATTGCTGTTACCTTTTGGAATCTTTTCACGTCGCTATTTTGAGGGACTGAATGTTTTGAGCGTTGGTTTTATTCAGCAGGTCAGCAAACATTTACTTATTAAAATAGCGTAGGCCACGTGACATTTCTGCAGTCCTTTCTTCCGTGGAGTGGGTGTCCTGTTCACTTTACAACGGAGGAAACTGAGGCTTGGAAATGACAAGCTTCACACTGACTGTCGCAGTTGTCAATGTAAAGTCACTTTCCCTGGGACTGGACTAAATTAGGACCTGAGATCTGTTTTCTAATGCCAGTTCTGCCACCAGCAGCTGGGTGACCTCAGAGACGGGCCCAGCTTTAGCTTATTGGAGTCACTCCCGTGCTTTTCCATCAGTGTGATTTGCTCCCAGGTGAAGAGAACAAGGCTGCGTGGAAGGGTGGGGGAAGCGTATCTGGGATGGGGTGGGACTGCGAAATAGGGAAGGCTTACTGGAGGGGTACACAGGAGCGCGGAGAGAGGAGAGAGGGAGGCTGCAGGGAAGGGAAGAGGTGCCGGCGAGGGTGCAGATGGAGCAGAGTGGCAGGGAGCACCCCGGCTTGCCTGCTAGGGCCCTCAGTCCTGGGTTCGCCTGGGTCCCGGGTCCCTGGGAGGGTCCGGACGCAGACCCGCCTGCTCCTCCTCCCGGGAGGGCGGGCGGCTGCAGGACGGGGCGGGGCTGGCGCGGCCTCCAGGCGACTCCTGCGGCCGCGGCTCTCCCGCCCGGGTCTGCGGGCTGCAGCGGAGCAGGACCCGGGAGACGGAGGCGGTAAGTGAGCTCGGAGCCGGGGCGGGAAGGGTGTGCGCGGGCCGCCGGAGCCCAGGTGCTGCCCCGGACGGCGAGGGGCTCGGGCTCTTGCAGGTTTGCGCAGTGCTCAGCCTAAGCGTTGGTTCCCGGATCCCGGCGTGGCCGCCGCAGTGCCGGGGCTGGAGGTGTGCTCCTGTCTCCTACCCGGCTCACTGCACTCTAGTCGCACCGAACAGTTGGTGGCGAACCTGTGCTGGGCTCTAGTGACAGCTGCGGGCAATCCACACAGAGCATCGCACTCCTCGTCCTTCCTGGCAGGGTTTAATCTCAGCGTGCTCTTTAAGACCGTTTCTTAAACCGAACAGGCTGGTGGTCGCTCCTCTGTCCTGGTCCGCGACCCACTGCATGGTCCAGGCAGGTCACCCCGAAAGCCCTTACTTTTTTTTTTTTTCTGTCTTTTGAGGGACTTTTCCAAGTTGCATCAGCGTTTGGCTTCTAGACAGGTGCCTGGCTGTGGTGTTGGGCAGAGAATTTGTAAAAGAACTTTGTGTATTTTCTACGTGCGTGCCCCTTCACCCCAAGAGCCCTCCAACACCGAGTACCCCGCTCAAAATACGGTGGGAGTTCTTAAGGTGACCTGGAGGCTACACACCTGGTGAGATTTAAAAACAAAACTAAACAAAAGACCCTCACCTTCGTACCCCCTGACTACATCCCGATACCAGGGGTCTGGGGTGCGCCGGTGGGAACATTTAAAACGTGCTCCCCTCCCCCGCCCCGTGGCTCTCTCTGGTTGCTGCTGGGTTAGAAACCGGGAAACGCAGAGCGCTCTCTTGGGGAGAACCATCTGCATGCGGCGCTCAGGCTCCTTAACCACCTCTCCACCAGGGGGGCCTGTGGACGGCCCGTGCCAACCTTAGACCGCAGGTGGTGCCTTAAAAAAAAAAAAAAGGAAAGTTCCCTTTGTTCCTAACTCTGTTTACAGTAAATATTTCCAGAGGCACTTTCGACCTAGGAGGTTGAAGTGTGGTGCGTTAAAATTTCAAGTCTTTGCCAGAGTCAAGGTTATAATATAGGCTTGTCCTACTAGGGAAAACCAAGTGGTTTGTAGAGGATCTCAGATGAAAAGCAGAGGAGAATACGTAGGATTTGGTGAGCTGTAGTAGACCCCTCCTTACTGGAATGCTCTCGCGCGCGCGAGCACGCACAAACACACACACACACACACACACACGCCACACACCACAATCCAGCGCAGCGCGCGTCGAAATATTGGCGTTTGCATAAACAAGAGTTTTCCCCGAAGTTGGCGAGATCCTGAAGGGCACTTGTGTCCACGTGTGTGCATTTGTGAGTTACTTATTTTGATGTGTGCTCCGGTCCTCAGGAGCAACCGTGTGTATCTCCTTGTTAGAATAATATCAGAGTTAGTGAATTAGCACTTCCAGTAACATGGCAAAACCGAGGTATCTCCTCAGTCACCTGTCAGGATGTTTGAAAAATGATAGGACAAAGGAAACGCTGAGTCTATGTTAGAATCTAGTGATTTGGGTCACATATGTTTTATCAACATGGTTGTCCCTAGGTTAACACTCTCTGGTATTCTAAGTTAAGTATTGGAGTGACTCTCTCTGGTGTTACAATGTGGCCACAAATCAGGTTTTGCCTTCTGGCCCTGTGTGTTGTCTTTTTAGTAGTAAAATGAAGTCCCTTTAAGAATGCCCTGGGGAGGGTGTTTGTGTTTGCTTCTGGCTTCCCACATGAGTCAGAGGACGTCGACTTTGAACAATAAAAAATGCTAGTGTCTTGCCCCATTGGTCTGTTCCCCTTTTCTTCCCTCCTCCCTGTCCTGTTGCTGTGCTCAGCTGCTAGAAGTGTGACCACTGGGGAGTGTCACCTGGCTCAGGAGTAGAGGTTACGGAGTGCTTGGGGGAACAGAACCATACAGAAAGTATTCTCCCGTGAGCGTGTGTGCGTGCGTGCGTGTGTGCATAAGCATGTACCAGCGCATCAAAATGACTGGTTGTAAACTCCTTTCCAGCCGGAGACCAAGGTTTACCTAAAGATGCTGTCATACTCTTGGTATCTGAAAAGCTGTGCCTGAATAGCAGTTACCTGCACGACGAGACTGGATAGTGGCAGCTGCCTGTGAGACGGGGCATGCAGGCTGGCCCCACCCTGTGTGTAGCTCAGTGTGGCCAGAGGCAGGTTTATTACAACACTTGCCACTCTGGGGTAGCAGTTGTAGTGAACAGAAGGAAGCAAGTGAAGAAAAATGGGATGAGTGGGTACTTTCATCCAGGGGAAGGGGTGCAGCTTCCAGAAGAGGCCTGTGGTCTGTCCTGAGAGCTGTGATGGCTGTTATAACCAGCCACTTAGAATAATGACTTCGTTTTGTGTGTGTGTGTGTGTGTCTTAAGTTACTTTCTCATGATGATGGAGTGAGGAATGATGGAATTTAAAGTGTTTCTTAGCTTTCCCTCTGAAACTTTATCTAAAAGATGCTGCTAACCTTTTCAAAAGGCCCAGCTGAGTGATCTCTCCCTCCCTGCCTGCCTCCCTCCCTCCCATCCTCCCTCCTTCCTCCCTCTCTTTGGCCCTGGTGCTAAAGGGCAAAGATATATATATATATATAAGAGAAGCTGGCTCCTAAGGAGAAAAATAAAGTTCAAGAGGATGGAAAACTGGGTGACACCCAAGCACATACATTCTTCTGTCATTTGGCATCGTTTTTAAGAGGAAACAAGTTAAGACATGAGAACCCAGAAAGGGGGGGCAGGGGTGGGGAGAGGAGAGGTGCTGATGGGGGTGGCACCAAGGCTGAGTGGTCTTGGGGAAGTGGGAAGCTTGTTGGGATGTTCAGCCAAATGTCCCCACTGGGGCTGCTAAGATGGCTCAGCTGGCAAAGGGGCTTGCTGCCAAGCCTGATGCCCTGACTGATGCATGGAGCCTGCATGGTGGACGGAGAGACCCTATCCCTAGATCCCTACATGTTGTTTTCTGACCTTGCCCATCACAAGCTCCGTTACTTTGTTCTTTATGTCCTGCCTTCCTGCTTCCCAAGCCGATGTTCTCAATTTTTTTTTTTTGAGAGGTAGGGTGTGGGGGGTAGGAGTAGGGTCTTTCTGTGTAGCCTAGGCTCTCCTCTGACTGAGATAGACCCTGTCCTGCCTTAGCCTCCCAAGTGCTGGGATTTACTGCCTAGCCACATGGGAGGCGGCTGTTTTTATTTCTTCCTTTGGTTACTCATTGAGCAACGTTTTAAAAAAGCCACTGCTGCGGGCAGAGCTCTGTCCCACCTGCCAAGTTCTTGGTCAGCAGGATACAGGCCTTGCATTACGGAGCCTGAGTTCGGGTAGTGGGATCTGCAGACTGGATTACAGTGAACTGGGTTCTCTGTAGGGCAGTAGCCTCGCCTGGCTTGATTCCCCTGCAGTTCATGGATATGGAAGTCATAAGAAACATTTTCTGAGGTTCAAGGTCCAGCTTGTTTCATTGGGACTCTGCACCAGATTTGAACTGAGTGAGTTGTGGGACTGAAGGAGGGGGAGGGGCATGGGGCAGGTATCCATGACTGGAGGAGGAAAGAAAGAGGATGCTGGGTTCTGGTGGATACATTGTGCTGGTGGGTTTCTAGGGGGCTGGAAAACTTGTGTGAACAGAACAGCCTATCTGGCCGTTGGTGGCTGGTAATGGAAGTTTAGTGGCCTTGAATCAGTGACAGTGTGGGTAGAATCAAAGCCCCAGCTTCTCAGGGTGGAGCCTGCCTCTGAACTCAACCCTCCTCCCATATGGCTGCTTTAAGACAGGGCTCCTGAGATGGTTGTAAGCCTCATGTAGCTCACTCCTGTCTTCCAAGTAGTGCTTCATAGGCTCCCGAGCTCCCAGTTACCGGAATAATCACGAAGGCCAGGCCTATCAGCAAGAGTTACTATGCACAGGCTTGTCATCCGAGCCATTCCGGAGGCTGCTGGGCTGAGATCAAGGCCAGGTTGGGAAACTTAAACCCTGTCTCTAAACTACAACAAAAATATGTTTTTGTTTTTGCATCCAGACTACTTTCAAGCTTACTAGGTTGCTAGGATGACCTTGAACTTACTGGCTGAACCTCCCAAATCCTGGGTTTATAAGCAGAAACTACTATGCCCCTTTATGCGGTGCTGGTAATTGAACCCAGAGCTTCATGTATGCCAGGCGAGCCTACCAACTAAAGCATTCCCCAGCCCAGTACTGTTTGTTCATTGATCATATCCAAGTACCAGGCTGCCACTCAGCACCTCTTGTCCTCTGCTCTGAACCCTGACATCCCTAGAGACTCCAGGCGTGGGGTCACAGTGCCTGTGCTGTGGCTGAGGGAGGTTCGCAAGTGCTGGGGCCTCACTGCAGAGCTCAGTTCCTTGCAAGGTGCTCCCTTAAATAGAGCTGATTAAGACAGGGTGTTTTCAGGGGCTGGGGGGACAGCTTAATGGTTGAGGATTACTTACTGTTCTTGAAGAGGACCCGGGTTGGAGTCCTAGCACCCACACACCAGCTCACAACCGTCTGGAACTCCAGTTCCAGGGATTCTGACGCAGTCTTCTGGTTTCTATGGGCACTGCACCCATGAGGGGCACACATGAGGTGTACATACCGTCGCACGAACAAAATACTCATGCACATAAAAATAAGTGTATCTTTTAAAAAAGACAGCGTGTTCTTAGTACCACCCTCTCCCCGCCCCCCCTCCACCATGGCACAGTCCCCTTGAGTTTGGATGGATTTATTGATTTCCCTCCTGGAAGATGTAAACGTCTCAAAGACCAGGGTGTTCTTGCCGTCCAGGCGATTTTCCCAGCGTCCTTTTCTTGTTTTAGAGGAGCTGGCTGATGTGGCTGTTTGGGAAGGCTCTGAATGCCCAGTCTGGGTGAGGGAGGCGCTGTCCCTGCATTGCTTCAAGCTTTGCAAACCTCTGGGTTCTGGAAGTCATTGGTTATGCAGCAAGAGTAAAACACAAACTTGAGTGCTGGGCTTTCTGGGGTACAGGGAAGGTCCGCAGCCCAAGTCTTCCTAAACAGAATTCGACCGCACTGTAATTACCTTGAGCTCTTAAATTTGCAGGTAGTCGGGGCTTCGGGCCGACAGAACTGTCGTTACCGCTGAGCCCAGGACAGATGTGAAGATGAGTGGTAGGCACTACTGTGGGCAGTACCACAGGCACACACAGAATTCCCACTCGGAAAGACTTAGAGAGCCAACAGGGAGTTAAGAACTCAGGATTACAACACAGGGCATAGTCTTTGAACTTGGAGTAGGCTGCCCATGCCTGGCTGTGTCTTTGTTTATAGGATGGAGTTTGTTCCCTGCTGTCCAATCTGAAAAGTTTTTGTGCCCCAATAAACCTCTCCACCGACGCAATAATCCAAATCAGACCAAATTAAACCGAATTAGAGAAAGCCCAGGTTTAATGGATACCAACATTCCTGGGTAGCCTTCCAGTCCCCCAGGAAGGAGACCGGGAAGGAAGGCCGGAAAACCAGGTGCTTGTTCTCTGGGGTGCTGTTTAAATACCCTGTGGGAGTGGTCTTGAGCATCTCTGGGGAGGGGTCATCCTTTGGTAGGCTTTCTTGGAGGTGGGGTCTGGACTGAGGCAACTTCCAGGGGAGGGGGCTTGAGCTGGAACTTCCACCCAAACACAACCACAGTGATTTTGCTTACCTTAGGTAAAGTACTGATGGTTCAGGGCATTATTTTGTAGTTTTTTGTTATCTGTAAGACCAATACTGTTGTTATTGTGACAGGTTCTCATGTAGCTCAGGCTCCCTCAGATTCACTATGTAGCAGAATATATCTTTGAATTTCTCTTCCTCCTGCCTCTACTTCCCAGGTGCTGGGACCACAGATGGATATGCATCACCATGCCTGGTTTGTGCTGTGTTGGCAGGTGGAGCCCCTGCATGTTAGAGACCCCTAACCAACAGAGCCCAACTCCCTAGCCCTATTGCTAGCTTTTAGAAGGAGGCTGAGAAAGTTTGTTGTAAAGGTTTGATTCTCTGCAGTGTTTGCTCGTGAGACCTTTATGCTCCGTCAGAACCACACAGCTGCAGCTGGAAAGTGGAGATGTCCCTCCCTGTCCCAGTCAAGTCTCAGAAGCATGGGGGTTGGGGGTCTGACTCAGAGCTGCGATTGCTGTTGAAGGCTGAGAGTTAGAGGAGCTGGACTGGAGAAATAGCTCAGTGGTTGAGAGCACTTGCTGCCCTTACAGAGAACCCAGGTTCAGTTCCCAGCACCCACATTGTAGCTCACAACCATCCACAGCTCCAGTTCCAGCGGATCCAGTGCCTTCCTCTAACATTCAAGGGTAACAGGCACATGTGATACACAAACATACATGTAAGTCAAGTACTCATACATGTAAAATAAAGTAAACGAATTGGGTGGGGGATACTTACTTGGGGACCATAGGTGACATTGACCAAACTTCTGATCTCCTTTGTTTATGAATTTTTGGTTTAGGACGTAGATATTTTTGTCTAGGATGTGTTCAGACCAGCTTAGTCCTAAACTTTCCTGCTTTCCTGGGTAAGCTTTGGGAAGTGGGGAGGTGGTGGAGAGTTGGGGCTGGGCTAGTAGACTTTGCTTTTAGCTTATTATGTGGGACTGGCCTTCTCAAGGCATGGGTACCTCTCCCTGAAGGCCTGAGTCACCGTTTCTGGGTGTGAGGCAGCAGGGTAGGATATGAGAGAAAGAGAGAGAGAGGATGAGAGAGAGAAGGAGAACGGCACAAGTTCCTTCCTTCCGTCCTTCCTTTTTCTTTCCATCTTTTTTTTTTTTTTTTTAAGACAGGGTTTCTCTGTGTAACAGCTCTTGCTGTGTAGATCAGGCTGGCCTTGAACTCATAGAGATCCACTTGCCTCTGCCTTCTGAGTGCTAGGATTAAAGGCATGTGCTACCACCGCCAGGTCAGTTTTTTATTTTATTTTTTTTTTATTAACGTACTCTTAATCAAGAGTTGCTTAAATCTTAGGATGTGGGTCCTCATTTACTATGGGCTAAAAGCTTGCTGGTCTCGAGTAGTTGCTTTGAAAGCCTCTTTGTCAGTCATCAGGAGTGTGGTTCTGGCTGAGTCCTCTTCATCTGGCGTTTGCTTCCCCATCTGTAATGTGGGGCTCTGAGCCTACTTCTCCTCGCTAGGCAGAAGCAGGCACAGTGAGTGGAGCAGAGTCCAGGCAGCCGCTGGAGGTCAGTGATGCTGCCCCCTCCTTCAGTTCTGAGGACAATTGGTTGTAGAGAACGGTGGGGCTGAGCCTTGCTCCTTTGAGGTGTTAGCTCAATTTACCATCTCTGGGCAAAGGGAGTTTCTAGTAATTGATAGACTTCCCTGCTTTCCGAAGTAGAATTTCACTTTTTATTGGTTGTTTCTGGTTGGCTGGCAGGTGTTCCCAACTGGGAATAGCCAATTTACTCTCTACTAAGCCCTCTTTAACTTCATTTGTAATTGCTTGCACTATTTACATCTAAATAACCCTGCTTTTAGCAGTGAAACCCCTTAACCTCCAGGTAGTTAGACTCAGCCCTGGAGGAAGTCACCAGGTGGAGGGGCCTGGGACTGGCTACCAGCATAAAAAGCGCTCTCTCTCTCTCTCTCTCTCTCTCTCTCTCTCTCTCTCTCTCTCTCTCTCTCTCTCTCTCTCTCTCTCTCTCTCTGTGTGTGTGTGTGTGTGTGTGTGTGTGTCTATCCCCAGCTTGTCTCATTTTGTTGGTTAGTTTTAACGGTCAAATTGACACAACTTAGACTCACCTGAGAAGTGAGCATCCACGAGGAATTATCTAGATCAAATTCGCCTGTTGGGGATTGTTTTGCTTCTTCATGACCGTAGAAGACCCAGCCCATTGTGGGCCACACCATTCTCTAGGCAGAGGGTCCTAACTGTGTTAGAGCAGTGAGAGCAAGCGAGGATTCCCACGTTTATTTTTTTCTCAGCTCTTGACTGTGGATGTGATGCTGTGGGTTCCTGCCTCGACGTACCCACCATATGGACTAGAACCTAGTGTGGTGAGCCGAATTATTATTATTATTGTTGTTGTTGTTGTTGTGCTGGCGATTAAACCGAGAGCCCTTATACATGCTATATAAGCACTCTGCTAGCGAGCCAAACTCCCAGCCAACGGGCACCCCCGTCTGCAGGTGTTTTGGAAGCTGTACTTCATGCATGAGCACGTGCATCCGTAGGCAATGCCAGGTGGCGAGGCAGCAGCTGAAGAGTACCTGGGTCTCATTCCGGGTGGTAAGTCTGTTGTTCTGCCAGCAAACATGCGCAGACGACTGTGGATCTGCAGGCAGTGCAGTCCGGGGGTCGGAAGTGTGAAGAGGGCAGTAAGTTGCTTGACTACTCTAACAGTGTCGCCTGTGGCTATCCCTGGCTTTGTTGTGTGACCTCTTGTGCCTCAGTTTCCTCATTCGTGAAAATGGTGACTCCTCCCTGAAGATTGGTATGAGGTTTAAGTCCCCCTGGGGAAGAACAGAGTGAAGACAGAAGCCTGGCTCGGTAACTGAGTTGGTAGTAGACCATCCATTTTACTCTGGTCTGAGGTGTGTGTATTATATTGGTATTCAGGAAAGGGAGGGACTGCTTCTGGTTTGGGAGTCTCCCAACATATATATGTCTTTAAGAGTGTTCGCCTGAAAGTGTGCATGTGTACTGTGTGTGTGGAGTACCTGTGGAAACCAGAAGACGGAGTCTGATTTCCTGGAACTGGCATTACAGATAGTTGTGACAGGCCCTGTGGCTTCTGGGAACTGACCCTGGGTGCTCTGCAAGAGCAGCTAGTGCTTGGAACCAACGGAGCCATCTCTCTAGTCCCTGGGAGGTGGTTTTTGTTGTTGTTTTGTTTTGTTTTTTTAATTTTAATTTTTTGGTTGGTTTATTTGGTAAAATACAGTGTGAAAATAGCATTTCAGTGGGATGGAGTGCATTCAGTGTTGGGCAGCCATATTTACTATCTGATTCTATGACTTTCCGTGTCCCCAAACAGAAACCTGTATTACCTTTTCCCTGCCACCCTGTGCCCCTGGGTCTTCTCTCTGCCTCTATAGAAATGGTTATTCTGGATGCTTATTCCGTATATCTCTCAGCTGCGGCGTATTTCCTGCAGTTCCTTGCCTTCTGCGTCTGGAGCCTTTACTGACACAGGGGTCAAAGCTCCTTTTGGGGATGGGGGTGAGCACTGGGGGTGGACAAAGTTTTACCACATAGCCCTGACTGGCTCACTATGTAGACGAAGCTTGCCTCTGTACCCCAAGAGCTGGGATTAAAGGCCTCCTAGCCCTCTTTCCCAGTGTCTTTGTAGAGTGTCCTTATCTGTTTTTCTCCAGTCACGTCCTGTTTCGAGTTTTAAAGTGCCCATCTTTAATCATCTCTTTGGATCCCCTTTGGCTATCAGCCTTAAATTTCCCACTTTTCCCACCCCATGCTTCCAGTGACCCTTGACATACTCTTGCTAGGCTCCTGGCGTGCCCAGGAATAGGCTTCCTTGGGTGTTTTATTTCTGCTGGAGATCACACTGCAGGAACACACATGGGGACCCTGCCCCCCGTTGTGCTTAATTTCCCGTGACAGCATGGCAGGTTTTCCAAACAAGTGTCTGGGAGACACCCGCCAGGCCCCCTTTATTCCTCACTTTAAAAGCTTTCCGCCAGAAGTGGCCCTCAATGAAGTCATTTAATAGAAACCTCCCTTCGTTTTAAAGCACTGGGACGTGTTTACACTGCATGCCACTGAGGGCTTCTAAATGAGGAGCTGCAGAGTGAGGGATCCTTAACCTGTGCCTTTAATAATATCCTTTGCTTTCGACTTCAGGCAGAGGCCTGCCGGATTTGTAGTTTTGTCTTTGACCCAGACCTGAGGCCGGGAGGTGGGGGGTTGGGAAGTGTGTGTGTGTGTGTGTGTGTGTGTGTGTGTGGTGTCCTGGGGGGCTGGGAATGTGTGTGTGTGGTGGGTAGAGGTTGCAACAGCCTCTGGTAGAGGATTTCTGCCTTGGAGAAGCCTGAAGCTACATAGAAATGCAAGACTAGCTCTCTGGAGAGACTGTATGGAGCCGGAAGCTTACCTAGGAAGGGCGGCTGTCCCCTTTCCCTCACCCCCTTTTGAGTCCCAGGGTGAGGGCTTCAACTGAATGAAGTTTTAAAAGGCAGTCAGGAGAGCAGGTCAGCTCTGGGAGTCTGGGCTTTGGGCCCTTGCCTGGCTGCTGGGGCTGTGAAAATTGGGGAGGCTGTCTTTTGCTTTGGTTCAGGAGAGGTGAGCGAGACACAGCAGGCTGCTGACTGCTTCACGTTCACCAGCACTTGAGACTATCCTGGGGAGGGGATGCTGGGGGGCGGAGGGGAGCCAGGCTCTCAAGCACCGTGTGCTGCAGCCTAACTTTTTGTTTTTTTGTTTTTGCTGGTGTTGTCTGGACACCCTTCTGGTGGTGGGCCAGGATGGGAGTGCCGGAGAACCCCAGGGAGTCTTCACAGGCTGCGGGTGGAGGTGGGGGGCTGCGGAGGTCCAGCCAGGCAGAGCTGGCTCTGCACTGCCCAGGACTGAGTCCTGGTGTCCCCTCCCCACCATTCTGAGGCCTGTGTGCAATGTACTTACAGACATTTGGAGATGGGGCCGGGAGAAACTTTTCTTTGCTTTCCTACCTGTTGGGCTTGTGACGTCTTTAGGACATGGTGGGGGTCACATCTGGCTTCTGGAGGAAACATGGGAAAACTATGCTTGATCTGTCTGTTAAGTTTCCAACACCCTGAGGACTGTGAACTTTGCCCAGGCCTTGTTCAAAGGGCTTCAAGGCTCTTTAGTGCGCGAGCCTCCCAGCTCTCTGAGTGGAAACAGACACTGGGAGGGAACAGGCCTGTTCTCACAAATTGTCCTTTAGAGAATGGCAGAGAGAAAATGTCCTTCCCGTTCACTCGTTAAACACAGACGTTGGAGCTGGACTATGGGTTTTTTTCTCCCCGTCTGAGACAAGGTTTTACTGTATAGCAGCCCTGGCTGTCCTGGAATTCACTCTGTGGACCAGGCTGGCCTTGAACGAACTCAGAGCTTCACCTGCCTCTGCCTCCTGAGTGCTGGGATTAAGGGTGTGCACCACCGCCCTGTTTAGGGTTTTTTTTTTTAAATGCTTTATATTTAACACGTGGGCGTTACTTGAGGGAATTCAGCTGTACTTTTAAGTATTGCCATGGCATTTATCCACTGTACCTAGGTAACCAAGTTTGGGATGAGTAAGGTGGGGGAGGGGATCTTAAGGAGAGGCAAGAGAAAATCCTGGCTAGGACAGTCGGAAACTTGACCTCGTGCAGGACAGAAGTGCCTTTAGCTGTGTCTGGTTAATGTAAAAGGGGAAAGCCCAGCCGTGAAATAAGTTTGTATTTATTTTTAAAACCTCCCCCAGTACCTGGCTGGCCCAGAGTGAGACACATTTGAAGAATGAACGGATGTTGAGGTCAAGACCCAAAGCAAACTTTATGAAGTGTACGGCCCAACCTGCCAGCTCAGCTCAGCAAGAAAATAGGGCCTGCTGGAAATCTATCTCGCCGATAAAACTCAGTTGTCATTTCTGCTTTTGCACTGAGCTCTCAGACCAGTCCATTGCTGGGAACCAATCTGAGGGTGGAGCTTTCTGTTCATCCGTCCCACACTGAGACCTGTGGTGACAAGGTCTGCAGAATAAAGCCGGGATTTACGGGAAAGGGTGTAGTGAAGGAGGTGGCTTACAGTGTGGTGTGGTTTGGAGTATGTGGCTTTCAGAAGTCTGCGTGTCTTTCTCTTTTGAGACATGGTCTCACTTATTGTAGCCTTGCCTGGCCTAGAACTTGCTCTATCAGGCTGGCCTCAAATTCACAGAAATCTGCCTGCCTCTGCCCTCTTGGATACCCTGGACCAGTACCACAGAAAATGCTGTCTTGATTGTACTGCTTTGGTAACAAGAGTAGAACCGCCAATAACAGTCAGTGAGATAGGAATCTTCGGTGTCATTGGTCAATGTCTGTAGAAAAGTGTGAACGTGCCTGTCAGTGTGAAGACAGAGTTGCACATGCAGCAGCCTAAGCTTGAGTCTCCCACATGGGACATGGAGGCGTGTGAGCAATGGGAGGGCTTTTCTGGGCCGGTGGGTCACGGGGTAGGAGAGAGACCATTGAGTTGTGCTGTTCATCAGTCCCTTGCTCGGGGCTGACTTTCTGAGTTGCTTCTGGTAAACCAGAAGGAAGCATGCTTTAGGGATGCTCCATGATGTTGCTCGTAGTTTACATACTCCTGGGTTTTAGCCTTAAGCCCTTCTATAACGGCCACTGGATACCCACACCGCCCAGACAAGGATGGTGTCTGATGTCATTGAACTTTGCTACAGCCATTTCCTTTGGAACAAAATTAAAAGCTTTCAACATTTACAAAGGAAGGAAAATGTACAATTTTATTGAGCCTTCTCTGCTGCAGGCTGAAAGGAAGCCCAACTGCATTCACAAATGTGTATGTGTGTGTGTGTGCACACACGTGCATGTATGAGTTATATATACATACATAATACATAAATACATACACATACATATCCTTAGACATATTTGAAATTAGAATATTGTTTCTCATCTTTTAGGGGCATTGGATTGAGATGCACAGACTCTGAACTCATTCCTATATTGTATTCTAAAGTTGACTTGATTTACATTTAAATTTCCTGTGTGTGTCTGTGCACATGCATATGTAACATGATGTTCATGCTCCCTTGATGTAATTTTAGTAAAATTACCTCCTGGCTTTCAGACAGTCTGTACTATGTCCTCCAAGTTTGTGGTGATTGGAGTGTGTCATTTCAGATGAATTCTGTACCATAATCAGAAACTGTCGTAAGACCAAAACAAGCTAATACCTACAAGTGCTTGATGGGTTCCAATTTATCTTCTTGTAATGACGTCATTGTCTTGTCAGTCCATCTCAGGAAACTGAGGCACAGAGAGATTCAGTACTTTGCCAAGGTAATACAGCTGGTAAGCGGTGGGGCTGGGTTTGAACTCACGGACGTCTGCATTCGTTAAAGCAAAGGCTGGTCAGAATGAGTCACGTTCAATCTGCAGGCTGACCTCACAAACTGGAGGACGTGTTTATGGTGTTTCAGTGATCTGAGCTAATCTGAATCCTTTACCGCATGACCAGCATCTAAAGTTATTTCACCCACAGGCATATGCTTCGCAAACTGAGTATAAATCTCGGATACATGAAAGGGCAGTAAATTCAGCCAGTCAACACCGAAACACTTCTAACAGAGGGCTGGCTGTCTCCTCGCCTTCCTTAGGGAAGAAAGATGAACTGGTTCAGTTCCCTTGCGACTCCTCCATTCCAAATGAATTATTCCACCAGAATAAAATATCCTTTCTCCTGCAAAAACCAGCTACTGCTTTTAGAGCCTGTAGTCATTCTTTCTCTTCAGTGGGTGATTAATCCTGGTGGGGCCACTCTGGCCAGCTTCCTTTCGCTGTGACCTCAGAGGCTGCATCCGCAGTGTGTCGCGCCCTTCTTGAGATGAAGTTGGGGTCCTATGCTTCTGGACTCCCTAGGCCACCCGCTCGGCTTCTGGCCTGAGAAACAGATAAGAACAGGAACTGTAGCGATGGTTTTGCAACAAGATTAAGGGCTCAAAGCTTGGAGCCTGACGCCAGTTAAAACAGCAGTAGGGTGTTTGCTGCAGCTGCTGACGCCAAGCACTGAGCTCTACCTGGAACCGGGTCCTGTGTTAAGTGTGACTGCATAGACATCACTGGACTTCATTCTCACCATCTCCATGAAGCAGGTGATGTGTGTATCCTCGTTTAGGTTAGATGTTGAAGGAATCGGCTCAAGGCCACACAGCCCTTAAGCAGGGACAGTTGTGGCTCAACCCAAGATTTTATTTTATTTTTTAAAGTGAAATACATCAGTCATAAGGATACAGAGTCTTGTACAGGTTTGCTCTTGCTTTGTCTCAGTTATCATTCTTCAATAGTAGCCAGTGTTTTTACCATATGTAAGTTTTTACTATTTGAACTTTATAAAAAATGATTCATAAAGCATGTACCATTTAGTGTCTGACTTTATTTGAAAGTCTTTTTTAAAAAATATATTTATTTATTTATTATGTATACAATATTCTATCTGTGTGTATGCCTGCAGGCCAGAAGAGGGCACCAGACCTTATTACAGATGGTTGTGAGCCACCATGTGGTTGCTGGGAATTGAACTCAGGACCTTTGGAAGAGCAGGCAATGCTCTTAACAGCTGAGCCATCTCTCCAGCCCCTTTAAAAGGCTTTTTGTATGTACTTATTTATTTTATGTGTATAATAGCATGGCTGTGGAGGTCAGAAGACAACTAGCAAGAGTTGGTTCTCTCCTTCCATCGTGTGGGGCCTGGGTATTGAACTCAGGTCATCACTGGGCTTGGTGGTCAGTGCTTTTACCTGTTGAGCCATCTTCCCCTCCCTTATTTTGTTTCTGTTTAGTTTGCAGTTGGGGAATCAGTCTATGGGGACTGAACCCAGTGTGCACTAGGAAAACACTTGAACAACTGACTTGTATTCCCATCCCAACAAGAAACAATAGATGCACCCAGGCATGGTGGTGCAGCCTTTTAATCCCACATTCAGAAAGCAGAGGCAGGCAGATCTCTGTGGATTAATTCGAGGTCAGACTCAGCAGAGGTAGGTGGATCAAGGCCAGTCTAGTCAATAGAGTACCAGGACAGCTAAGGTTATACAGAGAAACCCTGTCTCAGAGAGAGAAAGAGAGAGAGAGAGAGAGAGAGAGAGAGAGAGAGAGAGAGAGAGAGACAGAGACAGAGACAGAGAGACAGAGACAGAAAGTGCCAGGTGGTGGTGACGCACGCCTTTAATCCCAGCACTCAGGAGGTAGAGGCAAATGGATCTCTGAGTTCAAGGCCAGCCTGGTCTACAGAGTGAGTTCCAGGACAGGCTCCAAAGCTAAACAAAGAAACTCTGTCTTGAAAAACCAAAAAAGAAGAAGAAAAAAAGAAACAAACAATAGATGCTTATTGCACAGAAATATTTTGAATATAAAAAAATGAGATGAAAATTCAAGACCATTTTTAATTTTACTATTGGCAGTTACTATGGAACCATTCCCCAAGCATTTATTTATGTTTATGTACAGTTTTTCCTTTGCCTTTGTTTCTTTTCCTTCAATTCTGATGTTCAGTGAAAAGGGGATATTTTCAATCCATATATAATGAAATCAGAAAACAATGAATGGAAAGTTTAGGAGTAAAGACCTGGTGACATCAGGATTTCCCTCCTTTTACATTTTCTCCGTCTCTTTGGAGGAAGAGGGAAAGAGGGCAGGAAGTCTCGCTGACTGTGCCCTCACCCCGCCCCAGTGTGAGGGCTGCGTGCTCACACTCCCAGAGGAGAGACCAGAGCATGTGGAAGGGGCATCTGCTCAACAGCCATTAGGCAGACAGCATGTTTGGAAACTTCCAGCCCTGAAAACTAAGCATGCTGGGGGCATAGGGTGTGAACTGTTTACTCAGGCTGGACTGGCAGGTTGCTTGGCCAGTTGCAGAAGCACACAGCCCCGCTGTGTTAACCCACCCCACATCCCTGCCGTCTTAACCCTCGCTGTGTTAACCCACCCCGGGTGCTCACAAGGCACCTGGAGTGGAGAGCAGTCCAGAGGGTGCAAGCCTCCTGCTGGGAACAGTCGCCTCTTTCCCTTCAGGTGTGTTGAACCTAAGCTTTTGTTGTTCGACATTAGATATGATTGTAAGGTACAGCAGGTAGAGCAGGCAGAGGTATTTGCCACTAAGCTTGATGACCACAGAGGGGACCTCTGAAACCCACAAGGTAGAAGGAAAGAGCTGACTCTTTCAGGTTGTCTTTGACATCTACATATGTGCCGTGGTGCTGCTGAGTATACACACACACGCACACGCGCACACACACCGCACCTGCAAGTAAACAGATATATAATACAAAACTAAAAACAAAGAATTTAACCCTAAAATTCTAATTATAGCTAAATAAATGGTGGTGTTGTGGCATTATTGACTGAAATCCAAGTCACTTGTGGTTTGAGAATTTAAACCGTGTTTCACTTTTTTTTTAAACACCCTACTTATTTTGGCCAGTAAAAATCCTGTGGGTGAGAAAGCAGAAAAAGAAATAGTACACCAGGCGTGATGATGATGATGCACGCTTTAGTCCCGGCACTGGGGAAGGCAGAGGCAGGCGGATCTGAGTTCGAGACCAGCAAGGGCTGCGTAGTGATACCCTGGCTCCTAAAGAAGGAAGAGTTACCATGTTGGCTTTTTTCTGTGTCTTGTTGCTTTTAGCCTCTTGGGTTTGTCTTAAGAGTGGAGAGAGCAGAGTTCTCCGTTGATGAAACCTCACTGCTTCCCCCTCCCACCATGCTCATTTCCCAGAATTCTTTATACTCTCCCCCTGGTTCCTGATTTGTACATAGGAAGTACTTGCAAGCCTTTGAAGAGTTGAATACCAAATGGTGCTGGTGGAGCTTAAAGGCTTCTGCTGCTGTGTGACCTATGCCCTTTTTGTCTTAGATGAAGCCACTGCTAGGGACTTCTGACTTTCCTGTCCTAACCAACCCCCCCCCCCCAACACATTTTCTCCTCTGGATAGGTCTTTGAGATGCAGATTCAAATACTGTGAGAAGGCAGTGGGCTGCAGGCACCCGAGACTCCTGCTGCACGCATCCACCCATGCATCCACCCATGCATCCATGCATGCCTTATTTCAGACGGAAAACGGGGAGGTGGGTACTTTTCCAGCTCTCCTGAAGAGGGAAGGAGGTGTTTCCAATGATGTCAGATTGAAGCTGCGGATCACAGAGCTGTTCTTTCCACAGCGCCTTCCAGGGAGCCAGGGGAGTGTTTAGAAAGTGCCTATAAAGGAGCTTTGATTGCTAGAAGGATGGAGGGGGTCTGTCTCTCGGGGGCGGCCGTCATGGTGGGCTTGGCGGGACCAGTCTGTCCCTGACTCATGCTGTACTTTCTCAGTGGGCCGGACCTTCTTCTAGGGGGGTGGTTTCCTGCTAACGTTTAGGCCAGGACTTCGGTGCTAAGAAAATGATATTGTTTTTGCAAGCATTACAGTATGTTTAAAACACTTTCTCTCAACTGTGTAAAGCCTCCTTTGATGAGATAGAGGTTAAAAAAAATTCCCAAGCCCATAAATCAAAACCTGGGGAAAGAACTGTTTGCGGATGCTTGGGTATTTATTTCAAGACAGGTTTCGTTGACTTTGAGGATCAGAAGGCCTGCTCCATGGTGCAGTCCTGAGAATCTCCAGCAGGGCCCGAGCTGTAGGGTTTTAGTGGAGAAAAGTGAATTCCATGGCCAAACCTCAGTGGCTGGAGCATTTGTTCCTGGAAGCCATTATAGAGCTCCCCAACCCTTGAAAGGCAGCATCTGACTGGCTGGAGGCAAGCTGGCAAACAGTCTAAACAGAGGTGATGCTGTGGAGGACAGAAACATCCTAGAGAACGCCTCAGGTACCATTCTCCAAGTCTAGAGAGGCAGCCCCTCCCTGACCTGGCTTGACACCTCTGGAGTGGAAGGTGGCCTCTGGCTTTAGAAGAGGCCTGTGCTGCCAGGGAAACCAGGGACCGCCCCTTAACCCATGCAGGAAGAGACTTCCCACACTCCTTGTTCCCAGAGACACCTCAGTATGATTGCTGCCTAGGGAGTGCCCTGGGCCAGTGCTCTGTGGGCAGCTGTGGCTTCCCTTGCAATTTGAGGTGTTGATTTAGGCTGTTAGAAACGCCTCTGCCCCATGGCCCTTACTCAAGGCCTCCTGGGCTCTTGTTCTCATTAACTGGGCTCTGAAGTCCAGGGACCTGGAAGCCTTGTGGTATTTCCAGGAAAATGACTTAGCTCTCGCGGTCTGTTCTCTACTAACTCTGGAAAAGCCCAGTCTTGTGTCTTTGGAAACGCTGGAGCTGAGCACTTTTCCCCGCTGCCCTCTGGCACACAACTGCGGCCTCTTAGGGGATTTATGGTTGGTGAGCCCCCCCACCCCCCTTTTTTTTTTTTAGTAGTATGTAAGACATTTTCTCATAAAGAATGCTGTTTTAATAAACCTGGTGAAACTGTCATGGATTTTCTGAAACCAAGTTTCTATGAAAAGCTGCAGGAATTGGCACCCTGAGGGAGCTTATTGAGAAACATGGGCCCTTATATCAGGTGCTTTTTGCAAAGGGTGCATTTTCATATAAAAATGCTGTCCCTGGTAGTTTTGTTGAGTGCTTTCCAGCCCCTGGCTGTGGTTTCTCAGCCTCGGGCGATTGGCCTGAAAGACTTTAATCTGACTTCTCTCTGGTCACTTCAGCTTTCAAGGGCACTAAGAAAGCAAAGAGGGAGAACACATTTCCTCCCAACAGGGAGGCCGTGGAGTGACCCCCTCAAGCCACTCAGAGGTACCTGATTTCCAATAGCTAGTAGCCCTACAAGCATAGAGCCTCCTAGTTCTCTCTGGAGAGACCTCAGCAGGGTGGAAAGGAAAGATTGGAGCACCCAGAATCCAAGAGGTCCTGTAGCCGCACAGTGGTTCTGCGTGAATACTAATGAAGTCAGGTTATTATGAATATTCGTGGGGTGGGTGACATTTCCTGGAGGTAAGGTGACCCTTTCCCTTCTTCCCAAGCCCTCACCAAATCCCCCCCCCCCCGTAGGTGCTGTGTACAGTCTTAGTGTCAAGGTCATGGTCCCTTCCAGGTCACCCATCTTACTGTCCATAGGGATGCTATCTCTCACCTCTGGCTGGCATACTGTATCTGATTTCTCATATCGACTGGGTCACCATGAGATGCTACTCTTTTTTTTTTTGATGTGCATTGGTGTTTTGCTGTGTGAGGGTGTCATCTTGGAGTTACAGACTGTTGTGAGCTTCCATGTGGGTGCTGGGAATTGAACCCAGGTCCTCCTTTGGAAGAACAGTTGGTGTTCTTAACCATTGAGCCATCTCTCCAACTCCAAGGTGCTACTCTTAGTTTGGGAATTGTGGTCCTTTCCGTGTCTGCCCTCGGGTAAGAACTTCCTGCTCTGGCCAGCCTGTCTTGTCCCTGTGGATTTTTTACCTTTGTCCTTTGTAACCTGCCGCTCTTTCCCACATTGAGCTCCGGCAGTGGGAGCATGAATGGGCTGAACCTTCTGGAAAACTCTTTGGGAGATACAACTTTTAATACAAATGCTATTGACTGATTGATTGATTGATTCATTCATTTATTCATGTACACGTGTATACAAGACATTTCCTCACTGCCCGCCGTGTGCCAGGCCCTATTTTAACCCTGAAGATCCAGCTCACAAAAGGCTCCATCCTGATATCTCGACTGGTAGTGGAGGAGACACAATAAACAGACCAGCAGATAAGGCCTATCTTGCTTGATAAGGGCCGAAAGAACAATATGGCCAGATTAGGTGGTCTGGAGGACTGGGCCCTACCTTATCAGAAAGGCTTTTCCTACGAGCTGCTGAGCTGTTGGGAGAGTTTCTCTGAAAAGCAACAATGAGCTGAGATCTGCAGCTGGCCTGGCCACTCGGCTGTTCAGAGGAAGGGCCGGGACTTTAAAGACTCTCAGTAACAGGACTAGAGAATTGCTAGTGTGTTCTGAGAACCCAAGGGAGCTGAAGTAGCCGGAGCGAGGGGGGAGTCCTCAGACTCTCTCAGGAGTGCTCCTTCAGTTCAGAGCCCTGAGGACTGCATGACCTCAGTTGCCTGTTTGCTTTTGCAAAATATTTACTTTGTTTACATTTACTCATTTATCAAAACACCGAGTGCTCACAAACACAGTAGCCTGATGTTTTCTGGGCTAGTTAAATATATGATCTATGGCTATTGTATTATTTCTGGGCCATGCCTAGGGTGTGGAGAAGGCTTCTTGCTTTCTGATGGCGGATGGAATGGAGAACGGCTGGGTTTTTTGATGGCTGGAGGTGGCCATCAGCCACTAGCCTCTGCTCTCTGGAGGTGGCTTTCCTGAGCCGCTGGCTGTGTACATGAGGAATTAAGACACTAGACGTCTTGTCTGACTTGATCGCACTCACGGCGACCTAATGTTTGGATGGCTTTTTCTTTGTTTGTGTTTAACAAATATGCTGAGCAGAGACCTCTCCGCTTCATCTGCTTCGCTTTCCCCAATTGCTTTTGTTCTTATTATTCCAAACATGTTTACCGAGAATTTTGAAAAAAGTCAGTCCCATTGTGGCTGTGATTTTTTTTTTCCAATCAGAAAGCTTATTAGAATAACAGAGTTGAGATGGGGGTAAAGGCACTTGCCATGCCTGCTAACCTGACAATCCTCGGGACCCGTATAACAGAGGGACAGAACCAGGTCCTCCGAGTTGTCCTCTGACCTCCACACACACTCCTTAGGTCATGTGATCGCTGAAGCCCATCTACCAAATACTCTTCCCTCCCCCAAATGCACAAATGCAATAAAATAGAAAAAAGAATAACTAGTCTTTTTGCTGCCCAAACCAAAGTATTCCCTCTTGTTATTTAAAGTTGGTAAGTTAAAAATACTGGTTCAGACAGTTTGCTTCTAGTCTGGAAGTATTTTAAGACATTATTCTGTTTGGTGCCTTCATAGGACATTGAGATGAGGGCAGGGCAGAAGCTAAGGGTTTCCGTGATCTACTCTGTGTCTGTTTCCTGAGAAAAATCACACAGAGTAGAATCTTCAGGAAGAGAGCAGCCCTCCCTAAGCTGAAGTCATACCCACCAGTGTTGCAGGGTGAGCCACACCCTGCTATGTTTACTTTTTGGAGGCGGGCAGAGTTAGGTTCCCCTGAGGCCTGGTAGACACCCACGTTCATAAACTGAAGTTATTTTCTTTGATAGACAGCACCTCAAGGCTGTCTGGTCTTCAGCGTACCCAGGCTGGTGGTTCTCTTTGGGATCACAGGGTCCATTACTCTGCTACTGTGTGAGGCATCTTCCCAGAGTGCAGTTACCGGGTACTAACGTCCTTTCCCCATCTCCCTTGCCTCAGGCAGCAGAGGAATTGCTGAGAGACCGTCTTAGATGCCTTCAAAGTTGTTTACTTATTTTACTGATCTATTTGTTTTGAGACAGGATCTCACTACACAGCCCAGGCTGGCCTCAGACTCATTGTGCAGCCCAGGTTGACCTCACTGTGTTGCCCAGGTTGGCCTCGAACTTGAGGTCTTCCTGCCTCATCCTCTGTAGTGCTGGCGGTAAAGGTGCGTGACACTATGCCTCGCTCACAGTTGACTTGACTCCTTGCCCTGGTCCTGTGTGTATTCATTGCAGAGGACTTGAGTTGGGCTCCCGGCAGCTCTGACGCCCTCTTCTGATTTCCTTAGGCACGACATACACATGGGGCACACACATACACACTCTCAAAACATGTAAAATAAAAATAAATCTTAAAGAAAAAAAGAAAGGAAAAAGAAGGTTGAGCTGGCGAGATGGCCCAGCTGGCACGGTGCTAAGAGGACCCACATTTGATCTTAAAAGGCCAGGTGCGGTGATGTGAGCTTGGAGACCATGGCAGAGCCCTGGGACTAGGCTAATGGGTAAGCTCCAGCCAGTGAGAGATTCTGTCTTTTTTTTTTTTTTTTTTTTTTTTTTTGAGACAGGGTTTCTCTGTGTAGCTGTGGATGTCCTGGAACTCTCTCTGTAGACCAGGCTGGCCTCAAACTCACAGAGATCTGCCTGCCTCTGCCCCCTGAGTGCTGGGCTAAAGATGATGCTGTCTTAAAAAGTGGCTCTTGAGAAATGATGCCTGAGGTTGACCTTTGGCCTCTACATGCACGTGCACACATGCATGTTCATTTGCATACACGTGTGCACCTCACCCAGCACATCTACATTGTGAGCTCTTGCATGCACACGTATACACTGGCAGAAATTGTTAAAATTGGCCCTGGTCTGTGAGGGTTTCAGACATTTGGAAGCCACTCAGATAACGCGTAGGTGGGGCTGTGTGTTCTCAATTGAGCCTAAACCAGGGAGTTGTTTTCCTAATGAGAAAAATGCAGAGAAATAGGTCCAACAAAAACCAAGTTTGGTTTGAAAGCCCAAACAGCTAGGAAGAAGTCATGAACTGAGAGTTCCCTGTAAAGTGCTTCTCGGGGCAGTGTTTTGCATTTAGACCTGTCTGTTTGGGGCTTGGCTGGAGGCTATGGGTCCCTCCCTCTCGGAAGGTTAGAGGCCCCAGCCATCAGCACGGGAAAGCATTTGATATTTACAGGGTGGTTCAGGACTCAGAGTGAGCTCTAAGTGCCTCTAGTAAGCTGTGCTGTGGCTTAGTGGAGGGTTTTCCGTTTGCAGCTTGAGGACCATGCTTAGGAGGGAACCTGCTTTAGTAACGGTGGATAAGCAAGGATGGTGGAATTGGCCCAGAACTGTTGTCTACCAGTGCTCACCATACCTGCCTTAGCTACTTTCTGCCTTTACTAAAATGATAAATTTGCGTTCTTCTCTTTGTGTGTGGTATATGCCTGTGTGTGCACGTGTGTATACAGTTAAGCATGTCGGTGTGATGAAGGAGATCGATGCCCTCTTCTGGCCTCTGTAGGCAGACACACACACACACACACACACACACACACACACGAGAGAGAGAGAGAGAGAGAGAGAGAGAGAGAGAGAGCGAGAGAGAGACTGAGTTGAATAGTGGCACCGGCGACTTTCCAGTATCAGTTTGGGAGTTCTGAGTGTCACCTGAGGGACTCTGCTGCCAGAGCCACCATCCAAGTCTCCCCTTTTGGAATACAGGCTCATTCCCTCTAGGATCTAGAGTTCTGCCTGAGCCGTCTGGGGATGGAGCTTCCAGGGCTCTCTGCTAGTTGCCCCTGCTCTTGTTCAGACTTTTCTCAGACCTGTAAAGCTCTATGCAGAATTCACTCCATGCTCCTCACCGCTTCAGAAGCCAGTCAACAGAGGAAGGGGTTGAATCTTAAAACTGTACGGCACTCTCTGTACTGGGGAGTTACGCTATCTGAGAGGACAATGGCTTGATATCCTAGAAGGCCCTGTTCCAGCTGTCTCTAGCCAGTTGATAATATAGGGAGAAGGGGATGGACAAAGACATTCTTTCTGGAGCTCAGTCCTGCCCCTCTGGTCAGGTGCTTGTCCGTTTTTCCGAGACCTGTGATATCTTTCTTTTGTTGTTGCTATTATCTTTTGCTCTCTTCCCTTGTTCTGTGGCTGACTGGACTTAGGCACTTGAACTCTTGAGTCAAGTTACTTTCTGCTCACACCGTCTTGTCTTCTTGCAGGGGCATGTGCTCTGGGAGAGGGTTAATGCAGAACAAGCCAACATTTAAAAGTAAGTGTGTGTGTGTGTGTGTGTGTGTGTGTGTGTGTGTGTGAAGCTGATAATAATGTGTGTATGCACATTCCTTTCTGTAATATGAAGTTCAAGTGAGTCTTCATAATACAGACTATAACAATGTTCCCGTCTGTCCCCTCTGCCACCTATTAGAGTATTTGGTTGTCCCTATAAGCAGGGAACTTGCAGTTAGCCGTGGGGACATTTCTTCCACATTTCCTCCCATCCCCCTCTGTGGGGCGGGTTCTACAGAGTTTCCCCGACTGGTCTAGAACTCACTGTGTAGAACAGGCTGGCTTCGAACTCACAGAGATCTGATTGCCTCTGTCTCTAAATGTTGGAGTTAAAATCGTGCAATTTTCATTGACCTTTGGGTCTCTTCTGTACGGGGTTTCTGAACACTTTGTAGCAAGCACCCCATGCAATTTCCTGCTGCCCTTGCAGTTCTGAAAAGTTTTCTAAACCAAGTGCCTCAAACGCTCCTTGGAAAATTCCAGCCAAGCTCCTGTCTCTATGTTTTCAGTTACCCGATCAGTGTTGACTGTCCCAATAGTGTGTGTGTAGACGTTTGTACGACACTCCCTGGTTTCCTTTGGGGACTGGCTTGGGCTGATTTCTTTCCTCTAGGAGGGCAACCAGCTGCTGATGGTTTGAGAGCTTGTCTGGGAATGAAACAGGTGCCAATGATGGGCCTGAACTCATTCTTGAGTGTATCACTGGTTCTCTGGTCCAGGCTGGAAGTCTATAGGCAGTGGACCCAAACCACCTTCTCCCAGGGGCAGGCGGGAGCGAAGTCTGCCAGTGAAGAGGTTAATCTCCCAGCTGGCTGTGCAGGTAAGGTTGGGAAAGATCTGAAGAAAGCTTGCTCCTCAGTGTCCTGCCTCCCTTTCCTTCTGTCCTGAGCTCCTTCATGCGATTATCTGGAGGGTTTTGTGCATGTAAAGGGATCAGGGTTGGAACCTGGTCTCCGATTCTTGTCCTCACTAAGACTAGAGTCCCATCTCGTGTGTCTGGGACTGCGTAGCCACATCCAATGAGGAACATTTGCTGTCTGTAGTTGGAATGACTGCCTATCAGCTCCCCAATAAAGATGCGGAGACTTATTAATAATTCCGATGGTCTGCCTTAGCTTAGGCTTGTCTCACTAGCTCTTTTAAATTAATCTAACCTGTTTCTATGTTTTGCCTCAGGGTTTCTGACCTTTCTCATTCTGTGTGTCCTACTTCCCTGCTTCCTCCACGTCCGGCTGGCTGGCCGGTCCCAGGTATCTTCCTGTCGTCTCTTTTTCTTTCTTCCTCAAGTCTAAATTCCTCCTCCTACTTATTCTGACCAGAAGGCCTGCCTGTACCTCCTCCCTCACTATTGGCTAGTCAGCTTTTTATTAGACCAATCAGGCGCCTTAGGCAGGCAAGGTAAAACAGCAACACATCTTTACATAATTAAACAATTGTGACACATTTTTACATAGTTAAAACAAATATTCTGCAACATAAACAAATGCAACACATATTGGCCAGTTAAAAATTCCACAACGGCTGTCTCCTAAGATAGCCTGTCTTCTCTTTGGGCGTCTCTGTTAGAAGGCTTGCTTTCTTCTCTTACAGGTATGTCCAGCCTTTTCACGTTACAACAGGCCATTGTCACCTACAATTTCACAACTTATATTTATCTTTCACAACTGTACAATTGAGTTACAGAAACCAGTTATCATAATGGTTTAAAAAATATTTTTTGAGACTTTTGTTTCTGCGTGTGGGTTTTTTTTTTTGCCAGTATGTATGTATATGCACTATGTATGTTCAGTGCCTGTGGAGGGCAGAAAAGGATGTTGGATTCCCTGAAACTGGAGTTACAGATGGTTGTGAGCCTCCATGTGAGTGCTGAGAATCAAACCTGGGTCCTCTAGAGAACAGCTTTTAACTGCTGAGCATCTCTCCAGCTCTCATGATGTTTTAAGCAAGTTTGGAATTTTGTGTTGAGCTGCATTCATTGCTATCCTGGGGCACGTAGGTCAGGCAGGTCTGTGTGGAATTGTCCCTGCTCTAGGAACCCAGAATAGATTTAATCTCCTTTTCACGTGACAGCCCCTCTGGCATTTGATGGGAGTTTATCTTGTTCCCTCCCTCAGCACCAGCGCTTTCTCTTGGCATTTCTGAAATCACCCAGGCAGTGGCTTTCCTTCCATCAGGAGTGAGGATGTGTGACCCTGGTCAGTAGGGGCCACCTGGCTCACGGGACCGTCGTGTCCTCTGCAGGATGTGCCTCTGAAGCTGTATCCTTGAGGGATGCATGTGTCTTTGGCATGGATCAGAGAGATCCTTGATTCAAGGAGAACCTACTGTGTGGTTCATATTCCTGCCCTGCCAAATCTAGACCTGGTGTTTACAGAGGTCACAGCTCTCCTTGACGATGACGTCTAGTGACTGTAGTTATGATCATGTATGCCCCTTTTATTTGTTTGTTCTTTGAGACAAGGTGTGACTATTAGCTCAGGTTGAGCTTTCTGCCTCAGCTTCCCAAGTGCTGGTTTCACAGACCTCTGCTGCCATGTCTGGTTCCTCTATGTCATTTTAAATAGAAAAATTAAGAAGCCACAGAAAAAAAACATGGTTTGCTTGTCCTCCTGTGAGGACAATGACTCCTCAAAGATGCTCATGTCCTGCCCGATCCTGGAACCTGTGATGATTCCTTGTAAGGCAAAGGGGGTGCAACTACGTGAACAACTTCGAGCCTGGAGAAGGACCTGACTTGCTCGGCCCAATGTGTTCATGGGGATCTTTATAAGGGGAGGAGGGAGGCAGGAGAGGCGGAGCCAGAAGAGGTGGGTTTGTGATGGAAGCAAGGTCAGGGAGGCGGTTCCCTTCTCACTTTGAAGATGGTGGTGGGGACCAAGTACTTCCTCAAGTAGCCACGAGGAACTGAGAAAGATAAGGCTGACTATGTAGCCATAAGCTGGAAATGCTCCTTTCCCTGTTTTTCACTGATGCCTTCCCAGTCACCTCTGGGCCACTTTGAGGGCACAGTTCCTGTTCCTACTTTCCAAATTCCTCCATTACCCAGATAGACCTCCAGGGAGTGGGTTTTTGATAACTGTCCACAGAAAACCAGATGTTGGGTTTGAGAAATCGAGCTCCACAGCATGGGTGGTCCTCTGAGAAAGGGAGCCCAGGCCAGTCCCTCAGAGTCCTGCCTTGCATAGGGAGCTCAATCCCTGCTCTGGAGCCATTGTGCTGAGTCTACCAGCTCTCTGAAACTAAGAGAAAGAGGAGGGAAAGAGGGGAGAGGAGAGGAGAGGAGAGGAGAGGAGAGGAGAGGAGAGGAGAGGAGAGAGAGAGAGAGAGAGAGAGAGAGAGAGAGAGAGAGAGAGAGAATAGCAGAGACTGGATTTACAATGACTGCAGGAACAGGCTGGTGCCTCCTGTTTTTCTAATGAATGACAGCTGATAAAATGCTTCCTCAGTCATGACCTCATTCCATCCCATAATGGTCCCATGAAGTGGCCATCCTGTTCTCTATGTGCTTGGTCTTTCTTGGGAGACCAGCATGGAGGACTTCCAAGCTCATCTGTTGGAATGTGAGAGGAACCTATAGTTTCCCTTCCCATCTGCTGGCAATTTGAGACTCCCAGGCCCACATGGGATCAAAGTGGCCTGGGAACTTGTCTTGTCCTGACTGTTGGGTGTGTACATATCTTTGGTATATGTCCAAAGGCTAGGCCCCCCACTTTTAAGCTTTATTATGAGGTGGGGTTCTCCAGGCTGGCTTTGAACTTGTGAACACATCCTCCTGTCTTCACCCTGTGAGTGTTAGGTGTGTGCTATGATGCCCAGTTTATGGGGATGGTGGGCACTTGTGTGTGCTAGGCAAATATTCCTCCAACTGAGCTATATCCATGGCCCCCACCCTTTCCTTCTTATGGGACAGAAGGTGTGGGTGGTGACTTGCCTGATCCTGTTGCTTCCTGAGATGGGAGATGCTTCTGTTTCCAGAGTGGTTGAGGGCTGCAACGCTCCACTTCTTCGTGGCCATCAGGAAAATTCTCATTTTCTCCTCAAAGTTCTACATGGCTCTTAATATTCTGCTGTTCCTCTCAGGTCAGCCAGCCTTCTCTCAGCTTCCTAGCTCTGCTCTTCCAGGAGCCTCCTTGCTGTGGGAGCCCACAGATTCCTCCTCCCATCTGCTGTGAATCTGAGAAAGACCCCCAGGTCACATGGGATCAAGGTGACCTGGGAACTCGCATCATCCTTGTTCCTGGTATGTCTTTGATATATGCCCAATGGCTGGTTTCTCGGCAGATGCAACACCAGCAACACCCCCTGCCCCTGTTTTGTTTTTATAATTCTCTGCACCCGCCCCCTAACAACAACCTACACTCCAGATGAATTCCAAAAGCTCTCTTGACCATTTGTTGATTGTGTGGCTTTCCTGGGATCAGACTGTTGGGCAGGGTCATGAATGCTGGAAAAAGTCCAGGCCCTTAACCAAGATGCCTTTGGCTGTTGTATAGTTGGGCTCTGGAGGCAGATGGGTGTATGTGACCTTTGGCTCTGTCACAGCTGCTAGGTGACCTTAGGCAAGTGATTGAACCCCTCTCTCTGAACCTTACTTAGTTGCTTCATCTGAGAAGTAATGGCAAATTACATGATACCTAACTGTAAAGCACAGGAAAATATTGTAAATAATATATATATTGTTTGGCATCACCCTTGACACATGGTAAATGGTCAGTATGATTTATGACTGTATTACTAATTATTAATAATTAGTGATGATTACTGGCATGTTTTGCATCAGACACCTATGGGCAAAGTGGCTCTGGAGGCAAATTCTGCACTGGTTACTCAAAATTGAACTGTCCCATTTTCTCATTTAGAGGGGGAGGCCTTAGATTGATGGGTGTCTCTCGTTCACAAAACAGTACGGCGTCTGCTCGGTGTATTTTTCTTTTTTTTTTATTTTGGTGAGGGAGGTAGACATTAAGTAAAAATTGAAAAACTTATAAATGTAGAACTGTAGTTACTCTGAGGAACAATGTTGGAAGGCGTGCCCTAGAAACTTGGCAGGGCTCTGGTGGGCGTGGGGACCTGTGTTGTTGGTTGATAGACTTTGCATGTGTCAGTTAGGTGGCTTGGGTCTCTGATGCTGCTGGATTCACATTCCAGCAGGGGTGGAGGTGGCCTGAGCTCTGGGGAATTGGTGATGGCAGCTGGTTTTAATAAGTGGCCGTCCAAGTTGACTGAGACAGGGACACCCCCAGTGACTCTGAGGTCACTAAGAAGGAAGTTATCACGAGAGGGGAGGAGCTGGTTGGGGCCTCTGCACAGGGAAGGAGACACATTTGGGTCAGGGAAGCCAGGCCAGTGCTTATTAAGGGATGTTTTAACACGGTCACCTCTTATACCGAGTCCAATTACACCCCACCAGCATTTTCTGTCATCCTGTGGTCACGCAGGCTTAATGAGTATCCTCTCCATGTAATTCGCCTCCATCTTTCTCCTTCCTTGCTCTGCATACATCACAGACGAACGTGGGGCTGGGAACAGAACCTGGGTCCTCTGCAAGAGCAGCCAGTGCCCTCCCCATTGAGCCATCTCTCCAGTCCCAATGCCTAAGCAGGGATTCCCTTTCTTTGTCTCCTTTTGAGCTTTGTCCTTTTCCTCTTCGGGTGTTCCCCCCCTCCTTTTCCTTTCTTTGCAGTGATTTTTTTTTTAAACTTTGCCTGTTCTATTTCATAACTTGACACCTGTTTTGGTAAGAATGTCTGTTTCCTGTTGCCGGCAGGACAGTTAGGGCACGGGGCACTTTAGTCTAAGACTCCAAAGCATGGTTTCTACAGTTGAGGCCAGGAAGCTGCCATCGAAGAGATGCGCCGGACACCTAAAAGATATTTTGGTTTTCATACAAAAACGTGTATAAATTATCCCCTAGGGAAAAAAACACAGACCACAGACATGCAACTCTCCCTCAGGTTTCTGTGCACATCAGCCGCCCATCTGAGGTGCGTGTTAATGTTCCACTGGGCTAGTGTCCAGAGGGGTGTTTTGGACGTTGCAGTTTTGAGTGGGTTAATGTTCAGAGCAAAGGCACCAAGGGTCATAGCGAGCAAATTTAGGAGTTAATTTCACTGTTATTGCAATCTGAAGGATTCCATTATTTAGATTGACAGCCGTAAGGCACAGACAAGGGACCCCGTGTTAGGCTGAGAGGGTGGAGGATAGACTAAAGTTGCTATGGTTACATGACTGATGGGAGAGACATCATGACAGGGATGGAGAGAGCATCCCTGAGCAGAAGTTTGGACTCTCAAAACATGGAACTGGGAGCTAGAAACCGGCTCATCTAGGGGGAAGCTCGGGTGTGTTAGCCTCTGGACATTTCATTTGTAGACTGTCATCTACCTGCTTGAGAAGGAGTGAGGTGGAGGATGGGCAGTGTGTTCTGGAGAGGAGAGACACAAGAGTGACTTTGTTTTGCATGTTTGGATTATCTCATCGATGTCTTTCCTGGCACTCCCAAGGCAAGGAAGGATTTCCCTATGTGGACATTGTCGCTCTTTGTTAAATCCCCACCGTGCCCAGTAGCTGGGCTCGCTATACCCTTACACCTTTGGCAGCCATTCAGCCCAACAGTGAGCTGCCAGAAGGAAGAAGGAAAGCAGCACTCTGTCCAGCTAATACTAACCCCACTCTGTTCTCTGCCATCGAGCACCAGGCTGTGTCTGATATTCGTACTCTAGGCTGGGGACAGAAGATGGGTCTGGCAGAGGTTGCAATCCTGGGGTGGCGGGAGAGTATGGGCAGGGAAGGTTGCTGGTTCCACAGGTCAGCTTTCTTTTTCTCTGTTGGAATAGAGTCACACACACTCCAGGATGGCCTTAAACTCAGTCTGTGGCTAAGCATGACCTTGAATTTCTGATCATCCTGCACTACTTCCCGAGTGTCCCGAGTGTCCCCAGCATCCCCAGCACAGATACTGCAAACCTCTACCGCCACATTTATTTAGCGCAGTGCTGGGATCCGTGTCATGGCCTCCTGCATGCTAGGCAAGCACTCTCCTCACGGAGCCACATCCCCAGTGTTGTAACACACCCCAGTGTCCTCAGAGCACGCTATGCAGCAGAACACCGCAGCTTTGCCTTGACCTGACTCCCAAGTTGTACTTGCTCAGGGCCTGGGTTTCTATAGCGCCTGGAGCCTTACTGGTGGTGTTTTCTCCAACTTTGGCAAACCCTGGAGTCTTGAGAGGCTCTCCCAGCCCCACCTAGGACCAAGCCACTTCATTGAGTGTCTGAGTTTCTTGTTGACATGAAAACATGGCTCTAATCTCAAAGGGAATAGATTATTTATTCTGGAGCAAAATATGAGTGACCATGACCTAAGAATATGGACTCAGGTTGCCCCCATAGTTTAATGTGGTGACACTTTCATGCGGCATTTATTTATTTATTTATTTATTTATTTATTTATTTATTTATTTATTTAATTTTTTTTCTTTATGTGTGTGAGTACTCTATTTGCATGTACACCTGCATGCCAGAAGAGGGCATAAGACCCCATTATAAATGGTTTGTGAGCCACCATGGGTTGCTGGGAATTGAACTCATGAACTCTGGAAGAGCAGTCAGTGCTCTTAACTGCTGAGCCATTTCTCCAGCCCCATGTAGTATTTATAACTACAGAAAAAGCAGGATGCTTGTAAAGTACTCTGGGAACATCAGGTCTGCGGGTTGCAGCAAAGTGGAGAGGGAGAGCTCTGTTGCAGTCTCAGAAACTGTTTTTAATGACGCTTGGAAGCAATGGTGTACTAACATGCACTAAAAGTCACATGACAGTTGTCAGACAAGCGGGTGGACCATGGATGCTTATTAAGGGAGCTAAAGATTGCCTGAGATAATTTGGATCTGAATCTGCAACATTCCAACTCTCAGTAATTACAAGTACTAATCTACCAATCAGCCTTGTAGAGTCTTTAACTGGCGTGTGTGTGTGTGTGTGTGTGTGTATGTGTGTTTCCCTGCAAGCTTCAGTCCCTGTTTGGTGCTCCCTGAAAGGCTTACAGTCTCCTTCGGGCCAAAAGTTCCACTCTCAGAGCAGCCTTCCCGCCTCTCTCATACCGTGGTCCTTCTCTCCACCACTGCCTCCAGCGGCTTTGTTTCCTTCAGAGCACTTCCCACAATGTCTGAGTCCACATTTACTCTTTCCTTCCCTCCCACCATGTAAGTTCTGTGGGACAAGGGCCTCAGAACCTCAGTATCTGTCACAAAAGGCTGGCCAGCATGGTAGCAGGCTCCTAGGACCAGCTTCCTAGTGGTGATGTACAATCGCAGCATCAGCAAACCTGAAAGAGATAATGACCTCTGGCTGCTGCCGGGCTGCAGTGTCATAATTCAGTATGGTTTGTGTGTTTATAAAATATCATAAGGTTATAATAGTTTAACTATGAGCTGTCGAGAGAACCAAAGTGGATGAAATACTTGGATGAGGCCTTTATGCCTTGTGAGGGTCCAGTGGAATCAAGAAAGGGTAGAGGGCTGGAGAGAGGCTTTTACAGAGGAGGCCTAAGTTCAGATCCTCAGAAGCCACCTAAAAACTGGATGTGAAGTGTGATAGTCCATAATCCCAGTGAGAGATGGGAATGGGTGCCAGCTCCACATGCCTTTAATGCCAGCACTTCGGGTGCAGAGGCAGGTGAGTCTCTGTGAGTTTGAGAGTTTGAGACCAGCATGGTCTACATAATGAGTTTCAGGCCAGCCATGGCTACATTGTAAGACCCTGTCTAAAAAAAAAGAAAAGTAAGAAAAAGGAAAGAGCTAGGTAGTGGTGGCGCATGCCTTTAACCTCAGAACTTGGGAGGCAGAGGTGGTTCTCTGTGAGTTTGCTGCAGTTTGATCTACAGAGGAAGTTCCAGGACAGCCAGGAATACACACACAAAAAAACCTGTCTCAAAAACCAAACCCAAACCCAAAAAGAACAACAATGAAAAAGGAAATGAAAATGGAGAAGGGAGGCTGGGAGGCAGAGACAGGAGAACCCCATAGGTATACTGGCCAACTAGCCAGGAGAACAAATGGTGAGGGCCAACGCCTAGGCTGTCCTCTGATGTCTACACACACACACACACACACACTCACACACACGCATGACATGTGTGTCATGCATGCACACATGTATGCAGACACTCACACACACATACACACTCACACACACGCATGCATGCACACATGTATGCAGACACACACACACACACACACACACACACACACACACACACACACACGCAAGCCCCCAGTGACATATCCTCTTCCAGCAAGGCACACTTTCTAAAGGTTTTTAACAATGCCCTCAACAAGGAACAAGTGTTCAGTTACAGGTGCCTGTGGGAGACACTTTTCATTCAAACCACAACGGTATTTTTAACAAAATTCAGATATATGGAGTAGGTTTTGAAATTTTGCCAGCTGGGAGTGCAGCTCCATGCTAGAGTATGTGCTTGGCCTCAGCCCCCACCAAGTCCTGGGCTCAATTCTTAGCTCCACAAATGAATGAACGAATGCACGGTAACATTTTTAAGTCCACCCACACCCAAGAGGTTAAAGTATCAAGAGTATCGGAACTTCTGTGCACAGAATTTCTGTGCAGCAAAAATGTCAACTCATTTGGATTATTGACTTAAGTTTTTCTTATTGAAAACATGGTGCCTAGGGAAACTTCCTTGTTTAGGCGTCTGTACACAATAAAGACTTTATTACATATCCTGACTCCCGGGCAGGGAGGGCATAGAGCAGCTTCCAAATTCTAAACTGTGCCCTCGGCTCTTGAGAGACCAAAGAAGGGCTTTGGTGCTTGGAAATTGAAAGGAGACGCATGGTCCCCTTCCTGCGTACATTTCACGCGAACACGCGTTTGCATTACACATCCCCTGCCAGGTGTAATTTATTGAAGGCCCAGCCACATGCAACCCTGGCATGGGAGAGCCTGGAGCTGAAGTGAGGCTGGGCTTGGGTGCAAGGACTTCAGGAAGGAGAAGCTGCTCCAGGATGTTTCCAGGGACAGCCAGTTTGTCCCTGAAAGCTGTTGAGAATAAGCTTTAGCATGGCCAGGTGGCTTCAGAGTCGGGGTTTGGGTAATAATCCTTTCTCAGTCACTTAGGAGAATTCTAGGTTGGAAAGTTTTACCACAGCATGAGGACCCACTGTCACCAACTATATAGATAATAGCCACCTTGAACAACAGACAGCTTGCGTTTGTATGCATGTGAATCTGCTAAGTTTCTGTTTTAGGAACTTTATTTTCATCTTGTTTTAAAATAGGGCTATGTTCTATTTTTCTTTTACCCATTTTGTCTTGCTTTGAGATGGCAGCTCTCTATGTAGCCTGTACTATGTATTGCAGGCTGGCCTGGAATTCACGATCTTCCTACCTCTGCTTCCCAAGTTCTGGGATGACAGGCATGAGCCACCATGCTCCGCTCCTTCTGTTTTATTTATTTATTTATTTAACATCTTTACTAGGATGATATTAAGGTGCCCCTCATTTATATCACAGCTCACTTGGCACTTGTACCCAACAGATTGAGACAGGCTGGAGACTTGTTGGTTTGTGATGTGGAGACAGAGGGGGGTGGCAGAGAGTTGGGGAGGCTGCACCCCAGGAGCACCTCCCAGCAGCTCTGTTTTGTAACTGTTTGGCCGCATTTGCTCATAATGCAGATCCCCACAGCCATTCTGTGATGGGGACTCGAGTGGATGGAGGATGCCTCGTGGGTTCCCTGGGACTCTTCCGGAAGCTCACTGCCAGGGAGGGGGAGGCTCAAGCATAGGATTCACTTGCAGAAGGCTTCCTGGGGTAGATTCCTGTAAATGGCTTGTCCATTTGTCATGAACTGCACATTGTTGATGCATCTCCAACAATTCAGGCTTGATGATCCTGGGGCCTGTTCCCTGTCTTAGAACACGCATACCTTGTGGCCCAGAGGTCATTCGTGGGAAGCAACATCACAGTGGGACTATGGGTCTTGTTCTAGTGTTTTAAGGTAGGGATCAGCATCTGCCTGGGGGTTCCTGCGAGAAGATGAGCTGTGACAGTCAGCGTGTGTTTGCATGCAGGCATGTGTGGGAATGTGCGCGAGGAAGCCCAGTGTTGACACTGGCCAACTTCCTCAATCTCTGCTCCAGATTGCACTGAACTTGGCTAGGTTGGCTGACTGGTGTGCCTTTGCCTCTCCAGCACTGGAGTTTCGGGTGTTTACCTGGTCATTTAGGGAGGGAAAAGGTGCTGGAGATCTGGAGTTAGGTCCTCAAGATTTCATAGCAAGTTCTTTACCCATTGAACCTTCTCCCTAGCCCCTTATGGAAAACTTTTTAAAAAAGCATCTGTTTCTGTGCATCTATGTTTCTCTCTGTGTGTGTGTGCATGCATGTGTACACACATACCTGCATGTTGCAAACACGAGTGTGCAGAAGTTGTCATTTGTGTGTAGTTCAGAGGAGAATGCCAAGTGTCTTCCTTGATTGTTCTTGCCTTGAGACAGACTCTCTCAGCAAACCAGAAGCTCACTGTTTCTGCTAGGCTGGCAGGATGGCAAGCCCCCAGAGGCTGCCCCATACCCAATGCTAGGGTTATAGGGTCATGTGGCCATGCCCCACTTTTCACTTGGGTGCTGGGGATTCAAACCCAGCTCCTCATTCTCACTGAGCCATCTCCCAGCCCTCCCCATCAGCCATTTAAATGTAAAGGAACTCACCTGTGCGTGTGGACAGTGATTCCTCTGCTCCCCATTCATTTATTCCCTCAGTGCACTCTCTATGAGACACGGTACCTGGGGCAGGACACGTGGCAAGCAGCAAGGCACAGTTGTGTGATATCCCCTCTGAGCTCTGCCAGATGAGATGCCTCCGTGGGCACAGAGATATAGTGAGGGATGCAGGGATGTGTGCTGGTCCAGGGTCCTCCGGTGACTAGGTGAGGATAATTATACCAGATACACAGTGGGAGACAGGGACACGGGAAGACCCAGTGATGATCTCATGTAAGTCCTAAGGCTGCTCCTGACTTGCGCGTGAGACCCTGGAGGAAATGACCAACCTAACAGAACTTGTATATCTCTTAGGCGGTGAAAATATTGTCCACGCTAGTGCTCCAAGGGTCTGGCCCAAAGGATATAAAGGAGGGATCCTGCCTCCTGTCTGCCATGTAGCCGCAATGAGCGTGTCTGAAAAAGCTTAAAGTGTGGTTTGGAGGTACAGAATTGCCTGCCAGAGGAGCTGTTGCCGCTGGGCCTGTGCTGAGCTCCTCGGAGCTGAGTGCTGATGTCTGACATCAGTCGGAAGCTGCCCCCGTAGGTGAGACCCGGGGAGAGAGTGGGCTTTTCACAGGTGAACGCACTGACAAAGTCCCCGGCTGAGGATGTAGCTGAGTCGATAGAGCTTGCCTGGAGTGCCTGAAGCCCCGGGTTCCACCCTCTGCACCTTGTAAACTCTTTCTTGATGATGCACAACACCCAGGAGGCAGAGGCAGGAGACTCAAGGTCAGTCTTAGTAGCTGTGGAGTGAGTTCCAGACCATCCTGGGCTACATAAGACCAAATGAGAGAAGAAGGGAAAGAGGGAGGGAGGGAAAAAAGGAGAGGAAGGGAGAAGGAAGGAAAGAAAGTATAGGCCATAATCCAGGTCAGGCCTCATAGTGTAGACAAGCAGTTATCTGCAGGATGTCCCTCCCTCATGATCCTTGGTGCCGTGGTTAGTGGCAGTCCTCAGGCAGGCACAGTGAAGCTATATCTGCCTTTGAACAGCTTCTCCATGCTGAGCTGACCTCATGTTACTCGGGACAAGAAAGAAATCTGAGAAGACTCCATGCGATTTTAGGAAGTGGGTTTTTTTTTTCTTGACTGTTTGTCTTGAGTGTAAATTTAGGTATGTCAGAGCTGGCCAGCAGGTTTTATTTTGTGTCTACCCTGACCAGGAAGCTTCAGAAGCCAGATTTGGGCTTGGAGATTTGGGGTGCTTCTTTACCCTTTTATTGTGTTTCTGCCTTGGGCTCCCCATGAGAGATCGAAGCCCCGATGGCAGGAGCTGCTGTCTGCCTAAGACCTTGGCTGTGCCCAGGGCGCCGTGAGGAGCTCCGTTTATTCAGTCGGCAATGTTTATAAAAGCTCATCTGTGGACATAGCATTGTACTTTAGATTCCCTGCCCTCTGTTTTCTTAATTAGTTAATAAATTATTTTAGAATGGTTGGTGTCGTATGGTCAAGAGTGGAAGTTTTTGCCTCCTATGTACTTAAAAACATGAGCAACACCAGTGTTCTTGTGGCCGTAAATACAGTGTTGGTTTGTTGTTGTTGTTTGTTTCCAAATTTGAGCTGTTTCATTTAGCAGGCACTGTACATGACTCAGCTGTCTCATTTTTCATAATAAAGTCTTCCTTGCTAGCCTGACCTTAGAGATAAGAAGACACTCGGGGAGGTGACGTGTGTACCCCCCTGGGATGTGACTTTGTTCCCTGAGTTAGAAATAGGTCCCACCACTCTTGTGCTTCCTTCTCTCTCCCAGCTGTGTCTTTCTGTTGTTTTAAAAAATACATTTATTTACCCTTTAAAAGATTTAGTGTGTGTGTGTGTGTGTGTGTGTGTGTGTGTGTGTGGAGAGAGAGAGAGAGAGAGAGAGAGAGAGAGAGAGAGCGAGCGAGCGAGCCAGAGGCCAAAAGAGAGTGTCAACCATTACACATGGTTGTAAGCCATCATATGTGGGTCCTGAGACTTGAACCCAGGTCCTCTGGAAGAGCAGCCAGCACTCTCAGCTGCTGAGCCATCTCTCCAGCAACACCCCCTTCTGTTTTTTATTTGTTGTTGTTTTTGAAACTGGCCTCTCACACGGCCCAGGTTGGCCTCAAACTTGCTATGTAACCAGGGGCTTCAGCTTTTGATTCTCTTGCCTCCGCCTGCCAATGCTAGGGTGACAGCAGGAATCACCATCTCTGGGTTTGTGTGGTGCTGAGGATCAAACCCAGGCCTCTGTTCGTGTTAAGTGAGCACTCTACCAACCGAGTCCCGTCTCCAGGCCACTGCTGGCCTTCTCTGCATCTTGGCTCTACTTTTGAAGCTTTTAGAAATCGTCTCAAGGGTCAAGATGTGGACAGACCTTAAGTATTATTTTGCGCATGAATTCTATGTTTTTCCAGCGCCTGAAAACAGGAGGCCTCAGTGGGTGGGTGTGCACTGGAAGTGCAGGCATGGCACGTGACCTTTGATATTCTCTTCTCAGCTCAGACTTTTGGGGAAGATTTATTTTATTTTATGTATCTGGGTGTTGCCTGCATGTATGCCTATGTACCGCATGCATACAGTGCCATGAAGACCAAAAGAGGGCACTGGATTCTCTGGATCTGGAGTTACAGACAGCTTGTGAGCAGCCATATACATGCCAGGAGCCGAACTCAGTTCTTTTACAAGAGCAACGTGTACTCTTAACCACTGAGCCCTCTCTCCAGCACATAGCCTCTAGATTTTAAAATTCTATATGGGAACATAAAATGCCACGAACAGAGAGGTCATCCGTATGCTACCAAGATAGAGAAGTCAGATAGGTCAGCCAGAGACCCATCCACGCAGAAAGGTGCAAGTGAGCATCCTTTGGGCAGAGGGGAATCCTCAACTCACCATAGCCCAGGCATAGGTTGTATGGGTTCGTCCAGGTGACCCTGATCTTGAGAGCCCTGGTCGAGTTGCTATGGTCTCCAGCCCTGTTAAAAGGATCTGTCTCACGACCACTTTCCTTCTTTTGTGCCATTTCTTTTGAATGAGGTTGTTTGACAGAGAGCTGTGGCACTCAGAACTAAAGATACAGTGATTCGTACCCCTACCCCCGAAATAAAATAACTGGGGCTTGAGAGGTGACTAGGCTATTAAGAGCTGCTCCTGCAGAGGACTTGCATTCTGTCCCTGGCACCCACCTCAGGCAGATGATAACTGCCTTCCTGTAACTCCAGCTCCAGGGGATCTGATGCTCTCCCAATTCCAAGGGCACCTGCCCTCAAGTGTATGAACCCACAGACACACACAGATGCTCAAAAGTGAAAAATAACTAAAAGTATTTAAAATTCAAGCCCCTTGAACTCTCCTTTTCAGACCTTACCTTCATTTTTTCCTGTGATTCCCCAGGGAGTTTTAAAGACTTTCCTGGGTGTCAGGAAGCTGCCTTGGGAATCATGGAACTTTTGACAGCTTCCTGTCTTTGCAGGAAGTGCCCATGGGACACAATGCTTGGTTCAGGGAAGACTGTGGCATTCTCTCCGATCTGGGGACATGGGACGTAGCTCTGCACATTGTTCATCTCAGGCTTCTGGTGGCTCGCTTTTATTTTTCAATTTTAGTGGTGGTTCTGTGTGTGTGTGTGTGTGTGTGTGTGTGTGTGTGTGTGTGTGTGTGTGTGTGCGCGCGTGCATGTGTGTGTGTGCGCATCCATATGGAGGTTAGGGATAACCTTGGGTATGGTTCCTCAGGTGCCACCCACCTTTTGTTTCACCTCAGGTCTCTCACTGGCTTTACCAATTCTGGCCAGCACACTCCAGGTCTGCATTTGCCTCTGCCTCCCCAGCACTGGGATTTTTTTTTTTATGTTCTGAGCTAATGTTTTAATGAATTCTGAGTGTGGAATTCAGGTCCTCATGCTGTGTGACGGGCCATCTCCTCAGCCTCCCTTACATCAAGTGGAGGTTCTAGTGTGGCTAATCCCCCCCCAGAATCCTGGCCTTCCCACCGCCCTTCAGGCATGTCCTTTAGGAGTAACCATGTTGCCTTTTGAAGTTTTAACTTATTCCTTCTTAGCCTGCCAGTGGCTTCCCTCTGACTGAGACAGCCACTGCATCACACTCAGGGGAGATTCCCTTTAGGCTCACGGCTCACTTTTCACTTCCTGGACTTGATCAAAGATGTGCTGAGGTTCACCAGCTGTCCACCTCCCTTCTTGTTGCTCTTTTAAATAACTCGTATGGCAAAGCGTGATTATCCACCCAAATCAAACGAGTGCCCTGAGCCCTGATGGCAGGCACCAAGCAGAATGCTAGGGCATCGCTGTCCCAGGAGAGGAAGCTGCAGTAAGATTGACGATGGTATGGCTGCCTTTCCTTGGGAGCCAGGATGTCCTCTGGTGTGCCTGGCAAGGCCACTGGGAGTTAGAGAGGAGAAGTAGGGACACACACCAGCTTTACGTGACTAATCATGCTCCCTGATCATGTGTGATGGCCCAGAGAGAGGACACATCTCCGTCTGGCATGGTTTTTGTGCTCTGTGCAGAGTTGAGTCTTTGTTCCCACACACATACCCATTGAGTTCACTCACTACAGCAATTACCATCACTTAGCAGCCTTTTCAGAAAGCCCCATTTCCACTCCAAAACACTACTTGTATTGCCAAAGTGCTACAATGCTGCATCCTGGCAATTGATCAACGTTCACTGCCAAATTATGTAAGCCCTTGGTGGGACTGCCTGATGGATCAAATGTGTCTGTGATGTGTGCTAGGATCTTACAACAGGCCTGGTGCCCTGAAGTGGAGAACGGCTGCTCTCGGATTCACTCATTAATTCAGTGTTTATGCTTTGATTGGATAGGAAATCTACATTCACTCAGCTGAGAAATGTCATTTTGAGAAAATATCGGGTTGAGGTTTGTTGTCAAGGAAATGTGAATTGCGGCTGGTTTATGAAATTCAGATTATGTGGATTGCTTCACCAGCCTGGAGCTTGGATTGGAATAAACCATGGTGGCCATATTCAAAGACTGAAATGTAAGTAGTGTTAATTGCAGTAACTGTGGCAAAGGACTCTTAAAACCCTACTTGAACTTCTCATTAATAAATATCAGAAGAAATATTTCCATTGAAAAGCCAGCATAAGGAGAGATTACTGGTGAATAAAAAGAAACTCCATTTAGTAAACAGAGCCCCAGTGGATGGCTTTGTTTATATAAAGGCTCTTAAAGAAAAAAAAAAACCCAAACAAACCCAGGGCTGACATATCCTCAGTGTCAAGTGTTGACTTAGCACCTGGTAGGCCCTGGGTTTGGTCCCCAGCACTGCCCACAAAAGATCAGGAATGGGCTTTTAAAAACAGAAAGAAAATCCCATGATGCTGCTGAGTAGGGGGTCAAGATGTGACCGGTGAGTTTGGTACTGTCCATCATCCAAGGCAAGATCACCTGTCTTTAGAATACAGTCTTCCTGCCCTCCCCACTCCCAGCCCACTATTGGGACACACACACACACACACACACACACACACACACACACTCACACACACACACACACACACACACACACACACACACACTCACTCACTCACACACGGGGAAGAGGTCCCTGGCTTCAGGGACAGGGAGACATGCGAGGGTAATATGGGTGAATATGGGAAAACATATGCATGCATGAGAACGTTATAAAGAAGCCCGCTGTGTGTAATTAGCATATGCTACTAATTTTGAAATGGTCAATTATCACTAAAATTATCAATCCAGAGCTGGCAAGATGGCTCTATAGGTAGTTACTTGCTGTCAAGCCTGATGCCATGAGTTTGATCCTAGTCACTGTACTAGCAGAATGAAGCGCCGTTTGCCTGCAGCATCGTGCGAGGTGACTGGCTGTGAGATGCAGCCCTGGACGACTGAAGAGGGGAGGGGGAGAAGGACCAAAATCCAGGGACTCACTTAAGGACTTGAAGAACTGGAGGGGACAGCCCTCAGAGGTTCTCAGCACCCTGGAGATGGGACTGGCTTCTCCCTGCACCTCTGCAAGACTGCAGCAGCGTCAGGGAGAGCAAATGGGCCTGGAACAAGCCATGTACGGACCGAGGGGATTTGACTGCTGCTGCGCCCTCCATTGGTCTTCTGACGCCAGGAGACATGCCTGTGCAGCCCAGCAGTGCGTGCCAGTGCTCAGTTTGAAAGATTTCATTTTCCATCCTTTCCTTGTAGCTGGGGTGGCCAGTTGAGTTGGCTTTTCTCAGGAAGAGGTATGTGCATGTGTCTGCACACACGTGAGTGCAGTTTTCTCAGAGTCCAGAAGAGGGTGTGGGGCCCCCTCCATCTCGAGTTACAGGTGGTTGTGAGCCTGTCCACGTGGTTGCTGGGATTGGAACTCAGGTCCTCTGTAAGGGTTGTACAGGTTCTTCATCACTCCGATATCTCTCCAGTCCCAAGAACTAATTAGTTTTTTTTAAGAAACAACTAGAATATTCGTGTATATTTCAGTGGCACAAACTGAATATAGAAGGGAGCACAATTGGATAAGGGAATGATGTCCCTTTGCAAAGCTTTGTGAACATGTACTTGATACTCTGCTTGTAACAAACAGCTTTCTTGGGAAATTCAATACCGGAGTTGACTGCAGAATAGAAAGGAAGACTCAAGAAGACGCTGGGAAGGGGTAGTTGCAGGACTCGTGGGGGTCTCTGTGGCTGCTGCAGTTTCTCGGGGTGGTTTTTGTTTGGGGCACTCTGCAATAGCATGGTGCTTGTCCTGTTTCAGGTCAGTTCTGCAGGCATCTGGCATGGGTAGCCATACCTGGCACAGGAGGAGGCAGCAATTCTTTTTTTTCTTAATTTACCACTTTTTAAATATTTTTTGGTCTTTATTCCAGTATGTATTTCTATTTATTGTTTTTCCAGTCTGTAAGTTTTTTTCTTTTTTTCTTTCTATTTTGAATACATACACACACACACACACACACGTGTGTGTGTGTGTGTATATATATATAATTGATTTTATTGAGCTCCACATTTTCCTCTGCCCCCCCCCCCCCACTTCCCTTCAACCCTCTCCCAAGGTCCCCATGCTCCCAATTTACTCAGAAGATCTTGTCTTTTTCTTTTTCTTTCCCATGTAGATTAGATTCATGTATGTCTTCCTTAGAGTATGGATTAATTAAAATGCTGCAGGATCCCTGGTGGTTGCAGCGGCAGAAATGCTGCAGGTCCCCAAGCAATAGCAGTAGGCCATGTGGCAGCAGGCAGTGAACAGCCAGTCCCAGGTAGGGACAGCACAGTTCCCCAAGAGGCTGCAGCAGGCCATGAGGAGAGACAAACAGATGGGCATGCCACGAGACCATGCTGCAGGTCTCTGGGGGTGGCTGGTCCCAGGCAGGGAACCATGTGGTGGGCAAGAGACAGATGGATAGGCATGCCATGCAGAGAGAGAGAGAGAGAGAGAGAGAGAGAGAGAGAGAGAGAAACAGAAGGGGGGAGGGGAGAAGTGGGGAGAATGGAGCGAGGCAGAAGTGCCTCTTTGGGGGAGAGATGGAAAAAGAAGAGACTCAGGCTGCAAGCAGGAAGGAAGATCTGCCTGCTTCAGATCTTCCTCATATCAGGGAGGAAGTGGGCTGGGCTTGTCTCTTAAAGAGACAGGAGAGACCATTACACTCGTTGTCTAGGTTCTCTGGGATTGTGATTTGTACACTGGTTTTCTTTGCTTTATGTTTAAAAAATCATTTATGAGTGAGTACATATGATAATTGTCTTTCTGGGTCTGGGTCACCTCACTCAAAATGTTTTCTAGCTCCATCCATTTGCCTGCAAATTTTAAGATATTGTTGGGTTTTGTGTGTGTGTGTGTGTGTGTGTTGTGTAGTACTCCATTGTGTAAGTGTACTACATTTTCCTTATCCATTCTTCAGTTGAGGGGCATTTAGGTTCTTTCCAGATTCTGGCTATGACAAAGCTGCTATGAACATAGCTGAGCACATGTCCTTGTGGCACAGTTGAGCATCCTTTGGATATATACCCAAAAGTGGTATTACTTGGTCTTGAGGAAGGTTGTTTCCTAATTTTCTGAGAAATTGCCATACTGATCTCAAAACGGTCTGTACCAGCTTGCATTCCCACCAACAATGCAAAAGTGTTCCTTTTACCCCACAACATCCCCAGCATAAGCTGTCATCAATGTTTTTTATCTTGGCCATTCTTACAGGTATAGGATGGAATCTCAGATGTGTTTTGATTTTCATTTCTCTGATGACTAAAGATGTTGAACATTTCCTTAAGTGTCTTTCAGCCATTTTAGATTCCTCTGTTGAGAGTTCTCTGTTTAGGTCTATACTCCATTTTCTTTTCTTTTTTTTTTTTTAAAGATTTTATTTATTTATTATCTATACAACATTCTGCCTCCATGTATGCCCGCATGCCAGAAGAGGACGCCAGATCTCATTACAGATGGCTGTGAGCCATCATGTGGTTGCTGGGAATTGAACTCAGGACCTCTGGAAGAGCAGCCAGTGCTCTTAACCACTGAGCCATCTCTCCAGCCCCTGTACTCCATTTTCTTATTGGGTTATTTGTTCTTTTGATTACCAATTTCTGAGTTCTTTGTATATTTTGGAGATCAGACCTTTGTCTGATATGGGGTTAGTGAAGATCTTTTCCCATTCTATAGGCTGTCATTTTGTCTTGTTGATCATATCCTTTGCTTTACAGAAGCTTTTCAGTTTTAGGAGGTCACATTTATTAATTGTTTCTCTCAGTGTCTGTGCTGCTGGGGTTATATTTAGGAAGTGGTCTCCTGGAGGCAGTGATTCTTTGTGAGGTATTAAGACCCATCACAAAATAAAGATTTTGAGTCTTATCTCCCCCCCCCCCCCCCACACCTCTGAACTCCAACCCTGGACCCTCAGGAACACTTTTCAGATGAATATGCCAGGTGAACTTTTTGATATGAAAAAATATTTTTAAAAACTCCATCATTTATTCTCATTGTTAATTTCACAAACAATTCCTTGGAGTAAGACATGTCTTAAACATTGTATTTGGATAGTATTAAAGATCCCAAAGCCAGGGAAACTGGGATATAGCCCAGTTGCTAAAGTACTTGCTTAGCATGCATGAAGTCTTAGGTTTGCTTGCCAGCACTGTGTAAACCAGGCATGGTGACAAACCTCACAATCTGAGAGCTCAGGAAGTGGAGGCAGGGGGATCAGAGTTGAAGGTCATTCTTGGCAAGTTTGATTTAGCTGGGGATATATAAGACTTTGTCTCAAGAAAAAAAATTAATAGAGGCAGACAGCTAGATTGCTCAGTGGGTGAGGGTGCTTGCTGTAAAGCCTGATGACCCGAGTTCGAATTTTGGGGTATAATAGTAGAAGCTAAGAACTGACTCCTGCGTATTGTCTTCTGGTCATGTGCTTACTGTGGCACACACAGTTTGAAAGACTTCATTGTAGCTGGGGTGGCCAGTTGAGTTGGCTTTTCTCACACACACACATATACACAAAATAAATAAATGTGAAATATTTTAAATTTTTTTTTAGTATTCTATTTATTTATTTATTAGAGATTTCTGCCTCCTCCCCGCCACCGCCTCCCATTTCCCTCCCCCTCCCCCAGTCAAGTCCCCCTCCCTCGTCAGCCCGAAGAGCAATCAGGGTTCCCTGCCCTGTGGGAAGTCCAAGGACCACCCACCTCCAACCAGGTCTAGTAAGGTGAGCATCCAAACTGCCTAGGCTCCCACAAAGCCAGTACGTGCAGTAGGATCAAAAACCCATTGTCATTGTTCTTGAGTTCTCAGTAGTCCTCATTATCTGCTATGTTCAGCGAGATGTGAAAGATTTTAAAGCCAGATATGTACTAAAAAAAAAAAAAGGCTGATAGTGTTTTGGGAGGGAAATTGGCAGAGGAAGGGAAGACTAAAGGTAAGCCTCAGTTTTCATGGAAAAGTACCTCGTTCTTAATTGCTGGCAGCCAGAACACTCTCTTGGTTAAAAATAAATAGCACAAAGTGTGAGGAAACCTACTAAGGGAGAAAAAAAATGACCAGAATAGCTGGAAACCAGAGCAGGGCTATGTTGGAGGCCAGGTCATTACACCAGAGACTGCCCTCGGGCCAGGACTGCAGCCAGTGTTGGCAAGCCAGCCAGCACACAGGCTCAAGGACATCCAGAAAGGAGTGCGGGGAAGCACAGTACTCAGCCGTGGGTTCTGGAGTCCCTTTGCTGTTTAGCATGTCCAGATGTCTGTGAACCATTTCCCCCTCCTCTTATCCTCACCTTTGCCTAAACAGATGTGATTCTAACATAACATCCTCTTTCCTCCTGCCAGCCGGGACAGTGAGTCATGGAGCTGTATTTTGGTGAATACCAACACGTTCAGCAGGAATATGGGGTCCACCTGAGACTCGCCAGTGATGACCCCCCGAAGCCAAGGAATTCCCAGCCCTCAAAGGCAGGCTCCTATGGTGTCAGCATCAGGGTCCAGGGAATTGATGGCCACCCCTACATAGTCCTGAATAACACCGAACGCTGTCTAACAGGTACACCTTTTCCAGAAAACGGGCCAGCATTCCCATCTTCAGTGATAAATAATCTGTCCTTACATCCCAGCAACGGGAGCATGTTGAAGGAGAACAGTCCAGAGGAGCTGCAGCTTCCAGAAAACCCATACCTGCCAACCAGCCCGATAAGAAACCAGAAGCAGGCTTCCCTCCATGAGGGCAGGAATGGAGTTGTAGAACGCAAAGACGGGCCCACAAAACTTCCCCATGTGCTCAACTTTCAGAGGCACCCAGAGCTCCTGCAACCCTATGACCCGGAAAAGAATGAGGCAAGCTCAAAAAAGCATCATCCTCCGGAGAGCCCCTGGCCAAGAAACGCACCGGAGGAAGGGACCAACTACAAGAAGCCTCGGAATTGCTTTTCCAAACCTTGCGGTTCCCAGCCCAACAGCCCCACTTTGGAAGATCTAGCCAAGACCAACGCGACAGCAATCCGTCTCTGCAGCTCCGTGGTCATAGAAGACCCTCAAAAGCAGACCTCAGTGTGCGTGAATGTTCAGAGGTGCGCCAAGGAGGGGGTGGGAGAGGAGGCCCTTTCCCCTCGACGGAAATCGCCAACTGCTCCCAGCCCACAGGTCTTCTCCGAAACCAAGAAAAGTAGGCCAGATGTACTACCCTTCCGGCGACAAGATTCCGCAGGACCCATCCTGGACGGAGCTCGGTCCCGGAGGTCATCTTCGTCATCCACGACTCCCACCTCAGCCACTTCCTTGTACAGATTTTTACTTGATGATCAGGAATGTGCCATCCATGCTGACAATGTCAACCGCCATGAAAACCGAAGGTATATCCCCTTCTTGCCAGGGACTGGCCGGGATATCGACACCTGCTCTATTCCTGGTGTGGACCAGTTAATTGAAAAATTTGACCAAAAGCCCGGGCATCAGAGAAGAGGAAGGTCTGGGAAGAGAAACAGGATCAATCCGGAGGACAGGAAAAGATCTCGAAGCGTAGATAGTGCTTTTCCGTTTGGTCTCCAGGGAAATACAGAATACCTCACCGAGTTCAGCAGGAACCTGGGCAAGTCTAGCGAACACCTCCTCCGGCCATCCCAGGTCTTCCCACAGAGGTCGCAGGCCCCGGAGCAGCGTGGGAAACACAGCCCAAGCTGCACCCTTGCAAAACTGCAGGGTGCCACCCAGGGTGCCCACCCCAAGGCTCCCCTGCAGAACAAAGATGGGAAAGTTCTGAACAAAGGAAGCCAGGAAAGCTCCCTTCCAGCACAGAATAAAAAAGAGGAAGAAATCAAAATAGCCACCGCCACGTTGATGTTACAGAACCGGGCTGTGGCTGCCACACCTGATTCTGGTGCCAAGAAAATTTCCGTGAAGACATTTCCTTCCAACTCTAATACACAGGTAACACTTGTGTTTTTCCCTTTCAAAGTGGCCTGAGCAACGCACCCTAGGAATGAGTGTCCTAAGTCTTTAATCTGTAACGGAACGCTTGGTGATTTGATGTGTGAAAGTGCATGTTTGCATTTAGGTGCACGTAGGTGCCCAGTGCATTTGTGGGGGGAGGGCATGGGCTGCCATCCAGTGGCTTCCTCTGTTGCTCTCTACCTTACTTTTTGAGATGGGGTCTCTCCCTGGACCCCGAGCTCACTGATGGAGCCACACTGTCTACGTGCTCCTTGTCTCCACCTCCCCAGTGCTGGGATGATGGGCGTGTGCAGTGCCTCACTTTTTCATGGGTGCTGGAATCGTGCTCCCAGCTCCTGTAAACTTCCCTGTCAAATAGTACGTGACAGAGTCTCCATTTCTCTTCACGGGTGTGAAGTCTTCACGCCTACAGAATGAGTGTCAACCCACAGATTCGGAGGTTAGGTTTACATCCATATACTTTTATTCCTGAAATTGGGTTATGGCTAGGTTGGTTTCCGGTCTGAGAAACTGGGTTAACCTTCATTTAGGTTAATTGCAAAGTGATAGAGTCTAAGTGGCACATGGAGTGTTTTGATGGTCACAGTTAAAAGCAATCATAACAATCATAAAAACAGTGATAAGGCTGGTAAGTTCCCGGTGTTATGCTGTGATTGCATTGCACCAGCTGTGTGAAGCCTTGCTATTAATCTTCATGTACTGAGGAAGCGCAGGGGGATGAGAAGACACTTGGCCAAGGGTCCAGAGCTTACGGATGTCAGGATGATGAGGCTGGCCAGACGGATTGGTTTTGGAAAGGAGTGTGCTAGAAGCCACTCCTTCAAGGTTGTTGCCATCTTCCCGAGAGTGTCACCCTCTTGGTCTAATAACATACTTCATTATGTTCCAGGCCACACCAGATCTCTTAAAGGGCCAGCAGGAGCTCACGCAGCAAACCAACGAGGAGACAGCCAAGCAGATCCTTTACAATTACCTCAAAGAAGGGTATGTGGTCCTTACGGAACAAAGTCTTTGCCATTCCTGGTGGGGCTCTTGACTTGTTTCTGAGGCTTTGTACTTAACTGTTCTTTCCTGTCCTACCTGAGCCAGCCGAGGGTTCGTCTCTGGATGCAGTTGCCAACTAGGTAGAGGGGATAGGGGAGGACATTCTTTGTAAGTCAGTTAAAAACACACAGAGTTTATATTTGTGCATGCGCATGTCCAGGAGAAACACATGTATGTGCACATGTGTGTACAGGTGTACTTGACATCCTTGCTCATGTGGGGGTCAGAGGTCAAAGCCAGGTATCCTTCTCCGTCACCCTCCACCTTCTTCACTGAGCTGGAGCTCCCACTTCTCAGCTAGCCTGGCTCGTCAGCAAGCCCCTGGTCTGCCTGTCTCTGTCTCCATACCCTGGGGCTATGGATGTGTGCCACTGTGCCCAGCTTTTGTGTGTTCTGGGATCCACACTTGGCCTTTCACTCACTGCATCTCTCCCCTGCCTTAAATCAATGTTTTAAAGAAGACCGTTACTGCATCAGAACAAGGTCAGGGATGGGGAGGTCTTCCGGTCAGCGCTGAGCTGGGGCCGCCCCACCTTGAGGCCTTCCCTGCCCCAGCTGCCTCCATCATCCCTTATTAGAAGAAGCTCCTCCTTTCTCTGAGAGAGAGAGGCCTGGCCCAAGCCCAGGCTTCCGTGATGGTCAAGCATGCGGGAGGCACCTGAGAGCCACGTTTGCCCTGCCCATCTTGGACACTCAGTTCCAACCACTTGGGTTCTTTGCCTCCGTACCAACCATGTGGCAGTTCTGGAGCAGGAATCTGAAGTTTCTGTCCCAGCCTCTTATGGAATGGTTAGAAGAAAGCAGAGGCGTCCAAGTTAGACGTGAATGAAAGTCAGCCACCTGAGACGAGCGGCTGTCAACACTGGGTGTCGGTGTGCTGTGATTTATGATTGGCTTGTCAGCCCTACAGGGCTCACAAAGGGGGTTCAAAATACAACACAGGAGCTTAAAAGTCACCCCAGAGTTTTTAATACTGCTTGTGAAGGGCTTCACCCTGTAAAATTAAGGTAGAAGATTGTGGTTTTTAAAATTCTTTTCCTTTCCTCCTCTCCCCGCTTCCCCCTCTCCTTTTCCTCTCCTTCCCCTTCTCTGATCTCTCTCTCTCTCTCTCTCTCTCTCTCTCTCTCTCTCTCCCTCCCTCCCTCCCTCCCTCCCTCCCTCCCTCCCTCCCTCCCTCCCTCCCCCTTCTCCCTCTACTCCCACCTTCCCCCTTTCTTTCCTTTCTTTCTCACTTGACTTGTTGAGAGACAGGTAAGACCGAAGTTAATAGTAGGTGCCTGTTTGAGGAATTTTATTTTAAATCCCTTAATTGCCAGGGGTGTGGTAAGATGATCTGTTTAACCGTGGAAGCAGACACAAAAGGGCTGCTGTTGGACGGTCTTGGCACCGGGGCTTCTTTTTCTTAAACAGAGGCCATAAGTTAAGAATCCTCGAACATCTTTCTAGCTTGAGACTTAAAAGCACGAGTGGGCGTGTTTAATTCCCTTTGGGACAAATATGAGCACTGAGTCAAGCAACAGCTTACTGTATTTTCACCCTGCTTGATTCAGATCGTGTGTCTGCCACGCTCAGATATTTGGGAATGGGCATCTCTGCCCAAAACTGAGTGGTGCTGTGCTTCCACCCTGCCCATCAAACCCTGGTTTTTCTGTAGCCTTAATTCCCTCAGACCGCTCGCAGTTTCTCTCCAAGGGCTTTCGCTGTGAGCGTAAGGACGTTCAGGACATCTTGAGGCCGATGGCTTCGTCCCTGAATGGTTTCTTTGCTGCTGTTTTCCAGAAGCACAGACAACGAGGATGCCACCAAAAGGAAAGTCAACCTGGTCTTTGAGAAAATCCAGACTTTAAAGTCTCGAGCAGCAGGGAGTGCACAAGGAAATAACCAAGTGAGTTGTAGTTTTGTGTCCTGTAGAGCGGATTTACTGAGAACCATGGGGGAGGGACCGGTTTCTTTAGCTGCTTTTGACAGCAGAAAGTGGGATGTCTCCTCAAGGAGCAAGCAGTGCCTCAGAAGGACAGTCTGGCAGTAAACACAGGTTAAACATCCTAATCCCAAATACCCTAAAACCCCAAACTTCTTTAGTGTTGACACGGTTCGTGTGGAAAATTCAATACCTGACCACACGCAGGGACACGAACACAAACTTCTTTTCATGAGAAAGTTGTTAAAAATCATTGTATCAGATCACCTCTGGGCTCTGTGTACTAGAAATTTATGCCATTTAAGTGAATTTTGCATTTCTACTTGTGTTGATAAAATATCTCCTTATATCCATGTAGGTATTACAATCCCAAAATAATAACCCCAAATCTGAAATACTTCTAGAGCCAACCATCTTGGAGGAGGCATGACCTGCTTAAGAAACACAGAGAACGTTAGGAGTCAGCTGAGTGATCAGCTAGAAGAGCTCTAGTACTCAGCATGCCCATGACTGTGCTGTGCAGGCTGTGGTGGAGGGGGTGTGTGTGCAAGTGTGCACATGTGTGCAAGCACTCAGCATGCCCGTGACTGTGCTGTGAGTGTGCAGGCTGTGGTGGAGGGGGTGTGTGTGCAAGCACTCAACATGCCCATGGCTGTGCTGTGAGTGATGGTTGTGGTGGACAGTGTGTGTGTTTGTGTGCGTGTGTGTACGTGTGCATGCGCGCGCGTGTGGGTGTGTGTGTGTATGTATGTATGTATGTATGTGTGTGTATGTATGAGTAATACAGGACCGTGATTCTGACTTGGGAACTTAAAACTACAATTTGCTATACACAGCTCTCAGGAGCTGTACCTAATTCTTCTTTCCATTAAAAAAATTTGTTGGCAATTTAATATACACATATATATATAATGAATTTTAGTTGTTTTTCACACCCAGTCCTCCTCTCTGATAGTTCTTGTTTGGAGACAGGGTCTCACCATGTAGACCAGGCTGACTGCAAACTCACAGATCTGTCTGCCTGTGCCTCTCGAGTGTACCGGTATTGAATCTCTCTTATTTCTTAACATTAATATTTTTTGATAAGGCTTTAAATTTAAATCACAACTACTCCTCTTGCATTTTATTTACTTGCATGCTCTGAGGAGGACACAGCCTTTGGACTTGATATTAAGATTGTCATTATGGATTACGGGCTTGGAGCAGTCAGCCGGAACTGAGGAAGCCAGCGTGTCCCTTCTGCAAATAAGATGTCTAAAGTCAAAGCGTTCTTTGTGAAGGAGGCAGGGAGGCGGGGAAGTCTGGGTTGGAAGAATGGCACAGGCAATATTAAGAATTGTGACTTTCCTGTGTTTATGTTTCTTGAAGTAATTTTATGTAGTTGCTACCCAAACTAGGATGTGGGGAAAGCTAGACAGGACGTTTCCTTCTAGGCTACCAGAAAAGACGTTTTTATTTTCTTTTAAGACAGGATCTCATGTAGCTAAAGCTGGCCTTGAACTCGTGATTCTCTTGCCTCCAGCTCACGAGTGCTGGGATTACAGCGTGCACTACCACAGCCATTTGTGTGGAACCCAGGGCGTCACGCGTGCCTGGCAAGTGCTCTCCTGGCGACAGACACAAAGGCTGTTGTATTGCAAAAGCTCATTCCTTTTGCTGCTTTCAGAGAGAGGTAAGATTAGAGAGAGATCAGTTAAGAAGCCCTGCTGGTTCGAGGAAGACAGGATGAGATCTCTGGTACACACACACAGTGTCCCCCTCTCTCCTTCTTATGTTCTGAATCTGATCCTTTGCTGGCAAAAATTTGGAGTTTTATCTTTGGGGAGTATGCTGAGTGATTCCCTAGGGGAGAATGTTAGAGTGTTTTCGTTATGGACCGAGACCATCTTGGGAACTGCAAAGCAGATAGAGTTTTGTTTTTGTTTTTCTTTTGTTTCTCCTCCCTGTTTTTCTCTCCTGTTGCCTCTCTCCCTTCCTTCCTCGTTCCCTCTTTTGTGTGTGATCTGTCGCGCTGAGTTAGACTTAGCTCAGAGAGGGACTGCCTTCATTCCACTGGAAAACCTGGCACTCCCGTGCTTTCGCTGTGGCGCTCTTGTCCCGTCCCACCGTCCGTGAGAAGTATCTGCCTCTTCTAGGTTTACGACACACAGCCCACACCTGGACCAGCCACTTGTGAGTCTTGACTCTGCCTCTTATAGCTTAGATTTCTGCTTTTATCGCTTCGCCTCACCACTTAGCTGTAGGACTTTAGCCAAGTCCTCTTGAGAGTTTCATCCTGTTATCACTTCCACAGTAGAAAAGAAACAAGAGCCCTTGATAGTCGCACTCCGATCAGACGCCATACCTCCTCACGGACTGTTTAATCTGGCCCCTCTTCTCGCTGGGAACACCACCACTGAAAGGAGAAAGCCCCTTTGACCCAAATGTATTTATTTGCACTTGCTGACAGGCCTAGGCTGAGGGTGGGACAGGAAAGCCTGCTTGACAATTGGGAGCAATTGGGACAATTGGGGGAGGGAGGTTAGGATATGGAAGGACTGGCTGCTCAGACACGCAGGTTCCTAAAGAACGTCACACAACAGGTGTTTCATCAACAAATACTTTTATACTGGTTTATTGGGGTCCAACTGAAAGTAAATCTTGGGAATCATTGCTGTGTAGTTCTCTGTATTTTCATCTCAGATTTGCATCTGTGCAAATCCTACTCAGGTCACAGACAGGGTGCTCCCTTCACCCAGAAGTTTCCTGAATGTTCTTTCCCTGTCAGTCACGTCCCTTCTTTCTTGAGGTAATCGTATGGTGACACCCATCACCTCGGTTAGTTTTACTTAAATTTCATATAAAGACTCACTTGATTGCTGTCTCTCCAGCTTTATGTCTTCAACATTGTGTCAGTGAAGTTCATTAATATTATACTGATCAGTAACTATTTTTTATTACATATTGATCTGTGTGTGTACTAGTGTATTTCTGGTGACATTTTCAGCTTGGGACTCTTTTTTGTTTTTGTTTTTTTTTTTTTTGGTTTTTCGAGACAGGGTTTCTCCATGGTTTTGGAGTCTGTCCTGGAACTAACTCTTGTAGACCAGGCTGGTCTCGAACTCACAAAGACCCACCTGCCTCTGTCTCCCGAGTGCTGGGATTAAAGGCGTACGCCACCACCGCCCGGCTCAGCTTGGGACTCTTAATGGAAAGCTACAGTGGACATTAAACATTATTGTTCACTTACTTTTTTTTTTAATGGACACACACTCATTTCTCTGGCATATAAGCAGGTGTGAACTTCCAGGTCAAACATCAGGCAGAAGTTTTACTGTGCGTACTGAGACTGGCTTCAGGAAGTGGTGGAACCATTAACTCTCCTACTAGTGGTGCACACAAGACCCACACACTAGGACCCTCCATTCTGCCGTCTGAATTCTATGTCTCTTCTGCTGTATCAGTTCCAGACAGATCTATACTATATCTTTAGGCTCTGAAATCCGGTAATGTCTGCCTTCTGACTTTATCCCTTAAATCCTATAGGTTAAGAGTGGGCTCTTGTTGAGGACCTGAGCTTCGTGCTTAGCATCCACATCATGTGGTTCACACTGCAATTCTAGCTCCATGGGATCAGACATCTGTGGTCTCTGTATGCACTTGCACATACTTGCACACATGTGCATCATACACATGATAATAACAACAACAACAACAACAACTCTTTAAGAAAAGCCAGGGGAGGGGAGAGAAAAACAAGGACTTTTGTCTCTCTCATCTTTCTATAACAGCTCTGGCTGTCCTGGAACTCATTTTATAGACCAGGCTGGCCTTGAACTCAAGAGACTGGCCTGCCTCTGCCTCAGGAGTGCTGGGATTGAAGGTGTGCACTTTTCTCTTAATGTTTAAAATTCATTAATTTTGTTTGTTAGCTCTATCTTTTTTTTTTAAGATTAAAGGTTTGATTTTTTTTTTTAAAATGTCCCGAAAACACCCCCTTTGTTCTTTGAGAATATTCCTTTTCTTCTCATGTATGCATTTGTGGTGTGTGTGTGCACATGGGCGTATGTGTGTGGAGGCCTGAAGCTGATGGAGAGAATCTTTCTGCAGTCCTCTTCAACCACAATCAAACCCAGAACTCACTGATACAGCTCATTTTACCAGTTAGCTTGTTCCAGGCTAGGATCACAGGTGAGCCCCCACACTGACCCAGCACCTGTGTGGGTTCTGGGGATCACAGGTGAGCCACCACACTGACCTGGCACCTGTGCAGGTTCTGGGAATCTAAGCTTGCCCACACAAGCATTAACTGTTGAGCTAAGTCCCCAGCCCCTAGGGAACCAGTCTTTTAAGAGGCACCTAATGAGTTCTTCAGCTTCAAGCATTGTGCTGACACTCTAATGCCCATTTGACCGTGTTTCTAGACTCTGCCTTTGGGAAACCATCATTTTTTAAATCCATTTTGTTCATAGTTTTCTATATTTTAAAGACTATTGTCCATAGCTCTTTTGACCCCTTCCCATCTAACTTCTCTGCCCCGGCCATTTCACTCCTGCTGTGTCTTCTCTCTCTATGATTAGTCAGATTTTTCCCTGCTGCTTTAGACACCCAGGATTTTCTAACTGAATGCTGGGTAGTGGATGACAACTTGCATTTGTAGCAGATCGTCTTACCTTCTACCGAAGGGTGGAGTTTTCTCCTGAGAGCTAAGTCAACGGTGGGTCACCATCATGCTGTTGTTCTAGGCTTTGCCAGGGTGGGTTTCGTTAGGGTTTTACCTTCATTCCCATAGCGTGACTATGCTCCCTTCTCAGATCTCAGATGAACGTGAGGATGTCACTTATTCTGAGTTAGGACTCCTGCACCCCCCAGGTCAGCACAACTTGTAGCGTTTGGTTGGCTTCCTTGCCTCTTAGACACTAGGTTTCTGGTGAACTTTTGGAATCTTGTTTTGCTTAGAATACAGTGTAAGAATCATCTCAGAAACCAAAAGGGTGTTTTGTTTTGTTTTGTTTTGTTATCGTTTCTTAAAGTAGCTTTTCCTGTGGGTTCTTACCTCCTAATACCCTTATCCCAAGACTGGCCTTTTGCTTATGATGTCTAATTCCTCAGATGCTTCTTGGTTCAACAAGAGTTGCTTTTCTCCTTTATTGGGCTCTTTTCCCTCTTGAATTAAAGTAATAAATTATTCTTGTTGGTTGGTTTTGTTTTGTGGTCATTGATTGATTGATTGATTGAGCACTGGGCCTCACTTGTACTAGGCAATTTTACGTAGTACTGAGTTACAGCCCACGCCTGATAAACTGGATGTATTTAGAGCTATTCTAAGCTCAGAGCAGAACTGAGTAGAAAGGATAGGGATTTCCCTTATTCTACCGTGATCCTCTGGTACGTTTGTTAGCGAGGGTAGACATTGACACACAATTAGCATCTCAGTCCCACGGGTCACTCTGGGATTTGCTCTTGGTAGTGAGCCTTGTATTGACAGGGTTGGGGGTGAATGGGGTGGGGGGCCAGAGGGATATCTATGTATGTGTGTTTGTGTTTGTGTGTGCTTATTCATGTGTGTGCTCATGCATGATGCATGTAGAAGCCAGGGTTCTATATTGGATGCTTTCTTCAGTTGCTCTCCACCTAACTATCCCCTGACCCCCAAATTCCATTACTGGGAGGGCAGGGAAAGGAAGATCCCAAGGCTCACTGGCCAGCCCCAGGCCAGTGAGCTTTTATCTTTTTTTTAAGGTACCTCAGAAACAACACCCGAGGTTATCCTTGGTTTTCCGCATGCACACCCAAACAGGTAGACACTTGTTCTAGCTTTAGTACCTTATTATTTCATACTATGTTTGAAAGGTATCCAGTAAATCTACCACCTTCCTCAAGAGTGAGTCACTGTGGGAATCTGGTGAAATAGTCCCCGAACTACGGTGAAAAATGTAACATAAATGGTGAGGGAGCGGCACCGTTAACTCGGGGCGAGGGAGGGTTCCGCGTGACTGGGTCTTACACCGTCTGGGCTGTGATGCGTCTGTTACATCCCCGTGTTACCGTGGGGGAGGAGAATTCAGGCAAAGCATCTCAAGCATTTAACTGAGGATATCTTTGTAATTAATTGCAGGCTTCGAATTTTTCCTCTGATATCAAAGACCTATTGGAGCAGAAGAACAAATTGATCTTAGAAGTGTCTGAACTACAGAGGCAACTGCAGCTAGAGACCAAGGTATCAGGCTCTCATATTTTTCCCGTTTCTGTCTTGGATGATACAGGATTTTTAGAACACATTAGGATGTCCAGGTGAGGTAAAAGTCCAAAAAAACTTCCTCTCTAAAAGAAACATTCCTGTCATCCCCGAACACATTCCTTTGAATTTGGTGGCTGCTGGCCAAAGAATTTTTTAAAGCAACTGGAGCACATAGAAATGGTTTGCTTTGAGCAAGAGAAATACTGTTAGAGACAGGCAAACCCGTGGGAAACTAAGTATATTGCCACTGTATGCAGCGTTTAGACTGAAGTAATAGAAACAGCAACATGAGGTCTAGCTGTGTTTGTGTTTGTCTTTTAAAAGTGTTCAATTCACTAAATACAAATATTTCATATTCTTTCTGGAACTTTTGAACCTTAAGTACATGGTTTGATTAAGTCATTTAATAATGAAGAAATGGTACATGGAATTCATTAGTGTTTACAAGTGGTCTTCTGGGCTGGGACTGTAGCTCACCTGGGGTTCCAGCCCCCGCACTTCATAACCCAGGCAAGGTTGTGCACCCCTGTCCTTTGAGTGCTCGGGAGGTGAAGGCAAGAAGACCAGGAGTTCCAGACCATCTTCGGCTTCATAGCCAGTTTGCTGTTAGCCTGGGCAACACGGTAGGGGAGGGGCTTCCATACTGAGCGACAACACAGGTATCTTAGAATCATACTGATTCCCATTAGAACCATCAGAACACCAAGGAGGAGAGAGAGAGGATGAGAGAGGACTTAGAAGAGCTGCGAGGCCGGCACCAGAGCCAGGTGGAGGAGATGGCCGCCCTGCGGCGCCGGCTGGAGGACAGTGAAGGCGAGCTGCGGAGGAACTTGGAAGAGTGAGTGCCTGGCTGGAGCCCCTGCCCTGCCTGAATTCCTGAGTCATAGGTGGCTAGAACCCTCAGTCCTTTTCATACCTCCTAGCCCTCCAAGTGTTTATCAAGGCCACTCACCTTTCTTTTCTCCTCACTTCTTACAAAATTGTGCAGCTGGAGCTATACCTGGGCGGTTAATAATTATTTAAATCCTTTGTGTACCCTGAGTGTGCCTTGTAAAACTTCAGCCCCAACAGGGGATCTTCTGGCAGGCGAGTGTGAAGCAGGGGCCCTGAGGGGTGATGTGTAATGACTAAGGTGGGAATCTTGAGCCTGACAGCTAAGACTATGGTTTGCAGAAGCCTGGGTCTGGTCTCCAAAGTACGTTAGCCTGTGGGGTCCACAGTCTCCCAGCCTGATTGCTTTCTCCAGAATGGGTTGATCTCTGTGGTGGATACTTAGACTTCTGCTCAGCCCATAGACAAGAAAAGTAACTCCAAGGCCTCCCCTGATGCTTTAGCCTGTGAAACTTAGTGGCAAAGGAATCTAAAATCAAGGTCTGGTTTCCTTTCTGGAAACAGCTTTGCAAATTTACCCAGGGATGGATTTTGCTAGGTGCATCTCAGTTTAATCAAACTAACAATCAGGATTGACTGCAGATATTAACTTGATGGTTCTCCTATTTTATAGTTTTGGTTTTCTTTGGTTTTAGACATTGCCTTATGTTTTATGTCCAAATTCTAGTACTTTGTGATCTCTTTCTGGTAGAGAACGTCCCTACAAATCTGTCCCATTTTGTTGGTTTGAGTTCTCATCTAATATCTTGACCAAATTAGAACAAAGTCCTGAGGGGGCTTCTTGAGGCTGCAGGTGACCATGTGACAGCCCGAAAGTGAGGACTGAGGATCCCAGGGGCCTCTCTGATGGACCACGCCCTGTCCCCCATTAGGCTGTTCCAGGTAAAGATGGAGCGGGAACAGCACCAGACAGAGATCCGAGACCTGCAGGACCAACTATCAGAAATGCATGACGAACTAGACAGTACCAAGCGGTCCGAGGACAGGGAGAAGGGAGCCTTGATCGAGGTAAGGGGCTGGAGGTCAGCTGTTGCCTGCCCGGGAGGATGGGCTTCAGGGGTGGATGCTAGACAGCCGCTTTCTGTTGTGTGTGTTTGTTCCACCGGTTTCTGCATTTAGGTTCTGTGAGGCCATCATTGTCTTGATCATTGTGAACAATAGGAAGAATAGTATGATAGGGCCCGGGGATATGGGGAACTGAGGTTAATCCCTAGAACCCATGTACAAAAATAAACAGCTGGACTCGTAACCCTAGTGTGGGAGGAGAGATGGACAGGTCCCAGGGTGTGCTGGCCATCCAGTGAGCCCCTAGCCCAGAGACCCTGTGTCAAAAAACAAGGTAGGTGGGATCTGAGGAACGACATCAGAGGGGACGTCTGCCCTGTACCCCTGACTCACCCCCCACACTTACACACACTCACATATATATAAACACACACTCTCACACACACACGCTCATACTCATACACCACACTCATAAACTCACGCTCTTACACACTCACAGATGCTCTCATAGACACATACGTGCTCACACTTCTGTACTCACACACTCACACATGGAGAATAGTATATTAGCACTTATCAGTTCTCAACACAGATCAAGGAGTTCTCAGTGTTTTCTCATATTCCTACATTAATTTTTCTGCTCATCTATTTATTTTTTATGTGTCTGAACTATTTTGAAGTAAATTACAGGTAGGATTATGTTTTACTCTTTTTTTTTTTTTGAGGGAACTTTCTGAATAGTTACAATACCATTGTAGTAACTAACACGTTTATGGTTTCTATGATATACATGCAATGAGTCTGAACACACAACTCTTATTATCTCTGAGTCTCTGTACAATTAATCTAGGGAGTTCAAGGCCAGCCTGGGCGACATGAACCTCTCCCTAAAACAAAATTTTCCCTAAGGATAAAATTCCCAGAAATGATGTCAGTGGAGAACTTAGGCTTTCAGAGGACAGAGATGTTTCTGTAGTCTGTGCAGCCATGCCCTGGATCTGTAGTCTGCGTGGCCGTGCCCTGGGTTGTGTAGTCTGCGTGGCCGTGCCCTGGATCTGTAGTCTGCGTGGCCGTGCCCTGGATCTGTAGTCTGCGTGGCCGTGCCCTGGGTTGTGTAGTCTGCGTGGCCGTGCCCTGGATCTGTAGTCTGCGTGTCCGTGCCCTGGGTTGTGTAGTCTGCGTGGCCGTGCCCTGGGTTGTGTAGTCTGCGTGTCCGTGCCCTGGGTTGTGTAGTCTGCGTGGCCGTGCCCTGGGTTGTGTAGTCTGCGTGGCCGTGCCCTGGGTTGTGGAGTCTGCGCTGCTGTGCTCTGGGGTGTGTAGTTCACACTGCTGTGCTCTGGACTGTATTCATCCTCTGCTCTCTCTGTGCTAGTATTGCACATTTTCCTTTAACACAGTCAAGTGCAGTCTGTCATCTTTGCTGCTTCCCCCATTTCAAGTGCAGCATACTTCTGAATGACAGAGTAAGTTACCATATTTTCTAAAATGAAGTAATTCTAAGATGAACTACATGCTATTTTATTTTGTTTTACTTTATTATTTTATTTTTTGAGGTAGGGCCTCATGTAGCTGAGACTTGACTCAGACTTGCTACGTAGCTGAGAATGACCTTGTGCTTCTTTCTGATCCTCCTGTTTCCACCTCCCAAGTGCAGGGCTTGCTGGTGGGTCCCTCCATTCCCAGTTTACGCTGTGCAGAGGATTAAGCCCTGGGCTTCATAAATGATCTCTACCATCTGAGCCTCACCCCCAACCCACATCCTTAACTCCTGAACCTGACGTGGTGATAGCTTTGCGGGTTTGTGTGCATTGGTGGGGGATGAGCACGTGGACTCTGGCTTTGGTGTGTGTTCAGGCCACAGCCGCGATGGGGGCAGAGCACACCTCTTCTTAAACATGCTGCAGTTGGGGTCCTAGTGCGTCACTCTCCTGACACACTGTGTAATCTGCAGAAGGAGGAGGTGGAGCGGGTTGTTAGCAATTATGCCAATGACGTGCTTTGCCCCGGGAAGTCCCTCACTGTGTTCCTTTGTCTTTCCTGCAATGTTTCACAATATAATCTACACTTTGCACAGCAGTAAAAGGAAGATCCCAGCTCCTAGTCACTTTCAAGTCATTCTTTGCATCTTAATAAGAAGTAGCCGGGAGAAATTTGATAACAGATTAGAGCTGGGGCCAAGTTTTCTGTGGCTTTTGCCTGAGAACTGACTTTTTTTTTTTAAAGATTTATTTATTTATTTTGTATACGGCATTCTGCCTCCACATATGCCCGCACGCCAGAAGAGGGCACCAGATCTCATTACAGATGGTTATGAGCCACCATGTGGTTGCTGGGAATTGAACTCAGGACCTCTGGAAGAGCAGCCAGTGCTCTCTTAACCTCTGAGCCATCTCTCCAGCCCCCGAGAACTGACTCTTAAAACACAGTGGACATTGAATCTATAAGCTTTTGAGTGCTTGAAAACGGTTGACGCCCGGATGCTCCGTGAGCCCGTGTATCTCTCAGTTCAGATTTATCATGAAACCTCTCTTCTTACCAAGGTGCTGGAAACTGAAGCCGAGGCCTTGTGCCTGCCAGGGACAGACATGCTGTGGCCCTGGCTCCATCCCAATCCAGAGATTCATTACTTTTTGTTAAATAGCACCCCGTTTTTCTACATGGAATCTGCAAAATAACATGTGTGGGGGTGGGGGAGCCAGACCTAGAGGCAGGTGGATCTTTGTGAGTGAGAGGGTAGCCTGGTCTACATAGGGAGTCCCAGAGTGGCCAGAGCTATATACTGAGACTGTGTTTAAGAAGATAGTTTAGGGGGGAAGAGGGGGGGGGTAAAAAAAAAGAAGATAGTTTAAAGGAAAGCATATTAGAGAATATTTGTTTGCTTAGGCTGAGAATTGATGAACAATGGGAAAGATTTATTATTTGTTGAATTCTTGGGTCTGTAAACTTTTTTTTTCTTTATGGTAAAGTTAACTCTTTCTTTTGTAGTTCAGACTCAAACTCTCTAACTCACGAGGTAGCCAAGGGTGGCCTTGAAGTTTTGGTTCTCCTGCCTTCTTCACCGCCTACATGCTGGGATTGTAGATGTGTACTGTCTACCTTGCCCATTTTTTTTTTTTTTAGTTTGTTTGCTTTTTGTGAGGCTGAGGATAGAACTACATCCCCAGGATCTGAGAACTACATATTTTTTTTTTAATTAAAACAACTTAAAAACATTTTTTTAGTGTGTGTGTGTAATTGTGTGTGTATGTATATAACATGTGGGTTCTAGAGGAAAACCTTAATTGTTTCTCAAATGTTAGTCCTACCTTGGTATCTGAGATAAACCTAGAACTTGCCAAGCAGGCTAGCAAGGTGTCTGGCCAGGGATCCCCAGGAATACCTGCCACCACGCCTGACATTTTTTTCTTTTTAATCACCTGTGTTCTGGGAATTGATCTAGGGTCCTGGTGGTAGCAAGGCAAGTGCTTTATACCGTGATCCAGCTCCCCATACACATCCCCATGTGTGATGTTGGGGGTATGTCAGCATCTCAGAACTCCGACTTCCTCATTTATGAATGGGTCCTGGTCTCTTTGAATAGTCGTTTGTTTGGATCTTTAGAAATAGTATCATTCTCATGCAGAAAGCGCCAAGCACAATTAACCTTCTAGATCTTCCCTCGCCTGCTCCCCATATGCACTAGAGTTTTTTTTGTTTTGTTTTGTCTTATTTAAATTTTTTATTGCATTGTTTGTTTATTTTGTGGACATGGATATGAGGTGCCCTTGTCATGCTGCATGAACATCAGAGCACGACAACTTGTGGGAGTCAGTCCTCGGCTTCTACCACATGGGTCCCGAGGACCAGATTCTGTTCTTAGGCCTGGGAACTGACACCCATCCTACCTGCTGAGTCGTCCCCTGTCTCCCGGGCCACACTAGCTGTGGATTGGCTGGTTCCTTGTCGCATGTGGCCTATCTTGACTACATGAAGGTTTGGAAATCAGTGATTCTGTTTCTCCTTGTTTTCCCTGATGATAGATAGTCTCCAGGGGAGCTTGTCTTTCTGCTGTAGGCTTGTTTATAGTGTGAAGTTTTCCTACTTTCTCCTCTCTTCGTTTGATATGATTAAACCTCCTATTGATGTGAAGTTGGAAACCCTATGTGCCTGTTGGTCTCCCTTCTGGATACTGCTGTGATGTGGCAAGGTGTAATCTGATTGGATTCATGCAGCGTGGCCCACTTAAGCGACAGCCTGAGCCACAGATAACACCCTGTCAGTGTAGAATGGACTGAAAAATCCTCGATTCTTGACACGCCTTGGCAGCAGCACAAACACAGACACATCCTACAGGAGATAAGGGCGGGGGAGAGGAACTGCCTCTATCTAAAGACAACTGAAAACTGCGTGAGAATGAAAGCAGGAAGGGCTGCTCTGAAGTTGCTGGCAGCAGGCGCCATCAAGTCCTAGAGTGGTTGCCAATGGCAACAAGGATGGGTGAGTTCTGCTCCTCTTCAGAAAGAGATGGGCAGGGACACCCAGGTGGTTAGGACAGGAATTCTTTGGCCTCAGGGATGGGTCTCCAGGCTTCTTGGGAGCTCTTAGGTGCCTGCTGGGGGCGTTCTGGTTCTGGCAGGGCTAGAGTTTGGTCTGTCTGGGGATCTCCCACCTGTTTGTCTTATCTGCTCATCTTGGAGGAAAGGAAAGACTTCCCTTGTTGGTTGTTTTTAAACTCATTACTTTGTATGCTAAAAAATAATTTAGGGTCGATGATGTGGCTCAGTGAGTGGGTGAAGGCACTCGCTGGGTAGCCTGCTGCCCTGAGTTCTTGTAAAGATGGAAGGGGAGAACTGACTCCACAGAGTCTCATTGCCACAGCACCCCTGACACACACACACACACACACCATTAATTTAAAATAAGCGAGCTAAGGGTTTCTCTTCCCCCAGCAGTGACACACCTCTTGAATGGCAAGTAGCCTGTGCTCTCAGAGATCTCGGTGTCCAGCAGCAGCTATTGCTCTGAATCCCTAGTGGCTAAGGAGACTGGACTAGGGTGTGTTTGTACTCAGAAGGCCGGGAGAAGCGAGAGCTGGTAGAATCCTGACCTCTTGAGGTTCCGCCCTAAGGAACAGGGTGACTTATTCACTCCCAGAATAGACGGTGCTACTAGTACGCTTGATCCAGTCAAAAAAATGTCAAAACTCAGATCTCTATCTTTTCTAGAAGCTTTTCTCTCTCCCACTAAGGATATAAGAAACATATACACATATAAAGATACCTTATATAAATATATAAGAAAGAGCACAGGCGGGGGTGGTGGTTCAGTTGATAGAGTGTTTGCTGATGTGCACAAAATCCCTGGCTTCCACCCCGCGCTGTATAAAACAGCTGTGGTAGCACGTGCCTTTAATTCCAGCACCCAGGAGGCTGAGGCAGGAGGATCAGAGTACAAGGCCACTCTGTGTTGGGAGTTTGAGGCCAGCCTGGGATACATAAACCCTTGCCTGAAACAAAACAAGCACGAAGAAAACTCACAACACGTAGATTGCAGAGTTGAAAGGGCAGACGGTGAGAGGGAGGATGGGAATGACTCTTCCAGAGGGGGTCTCGGGAAGACTGCTCAGAGGAGGCCACACTGTGTTTCCATAGGTGGAGAGAGTGGGCAGGGAGGGAAGGAGGAGGCACCTCAGAGCCTGCTTCCTTCTGGGCACCTGGCTGTGCAGTCAGGTGGGTGCTTATAGCAAGGGGCTAACCTGGACAGAGGAGCGGAAGGGCCTAGCTGTTATCGGACTGATTTTCTGCCTGTGAAGGTCAGGGGCAAGGGAAGTCCCAGTTGCTGCCCTGCACTAGGCGCTTTGGGAACCTGTGGTACTGCTGCCAGAGCCAAGGAAAGGGCATGGAGAGGAAGGCTCATGGTGGGGCCACCTAAGCTGTAACCATGTTTAACCTCAGGTCTGTGTGGAACAGGTGATGCTCAGGGCCGTCAGGTCACCGGGGTGCTGGTGTCAGGAAAAGATTGAGGCAATTAAAAACAAACAAAAACAAATATTGGAAAAAAAGGTCAAGGAGTTTGACAAAGGAAAATAAAGAATGCCAACTTCGATTCTTAGGGCTGTCTTAGCTTTTAGAAGGAGAGAAGTGGGCATGGTCATTGTAGAGAAAGTGAGTCCGGGGGAGGACTGTGCTGTCTGGCGATTTCCAGCAAGAGGGAGCCTCCGGGAGGAGTCAGGAAATGGTACCAGAGAAGGACCAGGAACAGGGAGAGAGGGAGTGAGGTGGCTAACTTCAGCTGTCACTGTGACACACTTAGCGTGACCTGGGAAAGATCTCGACAGAGAAATCGTCTAGGTCAGGTTGTCCTGCAGGCGTGTCTATGGGGGATTACCTTGAGTTTTAATTGAGGTGGGAAGACCCACCGTGGATTAGGCAGCACAGGTTCATGGGCTGGGCCCTGAATTGCATAATAATGAAGAAAGCTAACTGAGAAAGCAAGCAAACAAGCAGACAGCATGCGTGGGAGGGGCATTCATTTCTCTCTGCTGTTGACTGATATGACTAGTTAATTTGATTTTCCTGCCTTCTTGCCTTTCTCTCATTGATGGGCTGTAACTGGGAATCGTAAGTCAATCAACCTCTCCTCCTCCTCCTCCTCCTCCTCCTCCTCCTCCTCCTCCTCCTCCTCCTCCTCCTCCTTTTCCCTCCTTCCCCTCTTCTAAGTGGCTCTGGGTAGGATATTAGCACAGCAACAGAAATAAAACTGGAAGAGGAGGACACCGCATGCTCTTGTCTTGGTAGGGGAGCCAGAGAAGCCACATGGCAGATGGCGATTGAGAGGTGTGAACCTGTGAACCATGGTCATGCTTTGAAGACATTTAGCCGAGATTCCAGGAAATGGGAAGGAAGTGGGCCTGAACACACAGGGCAGCTGGCACTACTTCAGTGGTGAGGGCTTCGGGTGGAGGCAAAGCCTGCTGCACAGTGAGGATCCAAGGTGTGGGAAGTCCTGGCTACCGAGGGATCCAGGACAAAAGTCCTGTGGCAGGACTTGCTCCTGTTCAGCCAGATGCCCTTGGGCTTGGGGAATGTGGTTTGAAATGGAACCTTTGGCCCCAGTTTTGTGACTCTTTGTGAGCTCTTGACAGTGCAGGAGGGCAAAATGTGAATGTCATGCTGTCCTCAGGCAAGAGAGAGAGGAACAAGGTTGTCCTGAGCACTAGGAGCATGGAGAGAGTTGAACTGTGTGCAGAATCCTGAGGGCTGGGTAGCAGACGAGGCAGTAAGTCAGCTCAGCTGCCGGGCGCAGTAGTACGTAAGGTCTCTATATAGCAGGATGCTGGGCCATGGCTCAGATGGGAAATGAGTTGCAAAAAACATGTCTGGCGGGGGGTGCTCATTGGGTAGACTGTTTGCCTAGCATGTCTGAGGCCTCGGGTTCAAGCCCTAGAAACACCATCAACCAGTTGGTATTGGTGCATGGCTCTAATCCAGCACTTAAATGAAGGTGGATGCAGAAGGTCAGGGATGTCCTTAGCTTTGTAGCAAGTTTGGGGCCAGCCTAGGCTACGTGAGAACCTGTCAAGCAAAAGAAAAAACCAAACAAGAAATGACTTTCTCCCAAAGCCATGACAGTGAGCCCAGACACAATAAATCTTAAAGAAACTAAGTCAGGAAGCCCCAAGGGGAATAAGGGCCTCTGAGAAGCACAAATTGTCTCAAAAGGTGTGTGGCATGGGAAGGAGAGAGTGGGCAGGACTAGGGAGTGGTAAACCTGATGGCCAGTCTTGAAGGGCAAATGCTGGGCCACTGGTTAAGATGTCTGTTCCTCACCTCTGCGGTTGTATTTCGCCTCTAGGAGCTCCTGCAGGCCAAACGGGACCTTCAGGATCTGCTCCTCGCCAAAGAGGAGCAGGAAGATCTCTTGAGAAAGCGGGAGCGTGAACTGACTGCCTTGAAGGGTGCCTTGAAGGAGGAGGTTTCCAGCCATGACCAGGAGATGGACAGGCTGAAGGAACAGTACGATGCTGAGCTGCAGGCCCTCAGGGAGAGCGTGGAGGAGGCAACCAAGGTGAGCTTGCCATCCATAGAGGGTGTCAGATGTGACCAGATGAGAGGCTGTGCCCACTCTCCCATGCCAACTCCCCTTGGCTTTGTCTCTGACGATGGTGATGGGCTTTTTGACAAGGAATAGCTTGATGCTTTAGCTTCTGTTCTTTTTAGCCTGTAAGCTTGGACATCGGTAAAGATTTAAGTGCTTTTTGCAAGAGGTGAGATTTTTAAGGCCTTGAGTAGACTCAGTTTCTGCAGGCTTTGTAGAGTAGAGAGCTGGACCCTCCTGGTGGTATCCTCAAGGCTCAACACTTAAGGCGCTGTGTGACTTTTCTCATGCACAGAATTGCAGACAAGACCTAGATTTCTGGAACCCTTTATCCCATCCCAGCTGCTCCCTTTGGGCTTCGTTCAGTCTTCCATTAGATAATTCATGTTCTTTTCTCAGCATAGCTGGAAAAGGGCTAATTGGCCAAATGGCCCCAACTCTTCCAAGATAAGTTTTCCTCTTAATTGAATTCTTGGCTCTTATAAATAGATTGTAAATTGTGTTGGAAGTGTTTGGGTGCAGGGTGCCCGTTGGGTGGTGAAGGGAAAATGCTTTGGAATACCATGCCATCTTTAGGGAAGGAGAATTTTGGAGTGTTCATTTTCCAGTGTCTCAAACGAAGGGTGAAAGTGCTGGAGAGGGGAATTTCATACCGTTTAGTCTACAATGGTGACAGTGGCAGTTCCCGCCCACCCCGCTAAGCCCTGAGGCGGGCGGTTCACTGATTTTCAATGATGTCATGATAATTGCTAAAGACAAGAAGAGAAAGATAAGTTTGTTTGTTGTTACAACAGGAAAGTCTGGGAAACTGACTGTTGGGGGGCGGTGGGGAGGGGAGGGGGCGTTATTATAACTTTGAGATACTTCAAGGGCCTCTTGTTGGTTTGCCCTGCCACCCCCATCCTTTAGATTTGACTTAAATTGAGGGGGACAGGTAGAACTGACTTAGTCATCCCTGAGTTGAGGGGAAATATCTGTATTTTGTGTGTCTTTGTATCTGGACAATAGCCCAGTATCCTGGCTGTTGACTATCGCATGCTGTTAGCTCAGCGGGTAGAGATGGATATGCAGACACGGACACACGGACCCGTGGACACGCTGTTTCTTTATCACCTTTAGAGCTTGCATCAGAGCACACGTTTAACGTGAACTATGCTGGGAGGCTCCTGGACGGTGCTTGGGGAGCAGTGTTTGGGCTTGTGTTCGTAGCTGTTTCACTAGAAGACGAACCACATGTGGAATGGAAACTTCTAGGTCTGCTGGCACAGAGTGTACGTGGGGAAGGGAACCGCGCGGGTGGAGGGATATATCTCTGTTGTGTAGAGCTGGGGATCACCACAGAGACCTAGGCTGTTTATTGCATTGTGACTTTTCTGCTCACTGAATTTCTTTTTTTACACTAATTCATAAATAACTAGGGGATGGAGATATGGCTCAGTGGTTTAGAACAATTATTGATCTTATAGACGACCTGAGTTTGATTCTCAGCCCCCACATGGTGGCTCACAGTCATCCATTACTCCATTCCTGGGGAGTCCAGTGACCCCTTCTGACCTCCAAAGGCATCAGGCATGTATTTGGTGCACATACATAAAGACAAAACATTCATACACATAAAATAAAACAAATATTTAGAAAAGATAACCAGGGGACCTCATGTCAGTCTGTGAAATAAAGACAGGGTAAGTTGGTTGAGACTTGTCATCTCCACCAGAGAATGCAGGGAGCTGATCTAAAGGAGCATGCTTCCACACCTTCTGTGGGCTAGCCTGAGCTCCTTGCCCCAGACCATATTCTATATCACCACCAATATCTTTCCCCAGAAAGCAATAATTTCCAGTTGGTCTTTGCTTAAATATTTGTCTGGCACTCCATTGTCCCAGACTTAAGCTCAGATTGTTTACGTGGTAGGTGGCATGTCCCTTCTCAGGAAAACTGTCCTATTACTTCAGAACAGCTGCCTGCCACTTCCCAGCCCTCCCCCGATCATCTCACCCGTGAACTGTCCTCGCTACCTCTGTGACCTTGTCCCCATCCCGTTCTCCCACCCTGAAATATACACCTAGGGGTGAGTCACACCTTTGGGTTTTTACTGACCCCTGGCTTCCCATCATGCCCTGCTTTTGCCTGTTTCCTTATGCACAGGGCTGTTTTTATCTAGACCTTTTCTTTCTGTTGAGATGAGGAGCAGCAGACTCAAGTGCTTCTGAGGCCAAACGGGAAGCATCAGTGAGTGGAACTGTGAGGAGAGGCTGATGGGGGTGTCGCAAGCTGGAGAGCGTGCCCTCTGCTCTAGCGGCGAAGTGATTTCTGACAGAAGGCTGGGTCCATGCTGTTAAGTCTCAGCTTTTTAGTTTATTTTTACTTTTTTGAGACTTTTATACCTGAGCGTACGCTATGGACATAATTTCTACTCCTCTTCCCCCCTCCAGCTTGTCCTGTGTCCCCCTGATCATCTCCTCCTGATTCCATGAGCTCCTTTCCTGTAACTATTATTGGTACATGTGTATGCATACACACAGCATACTGAGTTCAGTTAGTGTTGCCCTATGTCCCTGTGTTTATGGCTGACCACTTGGGACAGGGAAATCTGTTAGGAGGCTGTTTCTGGAGAAAGCTGATCCTCCCCACCTAGTAGCTGTTAATGGTCTGTAGCTTTTCCTCCAGGAACAGGACCTTGTTAAACTGTGCCCTTCCACGGTGGTATATTGACTGCTGTTGTCTGGTGCAGGTAACCTTATTGCCGAGAGTTCATGGGCGCAGCTTCCTCATCCTGTTGAGAAGGCACCATCTCACAGCCCTCAGCTTTCACAGTCTCTCTGTGCCCCACCCCCAACATGTTCCCGAGCCTTAGGAGTCACGGTGTTGTTACAGATGTCCTGACTGGAGCTGGGATGCAGTGACTTATTCTCTGCCTTCTGACTAGTTATGGACCCCTGGGTAGCTTCCACCTGCTGCACAAAGAAGCTCCTTTGATGAGCGGTGGGAGCTGTGCTCGTCCACGGGTAGAAAGGCAGGTATTTATAATACGGGTGGAGGCTGTATTCATTTAGGAACCGGCAACAGTAGGTTCTCCCATTTCAACTTTTAAAGATGAGTTGGGGCCAGGCGGTGGTGGCTCACTCCTTTGATCCCAGCACTCAGGAGGCAGAAGTAGGCAGATCTCTGTGAGTTTGAGGCCAGCCTGGTCTACAAGAGCTAGTTCCAGGACAGGCTCCAAAGCTACAGAGAAACTCTGTCTCAAAAAAAAAAGGGGGGGGGGGAAGAAAGCAAGGATGAGTTGGATATCTGCATGTTGATGTAAGATGTTCAGACTTTTAAGTGTTGCTTAAAAGCAACAACACCTCCTCCGCCCCAAAAACATTCCCCACCTCCAATATCAAAGGACATACAACCCAAGCATAACCCATCTGCAGGTCTGCAGGTCAACAGTACGCAGTTCTAATCCCTGAGCTCAGCACGGTACCCGAAAGCGACGGTGAAGACAGCTGTAGTGTCTTGAGAGTCAGAGATGGCGGAGGGCGAACTCCCTCCAGCTTGGGTCATGTCCTAGCTGCTGGCCTCCCCCGGGTTTCCCCAGTGGCAGTGAAGGAGACCTGGGTGAGGGTTCCATCGCCGTGTGAATGCCTCTGCGGTCTCTGAAAGAGGATTATGAGTATGTTTGCATTCCTTGGTGATTTTGCTTCTAAAAGTGTCCGCTGAACAAATGTGACAATCCTTTCTTCTTGAGATGTATGCCATCTATTTGTGTGTGTGTGGGGGGGGGTTGATGTCTGCCATGACAAGAGTGTGGCGGCCAGAGGACAGCCTCTGGGAGGTAGTTCTCTCTCTCTTCTGTCTCTAGGATAGAACTTAGGTCCTCAGGCTTGGCTGCATGTGCCCTGCCCTTACCCACTGAGCCATCTTGCCTGCTCCTAGCCCCCTTCTATTAAATGTAAACTTAGTAACAGGTAATATCTTTCTGTTACATTATTTATAACATGCTATTACAGAGGAGATATGTAAGAATATTCTATTAAGTGTTTGGATACGAAGGGATGAAATAGAACCTTTTAATCTGGTAAAGAGCATCTCTCAAATTTGTTCACTAGCATTCAATCTTTGTCTGCCCCAAAGGAAGGCCTCGTCATCCCAGCCGGTGGCTAAAAGCTGACATTTCTATAAGGAAGTGAATTGCATGACAGCGTTCATTTCCTTGGATGGTCTTAGGAGCGAGCTCAACCTCCTCCCATTGTTTTTTTTTTTTTTCTAACTTTTGCCACTGCCTCAAGCCAAAAATCTCTAAAAGGCTGTTTTATGCTGCCAAGAACCAGGCACCCTATCCGGCTTGAGCCCAGGCACAGAATGTCTTAAGTTACTGGAACACTTGGTGAAAACTGGCGAATTACATTAAGAATCTTTTACTGATATTCCAAACAGATCCTTGGTAATCTTTTTCCTTTTTCCATAGACACAAACAGCCATGAGGCTCAGCAGACAGGAATTCACCAATGCCTTGGTCATGTGGGGGGTTTCCTGGCTCAACAGAGTGAGCCGGACCTCCCTTGGGAGGTTCCTGGTCCTTGTGATGCAGAGGGGTCTGCGTAGGTGATTACCAAGGGCTTCCTTTCAGTCTTCTAAGGACGACCCAGGACTTTGCCTCCCGATTTCCTCACAGTTTCCTTTATAGTTTTTTTCCATCTTTAAGAAGGAAATGCCTCTACTTCAATTTGGTGCAATGGTTGGATCCAGGGCACTGTCAGGGGGATATGAGTCACTGCCATCGTGGGATTACAATGGAGAGTGTCCCCTGGTGATGGTATTGTCTTTTCTTTCTTTTTCTTTTCTTTTCTTTTTTTCTTTTTTTTTTTTTGGTTTTTCGAGACAGGGTTTCTCTGTGGCTTTGGAGCCTGTCCTGGAACTAGCTCGGTAGACCAGGCTGGTCTCGAACTCACAGAGATCCGCCTGCCTCTGCCTCCCGAGTGCTGGGATTAAAGGCGTGCACCACCATCGCCCGGCTTGTCTTTTCTTTCTTGTCTCTAACTCTTTCCCTCTCCAATGAAAATGCAGAAGGGAAGCAGTATCTTAAATTTTCTTGAGGCATAGGGTCAACTCAAATCCAGCTCTCTCCCCAGAGACTCTCAGGGGCTGGAGAGATAGCTCAGAATGTAAAATGCTCACTGTGCAAGAATGAAGACTTACTTGCTTTTCAAACCCATGTGAAAAAGCTGGGCATGGTAGTGTGTGCTTGGACTCCCAGTGCTGGTAGGGTAGAAATAGATCCCTGGGGCTTCCAAGCCAAGAAGGCAATCTACATGGTGAGATGAAGACCAATGGAAGACCCTCTCTCAAAAGACAAGGTAGTTAGTTCCTGAGCTTGACATCTGGCTTCCGTGCTCCACAGATGTGCACACACACACACAAACACTTTCTCTGTTGCCTCTTGGTCTTCACAGTATTCAGAGAGCTGGCATTGTTGGAGATTTAATTCTTGGCATTATCTTTCCTGCCACCTTGTTCTCCACTGGACATCCCCCCCCCCAGGTTAAACTGTGGGCTAGAGGGATGGACCCCCTAAGGGAAAGGTCAGCCCCTGACTACCCTAAAGTGGCATTGAACTGTTTGGGGGTTCCGTTTATGGAGAAAGATCATTCCTTATGAAAACAAATCTTGTCTGCTAGCATGACCATGTTAGTAGCTCATCTTGACTAACTCAGCATCTAAGTGATTTAGGTGCTTTGAAGCTGGTAAAAAGATGATTTTATTTTTGTGTCTGGAGATATGATTTTTTTGGTCATAGACTCTGAATGCTTAACACATAGCAGGGATTCAGGGAAATGGATGAGGAGCAGGAGGAGGACTGAGCTAGTGAGACTGTCCTCGGCTTCCCTGCTGTTTTCATTTATACTATTTTTTAAGTAGGGAATTTGATCTTTATATTGACATTTTAAAGATTTATTTATTTTATGAGTGTTTTTCCTACATGTATGTATGTGTACCATGTGCCTGTCTGTGTGCCCATAGAGGTCAGAAGAGGACATCAGGAACTGGAGTTATGGGTGGTTATGAGCTGCCATGTGGGTGTTAGGACTCCTACCTGGGTCCTCTGCAGGAATGACAAGCGCTCTTCACCTCCGAGTCATTCCCGCAGCCCTTGTTTAAATTGTTTTTAAAAACAAGATGAATATTTATTTGCTGAACATTTGCCAAGGGCAGGCCATGATGCTTGTTTCTGGGAAGACTGCAAATTTATCCTACTAGGAGGCTGGAGTTGAGACAGGTAACACTCAGGCCGACTTTAGAAAGGAGTTACCTTCTGGGTAAGGTGGAGACAGTGCTATAGAAGATGGTGTGAGGCCCAGAGCTTGTGCTGGGAAGCCAGGGAGAAGGTGGCAGTTGAGTAAATTTCACAATAGGTCAGTGTCTACGTTGGAATCTGAATGGTGTTCAGACACAGGGCCATGAAGGCCGAGGATGTACTTGTACTGAGCAGAGCATCAATAATGAATGTGGAAAGGGAGGTGTGTGTCTGGGCTGGGACTAGGAGAAGTGGCAGAGGGTACAAGTTAAGAGTGACTTAAGAGGTAGGGGCCGTTCCAATGCAAGGACTGGGTTTGGATCCCAGTTCAGTGGAACCAACCACCAAAAGCACAGCATGGCTGAAATCACCAGAACTGTTTAAATGAGGTCTCCGTATTCATAGTCGTAAGAAGTAGTTCAAATAGTCGTGGAGGTAGCAATGATGGTGTTAATGACTTACACCCAGTACTTACGCCCATTGTTTTTGTATACTTAAGAGGAAAGAGCTATTGTGGTTTGGTCCATGCATTCTGGGCCCCATGTACTTGTAGAACATTGCAGCTGTGGAATGGATGAGTGACAGATGAACTTCTTCACATCACGGCAGACAAGAGGAGGAGACAGGGCGGAGTCACATACTAGATACTTCTAAGGACCTGCTCTCAGTACCTGACTTCTGTGCCTTCTCGACCTCCCCAGATAGTGCCGTCAGCTGCTGGTCTGGGCTATACCAAACAAGCCTGCAGGGGAGATCTCATATTCCAACCACAGCAGAGGTGTTGTCATGATTCTCTGTCCTAGCTTCTTTTGCGGTAATAAAGATCATGACCAAAAGCAGCTTGGGGAGGAAAGGGTGTACCTGGCTCTTATGCCCTGATCACAGTCCACCATTGAGGGAAGCCAGGGCAGGAACTCAAGGTAGGGGCCTAGAGAGAGGAGCTGCTGCAGAGACCCTGGAGGAACACCGCTCAGCTACCTTTCCCATATGATCCAGGACCACTGCCCAGGAATGGCGTCATCTACAGTGGCCTGGGCTCTCTACCAAGTAGTCACCGAAAAAGTGGCCCACAAACTTGTGTACAGGAAATCTGATGGAAGCATTTCCTTGTTTGAGGTCCCTTCTTCCCAGATGACCCTAGCTTATATCAAGTTGACAGAAAATACATCAGTACATTCTGCTTATTTTAAAGAAATACATCACAGAGTTCATGGACAAATTAGGAGGTTGTCTGGGTTGTACTTTTTATTTTTGGCTTTTTTGAGACAGACTGTGTAACAGCCCTCCTTGTCCTGGAACTAGCTCTGTAGAGGCTGCCCTCAAACTCAGATCCACCTGCCTCTGCCTCCCAAGTTCTGGGATTGAAGGTGTGCGCCACTACCACCCAGCTGGGATGTACTTTCAGAAAAAGTATTTAAAATATCTTCTATCTATCTATCTATCTATCTATCTATCTATCTATCTATCTATCTATCTATCTATTCATCCCTATCTATCTATCTATCTATCTATCTATCTATCTATCTATCTATCTATCTATCTATCTATCTACTTTTTTTTTTTGAGACAGGGTTTCACTGTAGTTTTAGAGCCTGTCCTGGAACTAGCTCTTGTAGGCCAGGCTGGCCTCGAACTCACAGAGATCCGCCTGCCTCTGCCTCCCGAGTGCTGGGATTAAAGGCATGCGCCACCACCGCACGGCTTCTATCTACTTTTATTGACTGTACTTTAGTTCATCTGGGGGATGAATGAGTGGGATGTGGGTGAACAATCAGCTATGTGTTAGGAAGAACTGAAGCTGGGTAGTGGGTCTGTAAGAGATGCTTAGGGTAGTCTCTCTGCTTGTGTAATGTTTGAATTTTCTGTAATAAAGAGTTGTGTGCTGCAGCTGCGGGACGGGAAGACTGGGGGGATCTATCAGTCAGTAAAGTGCTTGCCTTGTACGTTCGTGGATCCTAGGTGATCTCAGCGACGGAAAAGCATGGCGGCTTGTGCTTCTGACCCCACTGCTGGGGAGGAGGAGGCGGGTGGATCCCCAGGCTTCGGCGTACTCTTGTGCCCATTTCCGTATTGCTTCTCAATGCTTCCTTTCCCTCTCTCCTACCAGTCTCTGAGCAGGCTCTTTCAAAGCAGCAGGCCAGCCAAGGGTCACGTGGGAAATCCCTTCAGATATGACTGTAGTTGAGTATAAAATTCTCCTTGCTTCCTTTTCCAAGACAGCCAGGTTAGCCAGCGGGAACCATGAGAACTAATTCCCTTTGCTTTTAACTTCGAAAAAAAAATCAGCTTATGTTGAATGCCAGTTCTTGAGCAGTGGATTTGCTGTGGGGTTTCCTAACAGGTGCCTGCAAGAGAAAACCGGCTCTTTGCAGATGCAGGAGCACCTGAAGCAGTGGTTCTCAACCTGGGTCGTGACCCCTTTGGGAGTCGAGTGACCCTTCCACAGGAGTCACGTGTCAGTTATCCTGCATATCAGATATTTATATGACAATTCATCACAGTAGCAAAATTACAGTTGTGAAGTTGCAATGAAATACTGTTACGGTTGGGGTCACCCCAGTGTGAGGAACTGTACTAAAGGGTCGTAGCGTTAGGAAGGCTGAGAACCGCTGGCCTAGAGAGACACAGGAGCAGCCCTTAGCCAAAGGAGGAGGGCAAGACTCATGTTCAAAACCATCTTTGGCAAACTGAGCGTGGTGGTGCATGCCCTTAGTCCCAGCACGTGGGAGGCGGGAGCACTGAGTCTAGGCCAGCCTGGTCTACATAGTGGGTTTCAGGACAGCCGATACTACATATTAAGACCCGGTCTAAACAAATATTCTCCAGTGTTCTCACTCTCTTTCTCTCTGAATCTTTGGATAATTATACTGGTTTTCTGTCTCTTGTGTTGATTACAAAAGTACATAGATAAGGCACCTGCATGGGCTTTAAAGGCCTTGTTCTGTGGCTCTGGTCCTGGGTAACCACTGTCTTACTGTATACACTGATGTTGATGCCCATCACAAGGAACTTTCAGAATCTGCTCATTGACATAGCTCAGTAAACAGGGTCCCTGCGTGTTGCCCCAGTATGTTGACTAAGCTGCCCAGGTCATATGTTGTGGGTTGTAGAAGACCAAGTAGAAGACCATGTAAGGACACCCCAGATGTGGGTCTCTTGTGTGGGTACCGGTGTGATTGCCAGTGCAGGACGAAGCCTAGTGTCTTAGTATCTTCCTCTATCACTTTAATACTTATTTATTTATTTATTTATTTGTTTGTTTGTTTATTTATTTGCGGCAGTCTCTTACTATACTCAGAGGCGACTATTTTTTCCGGGGCTTGTTGGCCTCCTGTGCCTGCCCCCTTACTGCCAAGGTTACAGATATAGATGACTGTGTCCAGCCGCTGTGTGGGTGCTGGGGGTCAAACCCAAGTCCTCATGCTCGTTCAGCAAGCACTTCCTCCGCTGAGCCATCTTTGGCCCCATGTCCTCCTCTGAGGTACTGGTTCATCTGTCAAATATCTGGGTGTGTTTTATGTGCCAGCATGATGCCGGTTCCCAAGACTGAGGCAGCAAGCCGTGGTCTCGAGTTTGAGGATCTTCTGTGCTCTTGTGGGAAGGAGAACGTGCAGAGAAAATGACCTCGACATTGTAAGTGCTGCTGCTGTGATCTTAGCTGGTTAGGGGAGCAAGACAGGAGGACTACTCTTATCAAAGTTCCAGAAACAGAGGGTCCATCTGTGAATTGACACCCGAAGTGTGTCACTGGATCAAATCTTAGAAAGTAGAAATAAACATGAATTGTCCTCGCTTCAAGAGCTTTTGGACATTAGCATGCTCTGAGTCTGTGTTGTGTGCTCAGTTCCTTCAGCGAAACAGTTGCAGCAAAAGTCACCAAAAGTTTAAACCATCTAAGCATATGATGAAGAAAATGTATTAGTCGGGAAATAAGATAGATTTTATTATGGAAAAAAATTAATTTAGTTCCTGGGGATGTAGATTAGTTGGTGGAGTGTTTGCCTAGCATGCATAGAACCCTGGGGTTAACCCCCAGTACTGCATAAACCCCATGCATAAACCTCCATAGGAGGTGGAAGCAGGGGATTGTGAATTCAAGGTCATCCTTGGCTTTGTAATGAGTTGAGGTCAGATTGGGCTAAATGAGAATTTGTGTCAAAGAGAAACAATAAAGATTCAAAACTCAACTAGTTTCTTGTCCCAGGTAAGATTGTATGAGGTGGGCTCTCATAGAAAGAAGTGTTTCTGAGGATGTCTAAGTGACAGAGAAAGGGCTGTCCTCTGGGTTGCTGTTGAGACCCTGGGGGTTCACTGCTGCTACTGTGTGTGTATGGGGGGAGCGATGCTGGCTTGGTGTTATGGTGCAAGAAGAATAGTCGAGGAAGTGTTTTCATCAAGAGGACCTGTCCAGTTGCAGGTGGGACATTTGATCACTTCTAGTGACTGTACTGCAGCCTCATGAATGTGGCTCGAGTCAGCTGACATTTTACAGCAGTTCCAGTGGGGTCCTGGGAACAGGGCTCTCAGGATACACAGCCTTCAGCTGACCCAGAAAACCGTAACAAATTCATATGCAGCGTGAAGAGAAAGCGTGGAGACGTCATTAGATGGAGAAAGAGGTCAAGATCCGAGTGGCCTCAGAAGAACAGAGCAGCCTGGTCTCAAAACCACGTGGTTTGTTCCTCATTTTAGCCTTGTGCTTTCTGGGTGGGCGGGCGAGTGTTTGCCTGCTTCTCCTCTGTGGTGGGGAGGGGCGAGGAGATGAGGACTGCCCAACACAGCTGGCTTGATGTTAAAAAGTTCACATCGGTTTCTAACCATGGGGATTGTATCTGTTCAATTAATAATCCACTTAAAATCATTAATTTGTTCTAGACACTGCTGGGTTGTAGGGATAAACGGAACTAAAATGGTGAGGAAGCCATGATTATAAACCATACACATAAATATGTAATTCCACTGTAGCAAGTGCTTTGCAGCTGATGGAGGGGAGGAAGGAAAATGTCCAGAGGAAAAATGATGGGGATCTAAAGGGCAGAACAGGAGTTAAGTGGATGAAAATCAGAAATTACAGTGTTGTAATAAGATTGGCGGGGCTGCGTCCCCGGCACCCGGCCGCCCACATGGCTAGCTTATGCCCCGAAATAATTACACGGAAACTGTATTCTTTTAAACACTGCCTGGCCCATTAGTTCCAGCCTCTTATTGGTTAGCTCTTACATATTGATCTAACCCATTTCTAATATCCCTGTAACACCACGAGGTGTCTTACCAGGAAAGATCTTAATCTGCGTCTGTGTCTGGTAGGAGAATCATGGCGACTCCTTGACTCTGCTTATTTTTCCCAGCATTCTGTTCTGTTTACTCTGCCTACCTAATTTTATGTCCTATTAAAGGTCCAAGGCAGTTTCTTTATTTAACCAATGAAACAACAGATAGAAAGATGACCCTCCTCCATCATTACAGGATGATTCCACCAAAGAAACTGGCATGTGCAAAGGCTGGCCTGAGGAGGGAGTGTGGGCTGTTAGGACGCCTGTTGAAGTCTATGAGGCTGGACTGCAGGCAGTGGAAAGTCTGGGGTAAGATGGAGAAGGGGCCAGGTCATCCAGGTCCTAGGGTGCTTCTCTACTCCTTTCTTATAGCTAGTGGAAAACATTAGAGACCACTAAATATGGGAGATGGGAGGGAGAGAGAGAGGGAGAGAAAGAGAGAGAGAGACTAAACTGAGGAGGGAGAGGGAGGGAAAGGAGATGAGAATGAGGAGGAAGGGGAGATAAGAGAGAGAAAGGAGAGAAGGGGTAGGAGGAGGGAGAGAGAAGGAAAGAGAGGGAGGAGAGAGAGAGACAGAGAGAGGCCAAGACTCGTGGTGGATTTGGGTACATTTGGAGCAGTGGAACCTGTTCTGTCTTTCCTGGTGACAGTGTTGAGGCATGGATGCCACCCCTCACAGAGGCCTGCAGGAGTCTCACCAGCTGTTTTTAGTAGGATTATTATCTGGTTCCTCTCTAATCAGAACCAGGGAGGGTTCCATTCTGCTTAGGAGGCTCCACTCTTGTGATAATAGTCGTGCTGACTTTGTAACATGTACGTGAGTGTGTGAGGGTTGGTAGGGTTCAAGCATGAAGGGGCAGCTTTGGTACGGGGGTGATGAAGGCTCGTAGAGGTGGTGAAGGCTCATGGAGGTGTTGAAGGCTCATGGAGGCAGTGAAGGCTCATGGAGGTGGTGAAGGCTCATGGAGGCGAGTTCTTGTTTACTTAGCGTCTGTTAAGTCTGTTGTAATGTCTCTATGTGGAAGTCCTGATCCTCCAGCTTCCATCTCCAGAGCAGCTGGGACTGCAGGCCTGTGTAATCCCCCACTCCATTTGAGGTGCTGTTGGGGACTGAACCCCGGCCTTCTGGTATAGCTAGGCTGACCCTCTACCTGCTGAACTACATCCCCAGTGGATCTGTATTTAAATCCTTCCAATATTCTAAAGGTTCCCAGTGTGGGATAAGCTATCACAAATACTACCTGGAATCCAGGAGCGTGAGTGAGGAAGAAGCCATGACCACTCTTGCAAACATGTTTCCAGGTGTGGAAATGGCCACACCACAGGGACGAGGCACTGCTGCAAGAGAGAGGGCTGTTTAAATAACCAACGACAGCCACAGTCATCCGAACAGTATCGCCGTGGAATCCTTAACATCTGGGAGGGAGAAACTTTATCAGAAAGCTTGCTTAATCTGCCTTATGCTCTCTCTGACCCTCTAAACCCTGCCTGGTCAATGTTTTCCTGAAGCCTTGCCAAGATCATTAATTAGGTTTCTATTCGGTGAAAGAATTTGGCATCATTCTTTGATCATTTTAGGAGGAAAATGGAACCTGTCATACACTCTAAACCCATTATGTGGGAAGCAACCTGGACCTAGGAATGTCTATAACAGCAGAGAAAATCAGGCTACAGATGGCCTCATGGGATCCCACTTCTAGGCTGGTCTCCAATAGCTGTACTTTGGTGATCTCGCCCTTTGGAGCCCCCTTTCACATTAAGGGCTATTCTGGGTAACCAGTAGAATGTTATAGGAAGAACAGTGGCTTCCTAGTAGATCTTGGAGAACATGTTGGCTTTTCCCCTTGGTTTCTCTTTGCTCTCTCACTCTGTGAAGTCAGTTTCTATGTTTCAAGACTATTCAAACAGTGTGTGAAAAGACCCAAACTGTAAGAGACTGAGGTCACCTGTCAGCAGTCATGTGACTAGCATCTTGGAGGCGGGGCCTCTAGCTCTGGTCAGCACTCCCACCCCCTTTTGTGGTGGGTGGGAGAATACCACAGACTTAACCCAGGGCCTTGTGTATGCTGAGCAGGTGCTCTACCACCGAGTCACATCCTTGGCACCCCCTCCTTTCTTTTTGAGACAGGGTCTCACTAAGTCGCACAGCCAGGCATTGAGCCCACTCTGCAGCCTGAGCTGGCTTTGAACTTTCAGTCTTCCCACCTGAGCCTCTTGAGTAGCTGGAACGATAGGCCTGTGTCACGAGGCTCAACCTGGCTGACATGCTGGCTCCTGTCTCATTGGAAACTCTGGGCCAGCACCATCCAACTACACCACTTCCGTTACCTCAGAAACTCAAGATGGTGACAAATGGTCATTGTTTGGGCTGGATTTTGAGAAAAATCAGTTATGAAACAGTAGATAATTACTACGACATTTTGACTTATCCTTGACAGTTATGATTTTGTTTATATTTATGTATTTATCCAAAAGATTGTCTGTGTATGTATGTATGTGTGCGAATGTGTATGTATGTGCATGTGTGTATGAGTGTGCATTTACATGTGAATGTGTGTAGTGGATGTATAGAGGTGCTTGTGTGTGCCAACCCCAGAGGACACTGGGTATTCTGCTCTATTACACTGGCTTTATTCTCTTGAGACAGTCTGGCAACCAGCAAGTCCCAGTAATCCTCCTGACTCTGCCCTTCCCAGTACTAGGGCTCCAGGCATGCAGAGAGCCATGCCTGACTTCTTATATAGGATCTGGAGATTTGAACTCAGTTCCTCTTGCTTGCTTAGCAAGTGTTCTCATGCACTAAGCCCTCTCCCCAGTTCTGGCAGATAACGTTAAGTGCATTATCAGTGGTGGGTGGATTTCGGCGGCAATCATTACCGCGGTAAGTAGCTGCCCCGGGAAGTGATTCGATGTGCTTTAGTGGGTTTTGAAGTGCAGAGTGAGTCATGTGTTCAGGATTCTGGAAATGTGAGGTAAGAACAAGTCACCGTCACACACGGTGGAAAAGTCCTTCTGCCCGCCCTGGTCACCTCCGAACAAGGAACTTGTTTGAGCCACTGTCGCTTAGTTTCAAAAAGACAGATCAGAGGTCGAGTTGTTGTTTGTTGCGTCATTGGTGACTGGACAGAGCCAGCCCCACGCTGTTACCCACAGCAGCCAGAGGTGCCCCGGATCTTTCAGGGTCCTCTGCTTTGGCTTTGATGCTGAAAACAGTTCAGCCAATAAGATAAAGCAGAGCTGGAGACTATTGGAGATGTTCTTAATACGCGCCTGAAGCTAAGAGAAGGAGGCACTCAGAGAGTAAGGCTCATGCTAATGTGGGCTCCTGAGGGGAGAGTCACAGTTGTCTTGCATTAACCATGTGTGTGTGCGTGTGTATGTGTATACACACATATACATATATATACACATTCACATGTACACTGTATTGGTGAGTTTCTAAAGAGAAACCTTTTTCCCTCTTTTAAAAATAATACTTTGTTACTAGTTTGGGAATTTCATACATGGATATGTTTTGATAATTTTCAGCCCCCACTTCTTGGCCTCCTTCTTAATTCTCTTCTAAATAACCCACCAAGTCCAGTTTGTGCTGTCCATGAACTCATTGCTCTAGGCCATCCACTGGAGCATGGTTGACCTACCAGGGGCCACACCCTCAAAGAAAACCATCAGCTCTCAACAGCTCTTCAGCTGAGGGTGGGGGAAATGCTGACTGGCTTCATCATGTGCAGGCGGCCGCAGCTGCTCTAACTTCGTGAGTCCTGCTGTGTCCCCAAGATGCTGTTTTGTTTTGGTCCCCTTCAACTTCCCTCTCTTGCCATCATTCCACCCACTCTTCCACAGGGTCCCTGAGCCTAGGGAGGGTGTGGTGTCATCGTCCGGTTTGTGGCCGAGCATCCCACAGACACATCTCTGCACTTCGACCACCTGGAAGCTGCTGTATTAATTGCTCTCCACTGTGTTGAGAAACTTCTCTGATGTGGTCTGAGCGCTGCGCTCATCTGTGGTTACAGGGCTAGAGGTTAGGAGGTGATATTTTTTTCTTGTACCACAGCCATTTAGCAAAGCAGTGGTAGTAGGTTCATCTCTGGGGCCTTTCCTTCGCCTTTGATGGCTGGGATGAGTGAGGTGTCTCTGGAGAAGGCTTGCATGAAATTATAATCTGATGAGGTGAAACCAGGGCCACCGGAGTCGCACAACGAGTTTAGTGCCTGCTCTTTCCTCAGACATGGGGTTTCTTGTGAGCATCTTCAAAGCCTGAAGGTTCACATCTGGAAGGGAGAAAGGCCTTTCCGTGGTTGCTCATTGTGTTGGAATTCTTGTTCCAACCAGGGCTATCATGCCTTCTCAAGTTCCCCAAATTTTCTGTTTTTCTGTCCTGCCTCAGTTTCCCAGGGGGACTGCAAAAGCTTCCAGAGCAGTGAATAAAGTTAAGTTGGGCCTTGCAGTCGGCCAGTGAGTGGGAGTGGGAGGGGCAGGGGAGTGTTCCTTTCCTCAGGAAATTCCAGAGCAGTGGATGGGTCTTTTCCTTGGGGATACAGATGCTGTGGAGAGAACAGGGCCAAGCACACATATTTTTGCCTTTGAACATTTCCCTTCCTTTATTTTATTTGGTAAATTTCTGTTCATGTTTCTCAAGTGTGTGGTCTAGAGGGAAGAAATCCTGTCTGTGTCTGGCTTTAGGGAAACTCTGAGTCCGTTTATACTTAGTGGGAGGAAAAAGCCTGGGCGTGCTTCAAAGACTTCTTTCTACAAAACTGAGAACAGAGAAGTCAAGCAAATAGATGACAGGACCAGCAGAGGTGGCGCTGAAGAGGATCTGAGCACATCTGGGCAGATGGGGCGTAGAACAACATTGAACCTCGGTCTTTCCACCCCAGAATGTCCTAGAACCTGGAGACAGCTGCTTGAGCAGGCACAGCTGGGGAGATGACAGTGTAGGGAAGGCCAAGAGGTGGCGAGCTGAGGTGGGAGACACTGAGTCCATTCTTTCTAGTGAGAAACAAAGCACTGGAAAACTGGCGGTGGGCTGATTCAGTGAAGCCCTCACAGGAAAGTCTTCTGAGGCAGGTGGACTTATAACTGTGACCTTGAGTCTAGCATGTGTCCTACTTAAAGGAACCGTATGCTTTCAGCCTTCACCTGCTCTCCAGTCTGCAAAGACTTCTACCTTGTCTAGTCTTCCATTTCTCTAAGCCCATGACCTTGGGTGAGTGAGTTCCGTGTTCCTTTGGTACTTGGTTCCTGAGACCCCTTCAGTGTTGAGACCCTGCCCATCCTCTGTGCTTTCTTCTTCCCACACTGGTATCTAGCGTCCTCAAGGGCCCCACTCAGGGCTGCTTCCTGCTTCTGTCTTAGTCAGACTGGATGTAAGCCCCCATCACCCTGGATGTTGTGCTTCCTGTGTGAGTCAGAAACCAGAGCAGGCAGGTAGGGGATCTCTGTGGCCGGAGCCTGTCTCGGTGGAGATCCAGAGTTAATGATTTACTCCTGCCCACTGTGACCACTGGTAATGACCTTGACAAAGGCTGGTGAGATCTGGGAGTCTGGCCTGGTGTTTAACTAACATGACGCTGGCCCAGAAAGAACTTCTTGTTTATGTCCTGAGATTACATTGGATGTTTTTATATACCCATCCAGTCCTGTTTGCATCTGGCAGTCGGGGTGGTTTCCTCATTGTGTCCAATGTCCAGAGATGTCACACAAACTCAGAGCCTAGCTTGCGTGGAGCTGCTCCCCGAGGCAGGATCACAGAGGCACAGTGATAAAGACATCTGTATGATAGGCAGGATAATAGCATTTGGGCCTGGGACATGTAGGCGACAAGGTTCCTTTGTTTCAGTGACCCTTTTATTTTTAAATACATATTTCTTTTCCTTTTATTTCCTCTTCTTTCTCTCTCCTTCCCTCCCTCACTTGCCTCATCTCACTGAGTCTAACCTTGTAGCTGAGTATAACCTTGAACCTCTGATCTCCCTGCCTCTACTTTCTGTGAGCTGTGATTACGTACATGCACCACCATACCTGGTTTGTGCTGGACTGAGACTTGAACTCAGGACACATGCGTTTGGTGTGTGTGGTATATGGGTGTAGATGTGGGTATGTGTGGAAGCCCGAGGTTCATGTTGGCAATCATTCTCCATCCCTCTTCCACTTTGTTGAAACAGGGGATCTCAATCGATTTTAAAGCTAGTCTCCCCAGACGGCTTGCTCCTGGGATGCTCTGTGTCTGTTCTCTGAAGCTAGAATTCAGGTAACCTGCCTGATTCGGGCACTTGGGTGTGCTCTGGGGATCCCGGGCCAGCACTCTATCTACTGAGCTGTGTGCTCCTTGTGCTTTGAACCCTTGGTTTCTTCTAGCAGTTCTGAACATTGACCTGGAGTTTCAGCTGATGACCCTTCCTGGTGTAATGTCCACAGAGCTGCTGCTTCCAGAAGGTGTGTTAGCTGGAAGTGACCCTTTCATTATAGACATCGGTCATCTCCTTCTCTGCAATGCCTGAGGTCCAGTGCGGTCTCCACCCATAGTGTGATGTAGGGCTTGGACTGCTAAAGGGGGATGCTGACCTTACCTGATTAGGAAGTCACCTCAGTTATCCTGTTGGGGTCACACTTATTTGTCTCAGAAACAGGAGCACTTTGTAGCCCCTCTCCTTTCTTTGGGCCTCAAGAAAGTGTTTCCCAATCTTGTTGCTTTTTCGAGATTACCGAGACTTTCATCTACCAGTGTGTGTACATGCTCCATATACATACATGTGTGCGTGTTCTATATACACGCATATGTGTACATGCTCCATACATGTGCTTAGGGAGAAGGCAGTTAACCCAAGAGGAGAGGCCGCTGGGTAAGGCAGTGGAAGAGAGTAGCTACCAAAGGGGAGATGTGGGAGAGGAAGACGGAGCTGCCAGGAAGATGGCTGTAGTCATACAGTCCTCGGCGGCAGGAATGGCATCAGAAATAGTGGGGAGGGCTGGGGAACTGGCCCAGTGGTTAAAGCCCTTGCCTTATAACCTGAGGACCAGTGTTCAGATTCCTAGCACCCATCCAAATACTGGATGGGAGTGGAGGTCTGTGTGTAACTCCAGCCTTGAAAGGCAACAGGGGCTCCCCAGAGCAGCAAGCTGGCCAGTGAGATTAGCTGGTACCAAATCTGTAGGCTCTGTGTTCAACTGAAACACCTGCTTACTGGGCGAGGGGCAGAGCTAGTCAGGAAGATTCTGGATGTCAGGCTCAGTGCCTGTGAACCCACACACATACAGACACAGGGCACACACATACGTGAACATGGGAAAAGAGCGGGTGGGGGAACTGGACACAGTTGGCTCTAACGGGGGTGATGAGGTAGAGGGAGGCCAGAGGGAGAAGTGGTGCAGAGGGTAGCAGGTGTGGTAGCTAGCTCAAAAGCTGGTAGCACCAGGAGGTAAAAGACAGGAGTTTGGGGTTGGAACCAAATACTTAGAGAGCCAGGGACAGAAAGATATGCTTGGAAGGTGCGAGAGGGCAGCAAAGAAGGAGAACAAGGCCTGTGCTCATGGCCTGCCTGGTGGGACTTCTTCAGAAATGCTACTGAGCTTGGATGGGCAGTTTGTTCTGAGATTGGAATGTGCTGCTATTGGATAAAGGTTTCAAAGGAAAGCTCCAGGCATAAGGACCTAGAAGAGGACAAACGAACCTTTGCCCCCTCAGATGGGTAATCTTTGTGGCTCTTGTTTTAAGAGTCTCTCTATTAAACACACAATTTATTGGCCTATAGAGAAAAGGGCTTTGGTCCAATGAAGTGGTTCTCGACCTTCCTAATGCTGCGACCCTTTAATACAGTTCCTCGTGTGTGGTGACCCCAACCATAAAATTTTCATGGCTACTTCCTAACTGTAATTTTGCTACTGTTGTGAATCGTAATGTAAATATTTTTGGAGAGGGAGTTGCCAAAGGGGTTACAATCCACAGGTTGAGAATCGCTGGTCTGATGCCTTGTAGCTGTGTCTTCTAGCCTCGGGGTAGGAATTTAAGGGGGAAAAAAAACATTAGAAAGACATCAAAGAAATTAAATAGACCAGATCCCACCCTTGCTTACAAATATTTTCCCCAGCCAATAGTGTGCTTTTAATCTTTCCTTCCCCTGAAGTGTCTTTGAAGAGTGAAGTCATGTAGAGTATAATTTACTATATAATTTATTAATATGTCTTTCTAGATTGTGATTCTAATGTCCTTAGAACTCTTTGCCTACTTATATCCCAAAGATTTTCTCCTTAACTTTACACCCCAGTTCAGGGGCTGGAGAGATGGTGCAGCTGGAAGTGATTAGGAGCACTTGCTGTTCTTGCAGCGTTCATTTTCAGCACCCACACCAGCTCACCACTGCCTGCAGCTCCAGCTCCAGGGGGTCTGATGCTACCCGGCTTCTGCAGCTGCCTGCATGCACCTGACATGGCACACATGCATGAACAGTTCATGGCTCTTTTTGAGCTAAGTTTTATAAGAGGTGAAGGTTTGTGGATTTTGCTGTGACTTCTAATTCCTCTGGCACTATTTCCTGAAAAGCTACTTATTCTTTGATAGTGAATGCTTTAGAAGATTTATCCCCATGAGTTGGACAGTGTATTTGTGTGGACCTGTTTCTGGGTTCTCTGATCTGTTTCCATCTCTTGCAAATACCGTAGTCCTGATTACTGTTGTCCTCATTCTAGTAGGTGGATTCCTTCTATTTTGATTTTTCCTCAAAAATTTGGTACTTTATCTTTTCACATAACTGGTAAAAAAAATGTAGTAAATAGCTAAAAAAAAAGTTACTAAGTTCTTGATAGAAATTGTCTCTTATCTCTATGCCCAATCCAGAAGGAACTGGCTTGTCTACCATGTTGATTCTTCCAGTCCACTAGAGAGAATACCTCTCCATATGCTAGGTGTTCCTTTGGCTTCTATCTCCTTTCATCATTTGAGCTTATATTTTTATTTAGTTGTTATTATTTCAAAAATATTTATTTTGTATATGCGTATTGTGTGATCTTGAATGAGAATATGTGTATCACATGCATGTAGGAACCCAAGGGGGTCAGAATAGGGCATCCAGTTTCTTAGAACTGGAATTACAGATGGTTGTTAGCTGCTATATAGGTGCTGAGAATTGAACCAAAATCTGCTTTGGAAGAGCAAGTGTTCTCAACTGCCGAGCCATCTTTCCAGTCCTTATTTTTTATGTGTGTGTGTGTGTGCATGTGTGTCTGGGCATATGTATGTGGATTATGTGTATGTGCAGGTACCCCCAGAGCCAGAGGGCATCAGATCTCCTGGAACTGGAATTACAGGTGGTTGTGAGCTGCCTAATGTGGGTGCTGGGAACCAAACTCAGGTCCCCTGCAAGAGCAACAAGCTCTCCTCACAGCATGACCTCTCTAGCCCCTCCCACTGATATTTTAAAGGGTTCCCTTTTTGTTTCATGGATCTTCCCTGATTGTTTTTCTGCACATATCTTCATTAGTTCCTTTTTTGATTGCTTTGAGTTTATATTTTTCTTCCCCTTTCAGGTTCATTAGAATATTAAATCGAAACATTTCCTCTTTGCTAATAACATTTAGTATTGTACACTGTAATTTTTATTCAGGTAGATGTATTTCAATTCTTGTCCATGAAGCATCTGCCATTTGACCCTTGGGTTAGTTAAAGAGAACAAATCACAATGGCTAAGAGGTATCTCAGAAAGTGCTCAGCCTCCTGAGCGACTGTGGAAAGGCATAATAAAACTGCTTTGCGATTTCATCATCCTCTGTCAGAATGGCCGGGGAAACATTGACAACAGCTGCTGAGGAGGATGTGGGAAAGGGGAGCACTCATTTGTTCTCTGTCAATGCAAACTGGAGCAGCTGCTCTGGAAATCAGTGTGGAGAATTCTAAAACAGCTGGAAAGAAATCTGTGGTGTGACCCAGCAATACTGCTCCTTGGCATTTGCCCAAAGGACTCGACATCCTGCTCCATAGATACTTGCTCAGTCCTGCTCATTGCTGCTGAGTTCACAATGAGGGAGGTGAAACCTACTACATGCCCTTCAACAGACAGATGAATGAAAACACGCTGTCTTTACACTATGGGATACTATTCAGCTGTAAAGAAAAACGAAGTCATGAACTTTGCAGGTAAATGGATGGAACTAGGAAAAAATCAGATTGAGTGAGGTAACCTAGACCGAGAGAGACAAATGCCACATGTTCTCCGCCCTCTGTGGTTCCTAGCTCCGAGCAACTGAAGAAATAATTTCTAAATGTTTGGGTGCGTTTTTCTATTTCTAGTCTGGTTATATTTTAGCCATAGAACATATGATTTCAATTTTTAAATAACATTTATTGAGATTTGTTTTTCCGTTCAACATTGAGTTTATGTTGATTAAAATTTCCTGAGCTCTTGAAAACAATGTGGATTTTGCTAAAAAAAAAAGGGGGGGGGGTGGATTTAGAAAACACTAATTGTGGGTCTACTTCAGTGATAGAAATAAGGGTTTTCTTTTTCTCCATTTGGCAGAGATGTCTTTACTATCTGGACAGATTCTGTTCCCCATGTAGGAAGTGGGGCTGCACCTTTTTTGTGGCTTCTCAATCCATCTATATTTCATGATAAGAGAAATTGATTGAAAATATGTCATATTTGCTGATAATAGTTTTCCTACTCATAATATGGGCAGTCTTCCTGTCTTATATTATTTATTAAAAAATACAAAACAAAGCAATAAGAAGAGAATTACGAAAAGAGCAACCTGCTCAATGTGTGAGCACCTAGGGTGAAGAAAAGTTCATATTTGGTCATGTATTTTCCCTCCCTCCCAATATATAGAAGCTCTTTTAAATGAACATGTAAAATGTCCCCAGGCCCTTCAGTCAGGAAGCATGTCCAGAGTTTAAGAGTTTAGCCCTCTGTGAGCCCCTGCTGTCCCAGTTTCATTGAGCACACCTTATAGTCAAGGTTTTGCCTTCTAGAGAAAAAAAGGAAAGAAAGAAAATGGAAGGTCTGCCAAAGGAAGTTTGCAAAGTAGGTCAGAGCCAGGAGGGTTAAGAATCCAGGAATTCATGAGCAGCTGAGTCAGGGGGCTGGAAGCAATAGGAAGAGTCAGAACCAGAGTCCTGGGTGACTCAGAGAATGGGATGGTGACCTCCTGGAATCAGCCCTCTACCTTCTGCCTCTGAGTCATGCCTGCGCTCCTTCAGCTATCCCAGGGCTCAGGATAATAGACTCAGCCAAATAATTTGACGTTATTTGATGTTCGGTTATCTATCAGAAACAGGGAAAATAATTTTGGGGTCCAGTGACTGTTTCTCTAAATGACCATGGGGATGACAGCAGCCCAGGAGGTTGGGGAGGACTCTGCGGACCAAAAGGAAGAAGAAGCCAACCGATGACCAAGGTGGAGAGCGAGCCTGTGTGAGACAGCCTGGTGTGGTGACGGACGCCTTTAATCCGAGCATTCAGAAGGCAGGGAGAGGCAATATCTGTGAGTTTGAGACCAACCTGGTCTACAGGTAGGGTTGCAGGACAGCCAGGGCTACATAGAGAAACCTTGTTTTAAAAAAAAAAAAACAAACAACAAAAAGCCAGGACTTGAACTGTTTGGCAAGACATGAGTGATTCTTATTGGAGGTCTGGTTGGTTTTGTCTCTGTAGCATATCTGTTCACTCTCCTGTCTCATTCCTCACGACTGTAGTGTTAGCTGAAGTTCCTGTGATCATCATAGGTGTGACCTTTATCCTTCACACTGGCTGCAGAGGCTACCCATGGAGCGAGCAGTGGGGTGATGGTGACTACCATTTTGTCCATATTGAGTGTGCTGAGCTTGAGAGGGCACTAAGGATGGGCACCAAGAATCAGAGAGGGGCTGGGCTGGAGTGTTAGAGTTTGGCCAGCCCCAGTGGGCATGGGCAAGAGTTGATCCTAAAGAAGATCCTGGCCCCTCCAAGTCTCTTGCTTTCTCTCTGGCTCTGTGGCCTTCTGACTCTCTTGCACATGCTCCTTCTCTGTGATGCTGTCTCCAGAGAGGCCCCAACAGAAGCCAATGCTTACAAGGCAGTCTTGGATGTCGAAAGGCAGCTATGAGCTAAGCCAACCTTTCCTTTAAAAAGTATCTGACCTCAAGTATTTTGTTATAGAAACACCAAGCGGGCATGAAATGAATGCCTTGATGTGTTAAAAATGGGAGGTGCCTGCTCTGTCTGCATGAGCCCACCGTGAAATGATGCCAGCAGAAGTGTTGTAAAATTATCTGTCTGGAGTGGGATTTGGCCCAGCCTTCCCTTCTCTGCTTCCCATCGTCTGCTTTCTGGTACCTCTAGCCTCGTGAGAGGCTCCTGGTCTTTGGAATCCTCATTTAATGGGGACTAGTTTAGAGAATATGGTTCATAACCAGCCTTGGGTTCCTTAGCCTGATGAAGGTGGACCTGGAGACCAGCATCCAGCAGAGCACTCTCCGCATGGGTCAGGTTGAAGAATCCCATCTACCCCACAGCCTCAGAAAACGAGACTGAAAAGATGAGGTGCCCTGACTTGATTGCTCCCTCGTGTGTCACATATATTTCAGAATGACACTGCAGCCCCATCAGGCAGTACAGTGCAGAGACCAAGGAATGTCAGTTTCCATTCGGAGGGATGGATTTTATGACTGTTTAGTACATTGGTGTTTTTAATAGGTTGAATCTGAAGCTGCTCACAAAACATGTGTTGCAATAAAAATATATTTCATAATTATGAAAGATCTTGGAAAGCAAATTGCATGCAATAGGCTCAATTTGTAATCTAGTAAGGACAAAATATAGATCAGCCATTAGTCCAAAGACTCTGAAGGTAACTAGAAATTAGTACCGCTCCTGGCAACCACAGTACAACAGAAATCATGGTCATGGCTTCTCTTGTTTATAGACAAACAGAAGCCAAACTCAAACCATTTAGCCCAGGGAAGGAAAGCTTTGCTGGACGTGTACGTTTTAGAAGTACATCCGGTTCTCCTTCTGGTCTCAGGGTGTGGGTCCCTACGAGCAGAGGAGTGCAGGAAGATGCTGGGATCCCATGTCATCTCCATGTGCTTGAGGCACCCATGGCACCAGAGGAAAGCAAATTGTTGTCCCAGAGAGTCGAACTGCCACTGTGTGCAGCCGTTTCACTTCCAAATTCTACGTCCTTGTGGGAAAGTGTCGGGTGATGCCCTGCCTAGACACAGGAGTCAGTCCAGAGCGCTGAGAGCAGCTGAAGTCAGGGCTGACATTAGTAGCAAGGCAAGGGGATATATATATATATATATATATATATATATATATATATATATATATATATATATATGTATGTATATATATATATACATATATAATGTCAGAGAGAGAGAAAACATGTACACAAAGAAGTCAGAGGTCAGAAGTTGATGCTGTCAGTCTTACTTAATCTGCATCCATCTTACTTTATTAAAAAATTATTTTTAAGTATAGCATGAGTGTGTGTAAGTTAGCACCCACCAAGTGTAGGTGCTTACTAAAACCAGGAAGAGTTGGATCTGCTAGAACTGGAGTTAAAGATGGCTGTGAGATACCTAATCTGTGTACTCCTCTGGCGAATGCTCTTAACTGCTGAGCCATGTCTCCAGCCCCTCCACCTTATTTTGTGAGACAAGGTCTTTCACTTAACATGGAAGTCTCGGTGTAGACTAGCTGGCTGCCTAGGATCGATCCTCCTGTCTCTGCTTCCCCAGCTCCAGTCCTGGGTTTACAGAGGTATCCCAGCACTCCTGGCTTTCTTTGTGGGTGATGGGGATTTGAACTCAGGCCCTCAAGCTTGTGCAGCAAGCACTTTAGCAACCAAGCCATCCTCCCAGGTCTCAGTCTAATGTGTCTAGCAATAAGCTCATGATTTCATGTGTATTATGATATTAGAAGGAATAACGTTCTATATCGTACTATTCCTTCTTTTAACATATAAATAATTCAAGTAAGACCCAAAGAACAGATGGCCCATAAAAGTCAGGAGAGTCTATTGAAAACTGTTCAAAAACTATGTTCTCCTCGCTCTGACAGAGTCGCTAGGGAAGGAGATGGGGGCGACGGACGGATGTGGAAGAAATTTCCCTGTGATGTGTGACTGGACACTGAGCCCTGTTCTCTTAACTTGTTTTTCATAACATAAAGATATAAAAAGCAGACTCATCAAGGCTGCAGGAGACCCAAAGCAGGTGGAGACAGTCCAAATATAAAATGGCACACCAAGATTCAAAGTGATCCCAGAGGGTGGATCATGGATTTAAAAAAAAACCCTACACGTTAAACCAAACAAGATTAAGAGACGCCTGCTGCTTCCCTTTATAGTCTTTATTACAGAAAACCTTTTATTTAGTGTGTATATGTGTGTGCACATGTCACATACAGCACATACGTGGTGAAGAGCAGAGTTATAGGAGCTGGTATTTTCCTCTCCCGTGTGGGTCTTAGGAATCACTTACTCTGGCCATAAGACTCTGGCCAGTGCCTTTACCCACCGAGCCTTCTCTGCCTTTTTTCCCCCCAGGGATTTAGTATGAGAACCGTAGTCTCACATAGTTTCGAAGGAACCCGGAAGCCTCATTCTCTGGCAGGAGCATTTGTGCATAAACAAGCATGCTGCCAGGGTTTAGGTGCCTCCAAGGTACCACTTAGTGGATTTAATGGGGTGCCACGATCTGCAGTTCTAATCTTTGTTCCAGCAGCCATGCTTATGGTTGGTACTTGGTAAACTCCCAGGGCTGTTCAGCAGATAGCCGGTATTTACTATATACCTGTCACCTGTCCAAGCTAAGAAGCTAATGGAGACCTAGATTTCTCTGCCATGCGTCTGGGTAGGGGTCGGTCACATGCCACCATGGCAGCCCGCAGTCATTGGGACTGTGGAGTGAACACCATCGCTTAGAGCTGTGTGCAAACACTGAATGGGCCTTCAAAAGCCAACTCTCTGAAGCGAGGGTGGCGGTTCCAGGGCCCATCATTCCCACATGTCTGTGCTTTTTCCATTTCAAAATTGCACATTTACAGCCCCATCTAGAGACACATTGCTTGGAAGCGATAGTCATCCAATGAGTGTTCGTAACTGGATAGTGTGTGAGGGCGATGGAGGTAGTGGGAAGGCGGAATGCCCCTCCCCCCCAGTAGCCTTATTCGTAGCGAACAGAGGTGTGGAATTCTTTCTCCCTTCTTCAGGTCTCTAGGCCCTGCTATGGTTCTCTTACATTCCTGGGTGTGACAGAGCCCACCTCTGCCGCTGCCCTTGCTTGCTTGTTGCCCCCTGCACCTGGAGTCAGTGTCTCACTCCCTTCCCGCGGTCTCTGAGAACATACCACTCCTGTGTCCTTAAGCTGTTAAAATGGGAACAGGTCACGCGAAAGCACAAAGAGGAGCAGGTTTTATTCGGGGTCGGGGTGTTGGGAGGATCTACTCCTGTGAACTTTCTGTTCCTTCTCTTTTGGTTAAATGGTTCTATTTCTTCACCCTCGCCTAAATGCAAGCGGCTGCTTAGCCTTTTCCATCCCATTACAACTGGCCCACGCACCCCTCTTCATTCCTGAACTCCAGCCACGTGCGATGGCGCACAGTCTTCAGCTGGCATCCCACCCCACAGATCTTGGCCAAGGGTGTTCCCTGGAAACTTGAGTTGTCTAGGCATGAGCTCAGCCCCTGGCGTGTTTACCACCCCTCAGAATAGCCCCATGTGCTTCCTATAAAATGCTAAATGCAAAAGCCAGGAGGTAGCTCCTCTCCCTCTCCGCGTGGCATAGCTTTCCTTTGCTTCTTTAGAGCCTTAACCCCTATTCTTTGTGTGGCGGCAGCTGCCCTTACCTCTCCGTGTGGCTGGAAGGCAAGTCTTCCTTCCATAGATTGCATTTCCTTCCAGAGGCCCTGGAGGGTGGGGAATCAAGCACACGCAATCCAGCCAGTTCCTCTGGGTCCTTGAGCCAGGAGTGTTTCCAGTAGTTTCTGTAGGAAGGGTCTCCTGCTCCCTCTGTGAAATAACTTGCACGCATGACTCCCGTCAGCTGTCGGCACTTACATGGTTTCATCTCCTCCCTGCCGTCTCAGTCTGGTCATTTGCCAGGCCTTCCAGGCGGGGTTGGTGTCATCACCGGCTTCCATAAGGGCTGTGAGATGCAGAAACCACTGCTGTGCCTCATCCCTCCAGGGTGCCTTACCTTCCTGCGCAAAAGGCGTCCCTTCTGGGTTGAGTTTTTTGGGCTTGCTTCTTTCAAGTCCAACCTCTTGTAAAACCTGAACTTCTGTTTTTATACCTGGGACGACTCTCAGAAACAGGTTGCCTTTGCCTGTTTGACCCAGGAAGCATGGGGTTGGGGGGAGAAGTGGTCATCCCCGGACTCAGTCTGTCAGGGAATACAAAAGCACAGCCACCTTCTCTTCTCAGGTTTTACATGGTGAGGGAGAACCGCTGAGGGAGGTGGCTCAAAACCCCAGGAACTTCCAGGAAAGGGCTAGGGCTGTCCCTCAGGGGTAGAGCCCTTGCTGTTATATGTGGGAGGCCCCTGGATCCAGTCCCTCAAACATCACAACACCAAATGAAAACCCAAGCCAGAGAAAGCACTGGACCAGTTTACTTACCCTGGGAGGTTGCTAGGATTTGGGTAATGACCAGCATACATTCCCAGGATTGATGACGGTGCCTACAATGACATATTACTGTCCGTGATGGATAGTTTTATTTCAGCTTGACACAAACGAGAGTTATCTGAAGAGAGGGAACTTCTACTGAGAAAATGGCTTCATAAGTTTGGCTGTAGGGTATTTTTTAAATTAGTCAGTAATGAGGGCGGGCCGAGCCCATGGTGGGTGGTGCCATCCCTGAACTGGTGGTCCTGGGTTCGATGAGGAAGCAGGGTGACAAGTCATTATGGGCCAGCCAGTAAGCAGCACCCCTCCATGGTCTCTGCATCATCTCCTGTCTCCAGGTTCCTGCCCTAACTTCCTTTAATAATGGACTACAATGTGGAAGTATGAACTAAATAAACCCTGTTCTCCTCCCAACTTGCTTTTGGTCATGGTGTTTTATCGCAGCGATAGAAACTCTAACTAAGACACTGCCTGAGATCCATCTTAACCTCGGAGGCCATGTGGAGGTGGGAGAATTGGGAAGCATACATTTTCATATGAAAGCATAGCTGTTTGAACACACATTAGGGGACTAATTGATGAGAAACATGAAGGCATTTTTCTCCCAGAAGTCCAGGAATGTCTTAGCAGGGCAGATAAGCATTGCTTGTTAAAGCAGAACTGATAAGGAGGAGGACAGTGGGAGGACAGTGGAGAGCACGGCCTCCTGAACTCTGGGGAGCCATGATAAGATAAACAGAGGAAGAGCCCAGGAAGAAAGCCGTTCTAGAGAGCATCTGGATGGGCTCAAGAAGCAGCGTGTTCAATAAAAACACAAGGCGGACAGCTTTCTCTTTTCTTCTTTGTCAAGTCTTGAAAGCCAAATGTGACTCTCTGCAAGGAAATGATTACAGTATCCAACAGTTGTATCAGCGGTTGAGAGCTGTGCTAACATTTAGGGGGAGCAGGGCCCTCTCCCTTAGCCCAAGTCGGCTACAGAGAAGAATTGTTAACAGCCTTCAAGAAGGAGGCCAGTCGTCTTGTGTAATCGGCACGGAATTTAGTGTTGCATTGTGTCTGGCGACTCACAGTGTGTGAGAAGCCAGCGCTCCGTGACAGAGTAGACCCAGCTTGAATCTTGGCTATCTGGTTTGTAGCAGCTCACTTAGGATTGCTTCTTTCCTGAGAGAGAATCTAACAGAGCCCATTCCACCAGGGTTCCCTGAGGATAAAAAGCAGGATAGTATATTTAAGATAGTTGGCAAGGGCTGGGGAGATCAGTAAAATATTTCCTGAGATCAAACAATCCTGAGAAACACCCCCAACACACACACACACACACACACAGCATGGTGTGTGAAGCATTGCTGTAATCCCAGAGTCGGGGAGGTGAGGACAGATGGGTCCCTGGGGCTCACTTGGCCAGTCAACATAGCTGTTTGGTGACTTCCAGATCAGTAAGAGGGCCTGTCTTTAGAAACAAAGGTAGATGGTGTCTGAGAAACAACACTGAGCCTGTCTTCGGACCTCCACACGGGTGCACACATGTTCATGTATGTGCACATACACACATTTACTCCCACACATCTATACATACAAACACAAAGATGCCTGGCAGTGTGTGCCTAACACTCTAGTCACCCGTGTGTAGGTGCCCCAGGGGTCAGAGAGGAGGGGAGAATGAGGCCCCATGCAGCGGATGTTCTGTAACTTCCATGCTTTTCAGGTCTGAGAGGGTTGGGGGAGTGGGACGTTCTCCGGACGCAGCAAACAGAATAGAACAACATACCCGGTCCCCAGAACAGGAAGTCCTGTGACTTCTGCCTCCCCTTAAACCCTCTGCCACCCCTTGAGCCCACATCCCACTGGTGTGGGGGTGACATTAGAAACAGAGGCTTGTAAGTGATTTTCCAAGCCAGCACAGGCCTGAGGGTCATCTGACCATGCCCTGTGAGTGCCTGGTGCATCTGGTAACTTGAAGCAAAGGGCACTGGTGACAACAGTCCAGCAGGAAAGCATGCTTTTGGCAAGAGGCCTCCCTCCGTGCGTGCGTGCGTGCGTGCGTGCGTGCGTGCGTGTGTGTGTGTGTGTGTGTGTGTGTGTGTATTCACCTTGTCTGCTCTGGCAGGCGGAACTGGCTGTTTGCTTTGTGGAACAAAGAACAGGCTTATTTGGGCTGGAGGGGGCAGCGGGAGGCGGGGATGATGGGAGCCTGACAGGTTCCTCTTGGTTCAAACACTCTAGGAGAAGAGTCTGGCATACATCTGTCTTCCTTTTTCAGACGGGGAAAAAGAATGAAGCCACAGTCACAAGCTTAGACTTTGATCGAGCAAACAAAGGCCTACACAAAGAGGTCACGAGAGACGTGACCCTCTTAACCCTAGGCTTGTTGGGTGTCTTAAATAGAAAACAGATTGGGGACAGCAGCCAATCAGAGTGGGTTTTAAAAAGGTCTTCAGGTTGTAGAAATGGGGAGGTCCTACAGGCACGGACGGATACAAGGGTGGTCCACACACGGGGACGGGGAACATAGACCCTCATATCATGTAGCCCAGGTTGGCCTAGAATGCCCTCTGTAGCCACAGGTGGCTTCTAACTTGTGAGTCTCATGCCTCCATCTCCTGAGAGCCTTGTGTGCACACTAGGCAGGCGCTTTACCAACCGAGCTACATCTCCAGCTTCTCACATGGGTGACAGCTTTAATCTTAAGGTCACGGCCAGTCAAGCATGTATGCCAGGCAATGAAGATGTGGGTCAGTGCACAGGTATGCATGGAGATGGTGACCTTCCCTGGTGAGAAGAAGCCTCAGGGAAGAGAGAGGTGCCTCACAGTCAAGGTTACTTCTAGGGTTCCATCAGCACAATGCCAGAAAGAACACGCGTGGGATTGAACTAGTTAGTTTTCTTGTGGCCACAAGGACATGCTGGCAAAGGCGACTTAAGGAAGGAAAGGCGTGTTTGAGCTTGCAGGTTGAGTGATCCATCATGGCAGGGAAGACCTGGTGGCGGTGGTGTGAGGCAGCTGGTCGCATTGCGTCCAGTTAGGAAGCGGGGAACACCGGACACTGGTGCCATGCATTTTCTCATTTCATTCAGCTGATGACCCCCCAACCCAAGCAACGGTACCACCTACAGTTAGAATGGCTTTCCTACCTCAGCTAACCCAATCTGGAAACTCTCTCCCAGACATTCCTATCTCCTACGTGGGTCTGGATCCTGTCAGGTTGACAATATCCACCAGCGCAGTGTGTTCCCTGCCATTGGGGAGGAGAGACAGCGGTGAACTAAGTACACAGCAGAATGAAAATGAAGGAGCTGGCTTTCTCAGGCTCCTGTATTTAACAAATGCCGTTCTTATCAGCCTACACCACCTCCTGTGCCTGCCTGACTCAACTCCCCTAAACAGAGAGAAGGCTCCTTGCCTGCTGCCCAACCCCTGGGGAACGCACCTCCACGGTGGTGGATTTTTCCCACCACAGTTTCTCAGCTACAGAGACCAGCACAGCAGTTTCATAGTTGCTTATTTGCTTGCTTGTCTGTTGTTTTTTAAGTGTTTCTGTGGGTCCAGACTAATGAGTCAACATTGACAAGCGTATCTGTCTTCAAAGGCTGAGTATTGGGGGAACATACATGAAGGACGTTCACAGAAGTCGTGACAGCATCATGGAAGAGAGAGGTCGGGTTTTACCCAGTCTGAACGATCAGGGGTTGTCTCCTTGAGATGACAATGGGCCGGACAGGAGCTAATGAGGTAGGGAAGGTGACAGAATCCTCCAGGCAGGTGTGCAGAGTCCCTGTGGTAACAACAAGTGTGATGTGCCAGAGACTTTAAAAAGGCAATGACAGAAGAGTGAGCGGAAGACAGCGTGAGTGATGAGCAAGAGTGGAGGTGATGAGGGCGGAACAGGGAAGTGGGTCATTGAGGGCCCGTGGATAGAGGGAAGTAAAGTCCTTATCTTGAGAGCATGGGGATGCTGGTGAAATAGCTGAGGCTTTTGGTTAAAAATCATCTCCTAGGCCGGTGAGACGGCTCAGCAGGTAGGAATTCTATGCAAGCCTGATGATTTGAGTTCAGTCTCTGGAACCCACATAAAAGAGGAGGAAAATGACTCTGCAGAGCTGTCCTCTGATTTCTATGTGCACACTGTGGTTTATGTGCCCACACTTACACAACACATGCACACATAGTGTATAATAGTTATTAGTTGTTTTTTTCTGCAATAAGATGCCATAACCAAAACAACCTGTAGAAGAGTTTATTTGGGTTTATGATGCCAGAGGAAGCTTCCATAATGGCAGGGGGGGCATGGCAGTGGGCACTTGAGCAGGAAGTTGAGAGATCATGTCTTCAACCACAGACAGGAAGCTGAGAGGGTGGGCTAGTAGCAGGGTGAGGGAGGATATACACTCTCAAAGCCCACCCTCAGTGACATATTTCCTCCAGCAAAGCCACACACCCCAACAGTGCCTCAGTTGAGGAATCTAGTGTTCAAATCTGTTAGCCAGTGGGGGCATTCTCAATCAACCTACCACATTAGTAATAATAAATAAATAAAAATTCTAAAACATCCCTTGCTCTACTGTGTGGGGATGGATTATAGAGGGCAAAAGAGGCTTGGAGGGTAACCAGAAGGGAGCTCACAATTTTGTCTAGGAAGAAGAGAATGTTGGTAGCTCAAACTGTCATGGAGGTAGCGAAGGTAATCTCAGATGATGTTGACAGCTCCTGGAATAGTGTTAAAGGATTTTTTCTTTGTTTGTTTCTAGGCTCTCGAAGCTGTTAACACATGGGCCATGGTTAGGTTTCATTTTCTAAGGAAGAATTCCAGCATGAGAATTTTTCAGAATTATACAAACTTATCACAGACTTTTGTTGGGAGTTGAGGCAGGGGTTCTCTGTATAGTCCTGGCTGTTTGGAGCTCACTCTGTAGATCAGGCTATCCTTAAACTCAGAGATCCACCTGCCTCTGCTCTCCTGAGTGCTGGGATTAAGGATTTGTGCCACCATTGCCTGGATCACAAGCATTGTTAAAGAATTATTTATGTGTATGAATGTTTGCCTATATGTGTGTATGTGCACCACATGCATGCAGTGCCCATGGAGGCCAGAAGAGGGCATCACAGTCCCTGGAACTGAAATTACAGGGAGCTGCAAGTTGCCATGTAGGTGCTGGAGAACTGAACCTGGGTACTCTGAAAGAGTAGCAAGTGCTCTGAGCCCTGGCAAATGTTTTTCCCCCAAAGAATCTTCCACAGTACCTGTGGTCTATGAAACACTTCTGGGGAAATCTGTTATATAATTCTTAGGTACTTTCCACAGGGGTTACTACCAAGATCTGCAGTTGAAAATGAGCCTGGTAGACTGAATAGATAGGCTGCATTTGATACAAGGTTTGAACTGAAGACTGGGAAATGTTTGGGTGAGTAGGTAGACAATGTTAGAGTGAACAGGGCTGGAGTTAATTTAGGACGGCTTTAGAGGCCAAACTAGTTGCTGTTTCAATTCTACTTGATATATGCTAAGAGTGACCCCTGGCTTAGAGCTAAGCTTGTCATGGTAGATATTTAATTCCAGTATTGTTCTAAAAGATCAGTGCTGGTGTGCTTATTAGAACTGGGCAGTGGGAAGCTAGAGATGGTTGTGTGTGTGTGTGTGTGTGTGTGTGTGTGTGTGTGTGTGTGGTGTGAGTCTGTACACAGACACATGCCTCTTTCATGTTGAGAAGGGAGCATTATGTGTTTTTCTTTACTCCCATTCCCATTGGTGGTCAATCTCTGCTGTGAGACTGTAGCTCAGTTGGTAGAGTGCTTGCCCAAGTATGTAGGAAGCCCTGGGTTCAGTTCCTAGCACAACATAAACTAGGCGTGGTGGCCCATACCTGTAATCCCATCACTGAGCAGAGAGAAGCAGGAGAGTAGGAAGTTTAAGGTCATCCTGGGTTACATAGCAAGTTCAAGACCAGCCTGGATTACATGTGACCTTGTTTCAAAAACAAAAGACAAAAAAGAATATTGTTGTGTTTCTGGGATCTGTTAATGGAGCCTGGGTTCTCAGGTAATGGTACTGATGGTAGAGAAGGAACTTTCACCAGAGGGCGAGGGAGCAGGACAGCCCCATGCCCCCAACTGAAGGCGTAAGTCACAAACAATGCCACACCAATGTGGGATTATGATTAATAGGGTGATATTTATTTAAAGGGGAAAAAACTTACAGATCACTGTCCCAGGCAACGGCCCTCTACGCAACGCAACCAGGAGTCTAGTCGCCGGCGGAGCAGGAAGTGAAGAGAGAGAGGAGAGGGAAGTGGCCGCTTTTTTAAAAGGAGAGAGACCACGCGCCAAGGGGCTGGTATCTCAGCGGCGATAGGCTGGAGGAGTGGGAGGACCTCCCGCAACACCTCCCCCTTCTGTTTAAATAAGAGAGTTCTAAACCTACTATGAAATTATATACAATAAGTACAAATATCCTATTCTAACTAGCTTAGGTCTTGTATAATAAATAACTTGGCCAAGTCATGAGAGAAAGTAACTACATTTATATAGTCTTCAACCCCATCAAAGATCTGAGAAGGGAAATAATGTTACCTGGGTAATTAGGAAGTTCAGTAAAACAACTTCCAAAACATGCATCAAATCACAGAGACAACTAGCTACCTAGGCAATCACCCAAAGTCACATTAGCAGCGTTGAAGCAACCAACTTTGGCTAAGGCCTAACATAACTGACACACCATTTTCAAAGGCAAGCAACTTTCAAAACTATCTTACCCTGTCTTGGCAGGATAAGACAGCCCTGTTTTATCCATTGATGCATGCTCTGTATCTTTGTCAGTGGTTGAGGTATGGGCATTTCTTTGCCCCAAGGCCAGTTCTGCCAAAAGGAAAGGCTCCAGGTGGAGTGTCTTTGGTGCTCAACATTCTCTCGGGAATAGAGTGGTGTTGCCAGGAGCAATTGTGTCTCACTACCACAAAACTCTGAGTTAGATTAAAGGCCATTTTCTACAGCTCTTTGAAGAAGTTGAAGATTATCTATCTATACTGAGTATAATCTCTATATATCTAAAGAACCTGATTAGTCTAATTATAAATGACAAACTTAGATGACTATTAGTCTATATAATTCTCAATATCTATCTAACTTAAAGACTAAGACAATAAACGACTGTGAAACAAATGAGGACAATGACCTCCAAATATAAACAATGTACAAATATACATTGCAGTAGGTAAATATATATCAATACACAAACATTATATAAGTATCTTAATCAGAGGTAGAAATGTACACTGCAATATGGTAAATATATACAATATATATATCAATACAATATATGTCAATACATAAAAAATGTTTTAAACAAAGGTAGAAACATGAATGCATACAATAGTCAATACAATTTAACTTTGTATCAATATACAAGAATCTATATCAATATATTTGTCTAACAACAGTAACTCACAATTACAAATCTATTATCCCATCATCCCTCTTTTTTTTTTTTTCAAAATGATCCCTGAGCTTATAAAATTCCTCCCCCAACCCTCAATCGTATACTAATTATAATCAACCCCTAAATGATGTCCCTAAACCCAAGGGCAAACTTTACTGGGAGAGGGGACGTCGTCCTCTAAAATTACTTCCAGCTGTCATAGGGGCGACGTTCTTTCTGGGGGATCCTGTGAAAGTAAAATGATGGTTAAATTTCAAGATCAATGTCTTTTAAAATTGCCAATAGTCTCTGAATATTTTGTGCAGGTCTGGCCAAAATGTTGTATAAGATGTGCACCATTTCAGCTAACCAAGTTGGAACTGTCTTGTGCAGCTGGTACCCGAAGCAGGTCTTGTAGTAGTGCTATCAGTATCATGACGTCATATCAACCAGGTGGAGTTGTTGTTATGGGGCCCCATCTTCTTCCTGGAAACTTCAAATGTCACTTCAGGAAAAACTCATTGTTCATTATGAAAAACTTAAGCATTAATCATATAGACATATATATATATATATATTCAATGAAAGACATGATAGATATATTCAATGAAAAGTATGATAGATATGAAGAAAAGCAAAGATGTTTTCTAAACTCATATTTCTTTCTGTCCCACATCATGGCTCTTGACATGAGACAGAAACTCCAGAAACTCTGGGTTTTTCTCTTACTAACAGGCTTGGAATTGGAGAGGGACTGAGCCAGAGTCCAACTTCAAAACCAGCTTTATAAATTTAGAAATATGGTTTAATATTACTTACACAACCCATTCAGTTTTCTTGATATTTCCTATCGGGCAGGTATTTTTCCATCTGTCAGTATCCAAACATCCAGGGTCCCTTGAATTTCTCAAAGATGAGTGTTTTCCTGTGGAGATAAGAACAGAACCCTGCCCCCATTCTATATGTTTTTCTTACCTCCTGTATGAATATCATCATTGTGGATGAGTTGTCATTTCTCCTTTCCAAGAGGTTTCTCTTCTTCAAATCGAAACTTTATTAATTTTGATGGTATCCACAATTTTTCTTCTCCTGTGGAAACAAGAGCAAAACCCCTTCCCCAACGTAGCACATCTCCTGGCTTCCACTGAGAGGTCAGCACATCTTTGAAATAAATCGGTTGATTTAGTTCAGCAGACTTTTCCATTATCCAATGTCTCTCTGCTGCTGTCGTTCCTTTCTCATTAGCGTTAAGAAAATTCAAGGTTAATAAAGCATTATGTAATCTATTTCTGGGGGTATTTTCGGTCCCTTTCTGTTTGTTCAGCATATCCTTTATAGTACGATTTGATCTTTCTATAACTGCCTGACCTGTAGGATTATTTGGTATACCTGTAATGTGTTTTATATTATAATAATCAAAAAAGCGTTTCATTTTCTTAGATACATATGCTGGACCATTATCTGTCTTTATTTGCGCAGGTATACCCATGATGGCCATAACTTCCAATAAATGTGTGATTACTGAATCAGCCTTTTCTGAGCTCAGGGCAGTAGCCCATTGAAAACCTGAATACGTGTCTATGGTGTGGTGTACATATTTTAATTTACCAAATTCCATAAAGTGGAACACATCCATCTGCCAGATTTCATTTCTCTTAGTGCCCTTTGGGTTACTCCCTGCAGGCAACAGTGTTTGATTATAGAAAGAACAAGTAGGACATCTCTTTATAATGTCCTTAGCTTGTTGCCAAGTAATGAAAAATTCTTTCTTTAGGCCTTTACTATTGACATGATGCTTCTTATGAAATTCTGAGGCCTGCAACACACTTCCAATCAATAATTGATCAATCTCAGCATTGCCTTGGGCTAGAGGACCAGGCAGACCTGTATGGGACCGGATGTGTGTTATGTACATCGGACAAAGCCTGTTCCTGATTATGTCTTGTACCTGGATAAACAATGAAGTCAACTCTGTGTCATCTGGTATAAATTCAGCTGTCTCAATATGCAAGATAACTCTTTCTGCATATTGTGAATCTGTAACTATATTAAGAGGTTCTTTAAAATCCCTTAGCACCATAAGAATGGCATATAATTCTGCCTTCTGGACAGAATTATAAGGGCTTTGTTCCACCTTACTCAATTCATCTGACTTGTAACCTGCTTTCCCTGATTTATTTGCATCAGTATAGAAAGTACGGGCTCCAGTTATTGGAGCATCACGTACAATTCTAGGAAGAATCCAAGAAGTTCTTTTTATGAGATTAAGTCTACCACTTTTGGGATAGTTGCTATTAATTTCTCCCAAAAAATTAGCACAAGCTCTTTGCCACGGTTCATTGTCTTCCCATAACTTTTTTATTTCTTCAGTAGTAAAAGGCACTATAATTTCTGCTGGGTCTATACCTGCTAGTTGACGAAGTCTCAGCTTACCTTTTATAATTAATTCAGAGACTTTTTCCACATAAGTTTTTAATTTTTTACTTGGTTTATTAGGTATAAATATCCACTCTAAAATAATATCTTCCCTCTGCATTAGAATCCCTGTAGGAGAAATTCTGGAAGGCAATATGACTAGGATGCAGCTAAGATTTGGGTTCACCCTATCCACATGTGCCTCCTGTAATTTTTCCTCAATCATTGTCAGTTCCTTTTCTGCTTCAGCTGTCAGTTCTCTTGGACTATTCAAATCTTTATCACCATCTAAGGTTTTGTTTAAATGAACTATTAGATCAGGTGTTATCCCAACAGCTGGTTGTAGACTGGAAATGTCTCCTAACAATCTTTGGAAGTCATTAAGAGTCTTTAACCGGTCTCTCCTAATTTGTGCCTTTTGCGTTTTAATTTTCTCTAACCCTATTCTGTAACCTAGGTAATTAATAGAATTTCCTCTTTGAATCTTTTCAGGGGCAATTTGTAATCCCCACCTAGGCAAGACTTTCTTTACTTCTTCAAACATCCTTTCTAAAGTATCTTTATTTGAATCAGATAACAAGATGTCATCCATGTAATGATAAATGATGGACTTGGGGAATTGTTTACGAATTATTTCCAATGGCTTACTTACAAAATATTGGCACAGTGTAGGACTATTGAGCATACCCTGTGGGAGGACAGTCCATTGATATCTCCTATTGGGCTGAGAATTATTATAAGTAGGCACTGTGAAGGCAAATTTTTCTCTATCCTTTTCTTGTAACGGTATAGTGAAAAAACAATCTTTCAAATCAATAACTATAAGAGGCCATCCTTTTGGTAACAGAGAAGGCAACGGAATTCCAGATTGTAGTGAGCCCATAGGTTGAATTACTTTGTTGACAGCTCTTAGATCTGTCACCATTCTCCATTTACCAGATTTCTTTTTTACAACAAACACAGGAGAATTCCAAGGGCTGGTTGATTCTTCAATGTGGTGAGCATCTAGTTGCTCCTGCACCAACTGTTCCAATGCCTGTAGTTTATCTTCAGCTAGAGGCCACTGTTTGATCCATATTGGCTTCTCAGTTAGCCATTTTAAAGGTAGGGCTGTTGGTACCTCTAAAGGTTTGGTATTTGCTGTATGTTCTTGTACAGCCTGAATGGCTAGTGACCTTTTTCCATAATACCTCATCATATACTTCCCAGAATTATGAGTTCCTGGAACTACAGGAATGTTAATCTGGGTATTCCATTGCTGTAGCAGGTCACGGCCCCATAAATTTATGGCAATATTGGCTATATATGGCCTTAGTCTTCCTATTTGCCCTTCGGGCCCTATGCATTCAACCCATCTTGTGCTTTGTTTTACACGAGATAGGGTTCCAATTCCCAGGAACTGAACATCTACCTCTTGAAGAGGCCAATTCGGATGCCAAGATTCTGGGGTAATGATACTTACATCCGCACCTGTGTCTAATAAGCCTTCAATAAAAGTGCCATTTATACAGACTCTTAGCTTTGGTCTTTGATCATTAATAGAAGTCTGCCAAAATATACGTTTACTCTGTCCTACTGGGTTTTTTGACTCATCCTCCACACGTAATTCATCATTTAGACCAGTATTACTTTTTACAGCAGAAATTGGAGCTTTTAATTTTCTTGGTGAGGCACGTTCTCCACTGTGACTGGGAATGACTGGGCCACTGTTGGCTTGGGGGCCTGCGAGAGGCCCCTCAAGGAGTTTCCCGACGGTATTGGGTTGCCTTGTTTGTCTGTTGTTGACCTGCATTCATTGGACCAATGTCGGCCTTTACCGCATCTCCTACATATACCTGAAGGCCTAGGTCTCCTATCTTTGTCATTCCCAGAGGAGATAATATTCCTAGAAATTCTGTGCCTGCAATCCCTTTTCAGATGTCCTAATTTACCACAATTAAAACACCTGGCAGTTTGATGTCTCCTCATTGCTGTGGAAATCGCTTCTCCTACCCAAGATTCATCGTTATAGCTAAACGTCTCAACATTCATCGTATGCTGAATCCATTCATCCATAGGTGCTGATCTAGACTTTAAAGGCCCAATTATCTTTTTGCATTCTATGTTTGCATTCTCAAAAGCTAGAGATTCAAGAAGTATTCGTCTAGCTTCTGGGTCTGTTACCCCTATGTCCAGAGCCTTAATTAATCTTTGCAAAAAGTCAATAAAGGGTTCTCTCTGTCCCTGCCTAATTCTGGTATATGATTCAACCCTTTTTGCTGGATCTTGTATCCTATTCCAAGCATTTAAAGCTGCTTGGTGACATAGACACAGTACTTCATCATCATAAAGAGCTTGGACCTGTGGATCAGCATATTCTCCTGCACCAAGAATTTGGTCTTGGGAAACCTCAATACCTTTTGCTCTTCCTTGCTGTTCCATATGTTTGGATTCTTCTCTGAAATAAATTCCAAACATCAAGGAAGGTCCATTATCTAAAACTGCAGACACTAACTGATGGAAATCATGGGGGGTAGCTCTAGCATTAGAAGCCCAAGTCCTTATCATTTCCTTTACGTATGCAGAGTGCAAGCCAAAATTAACAATAGCTTGCTTAATTTCTTTTAGATCATTCATTGCTATTGGCGTCCATCTAGCTTCTCTGACTCCCTTTGAGCCTTTAGAAGTTGACGCTTTGTCAGAATTAAGTATAGGGTATGCTGCTAAAACCTTTGGTAAGCCAGTTCTAATAGCTGGTGTTGGCATTGTATCCTGTCCTTGTGCCTTATTACTCTGTTCACCAGCTCCAATCATTTCCTCAATCATTTCAAGTCTTTTTATTATTGTCTCTTTTGAATCCTTAATCTCCTGACCTGCATGAGTTTCTAGTAAAGATTGTATGGTTCTTAGGAGTGCCATGATCTTCCTAAATGATAGAATATGCAAAAGAATACTAAAACCTAGTAACCAGTAAATTAAGTTATCCCCATAGTCATATAAACCTTGCATGATATAACCCATTGTATTGGTAACCAGAACAGTAAAATTCGCGTTGGAAACGGGAACTGCCATATTACCTATTATCCAGCAGGTGGCGCTGTTGCCAAGTCTCGACGAAAACACGGTCCTGTTTCAGAGTCCGCCTAGTATTTGTTAAAAACTGGAAAATGTAAGTTGCTCAACAAAGTAAATGTAATTAAATCAATTCCAGAGATGGAACCAGAAACCAGAATCCAGGGGTAGAGAAGAGCAACCTGGAAGCCGCTTATGCCTCCACGTGACAGAGTCACCCTGAGGGGTTGCAGCTTTCAGCAACCGCGTGCTCTGGTTCGCGCCACTTAAGAGCTGTGCTTGCAAGGGAGATTTAAAAACGACTCAGAAAAGAGCAAACCAGGTGGGCAGAGACTACGCGGGCCTGTGGAGTTTAAATCCACAGGCAGCGGCTGAGGAAGCAAGGGCTCCCGCCAAGCTGAACAAGCGCCCGCCAAGCCGAACTTGCGGCCGCCAAGCCGAACTTCCGGCCGCCAAGCCGAACTCGCGGCTGCGAGCCGGGAGAGGTTCTAAAACCAAACGTTGGGCGCCAAAATGAAGGCGTAAGTCACAAACAATGCCACACCAATGTGGGATTATGATTAATAGGGTGATATTTATTTAAAGGGGAAAAAACTTACAGATCACTGTCCCAGGCAACGGCCCTCTACGCAACGCAACCAGGAGTCTAGTCGCCGGCGGAGCAGGAAGTGAAGAGAGAGAGGAGAGGGAAGTGGCCGCTTTTTTAAAAGGAGAGAGACCACGCGCCAAGGGGCTGGTATCTCAGCGGCGATAGGCTGGAGGAGTGGGAGGACCTCCCGCAACACCCAACCTCACCTGATACAAGAATGAAGTTGGAGGTAAGGCATTTAAGACCTCAGTGTAGCTTAAATTTCCCCTGTATCACTCTGAACAAGCCATTTCCTCCCTAGACCCTGACTGGCTCATCTAGAAAATGAGTGAGTCTTTGTAAGTTGTAAACTCTGCTGTCTCTGAAAGCTGTGGAGCCATTAGCTGGGGCAATCACGTGTCAGTTAAGACCTTAAGCTTCCTAGTGAGCTACTGATTTGCCAGAAGTCTCTAAGGAAAGGAAGTGCGTGAGGGGAAAAAACAGTGCAGGGTGTTCAATTCACACATTCCTCTGAAATTCAGGCCTCCTTTCTGAGGTGACAGCACAGTCAGGCACAAGAGCCTCTGCAGCGTGTGGGGGATACTGATTAGCAATGAGAAGGTAAACAGCCCCCTAATGAAGGGATCTGCTAATTGATACCTCCATTCAGGGGTGAAGTCTATTTTTATAGAGGGTGTTTAGAAGCTGAAAGAGTTTTCTCATCAGGACAGTATTACAAATTGAGGCTAGGTTCTCAGCCCTGCTTAGCAAAGGTAGATTTAGCCCATGACACAGCAAGAAGAGTGTTTCTTAACCGAGCACAGTGGAGCCTACATGCCGGTCATCCCAGCACGTGGGAGGCAGAGACCGGAGAATTGGGAGTTCAAGGCAGGCTATATGAGACCCTGTGTTGTATAGTTTTATGTCAACCTGACACAAGCTAAAGTCTTCTGAGAAGAGGGAACCTTAGTTAAGAAAATGTCTCCATAAGATCAAGTGGTAAGCAAGCCTATAGTACATTTACTTAATTAGTGTTTGATGGGAGGAGGGCCGAGCCCATTGTGGGTGGTGCCATCCCTGGGCTAGTGGTCCTGGTTCTATAGAAAGCAGGCTGAGTAAGCCAGGGGCAGCAGTAAGCAGCACCCCTCCATGGCCTCTGCATCAGTTCCTGTGTCTGGAATCCTGCCCTGTTTGAATTCCTGTCCTGGCTTCCTTCAAGGATGGATTACAATGTGGAAGTGGAAGCCAAATAAATCCTTTTCTCCCCAAGTCCTTTTGGTCATGGTGCTTCGTTGCAGCAATAGAAACCCCAGCTAAGACAAACCCTGTCTCAAAAAAATAATAGACACAGGGCTAGTGATAGCTCAGCCAATGAAGTGCTTGCCTGAAAATATAAGGACCCGAGTTTGATCCCAGCACTCATGTAAAACCTCAGGTGTGGTGGTGTTTGCTTAAAATTGCAGTGCCAGGAAGATAGAGACAGGAGGATCTTTGGGGTTCTCTGAGCAGCCAGCCTACTAGAATCAGCAAGTCCCAGATTAGTAAGAGATCCCTCAAAGATAAAGTGGGTGGCTTCTGAGCAGTGACAGCCGAGGTGGTCCTCTGTGTACCCATGAGCACTCCTAACAAAACAAAGCAAACAAATAACAAAAGTAATGCTTCACATAGACAGACAGACAGACAGGTACACATGCGCACATACACAAAGCATGGTAAGGGAATGTGTTTGCTGGATGAAGATGATGCATCTAGATAGACCCTTATAGACTTCTGTCACAATAATTAATTCCCTAAACCTAGACCATGAGTGGTCAGTGTGCGTGGATGTCATCAGATTCCGCCCTTGCCCTGGTCTAGTTTCTGTTTTGTTGACATTTGGTCAGGCTGCCTGGGGTTGTCTTTGCTGGTCAGTTTGGCAACTGATGAAGTAAAGTGATTTAATCTCTCAGGGCCTTCATTTCCTTTCTCAAAAGCAAAGATGTACTGTCTAAGCATGAAGACCTGAGTTTAAGTCCCCAGCACTTACATACAAGGTGAACATGACCATGCATACCCATAACTCAAGTGTTGGGGGTAGAGAGAGGGGATCCTAGGAGCTCTGGCTGGCCAGCCCAGACAGAACACAGTGTCTCAAGTTCAATGAGAACTCCTGTCTCAAGGGAATGAGACAAAGAATAATAGAAGAAATCTGATTACCTGTCCTGGCTTCCTCATACACACACGGATGAATGCCCCCTGCACACACATGTGCATAGATATGTGTATACTACATACATACACCCACACATGAAGGGGAAAACAGAGACTAATAATAGCTTGTAATATACCTCTCTTTATGGCATATTTGGAGCTTCAGGCAGTGGCCTGAGCATTGTGCCTGACTTAAAGCTTTGTCCTGGGTAGTACACTCAGCAGCTCATCCTGGGCATGTAGGGAGCTAGCACCCTCATTCAGACTCCCTAACACAGGGTGCCGTGGTTGATGAAGGTCGTATAAGGAGGGAAAAGGTGTAGCGGGATTTCAGGGGCAAGGATGGCATCTTATTTGTCCTTGGGAGTCAAATTCAACTTAACTGTAAAGGGACTTAACTGTGTTGGGACTTGCAGGAGCTCTATAAAAAGGATGTGACAGCCAAAGGGGTCTTGAAGGTCAAGGAAGGAGGGGAGAATAGCCTGGGAGTCAAAGGGGGATTGGGAATAGTGGTGAGATGCTGTAGTGACATCTTGAATGTCCCCACGGCTCCTGCAGGATTTCTCACAGAAGTCTACCTGTCTAGAGGTAGTTGTAGCTTTTAGTTTGGACTTCAGTTCAAGCTCCAAATTTGATTTTGGCCTCACTTATGCCTCTGAGGGATTGGACTGTTTTATTGATGGAAAGATTGTCTCGTGAGAGTTAGTTGGCAGTCGGGATGACAAACCAGGCCCTTTCAATTGTTTTGATTTGGGGATAGATGGTTGTTGGGTTGTTTTTTGTTTGTTTATTTTGGCTGAGTCTCCCTAAGGCTCCTGGCTGGTCTTGAAGTCGCTGAGTAGCTCAAGCAGACCTTGAACTTGTGAGTCTCCTGCCTCAGTGCCTAAGTTTTATAGAGCTGGCAGGCTCAAGCTCTACACTTTGAGAATTACTTAGTACCGCATGCTGGTGAAGGGAAAGGCACCTTGAAAGCTTAGCATAGAGACAGTGTGGTGGAGAGGCTGGAGGGGACTCAGGGTGGCTTCTAATGTTTGAACCATCCTTCCTGGTTCCCAGTGGCACAGTAGGGATGCAGAGGTTGGCTCAGCACGAGGACGTTTCTATGGCAGAGAGGGACAGAAACGAGAAAGTTTGTTTTCAAAGGTTGTCTGTATGTCCAGCACCTTGAAGCAGAGGCCAAGTAGCTGTTCATCTGTCAGAGATATGGCAGAATGTAGGCGCATATTAGACATTCCAATTAGGGCTTGAACTTGAGAAATTAGGCAGCCCAGATAACTGACATTCTCTGACTTTGGGATGAATGCATGGCTCTCTAGATCTGGCTTGACTTACCTGCATACATAGAAACTTTGGTAGGTCAGAGAGAGGGAATAACCTTTATCTGCCATTGTCTTAGTTAGGGCTTCTGTTGCCGTGAAGAGACACCATGACCATGGCAACTCTTATAAAGAAAAGCATTTAACTATGGTGGCTTGTTTAGAGTTTCAGAGTCAGTTCATTATCATGGTGGGGTAGGGGGTGAGGAGGTCATGGCGATATGTAGGCAGACATGATACTGGAGAAGTAGCTGAGAGTCCTACATCTTGTTGGCAACAGGAAGTCGAATGAGACACTGTAGGGTATCCTGAGTATAGGAAACCTCAAAGCCTTCTCCAACAGTAACATACTTTGTCCAACAAGGCCATACCCACCTAAACAAAGCCATGCCTCTCATAGTGCCACTCCCTTTGAGATCATGGGGAGAAATGACATTCATTACCACAGCCATGTTGATAACCATTTCTCTATCATCAACCATGACCTTGAGACCGTTAGACTGTGGGGACCACGTTGAAATTTTTTGAAAAATGTATGATTTTTGTGTGTGTGTGTGTGTGTGTGTGTGTGCATTCGTGTTTGCTCACACCCCACAGCACACATGTGGAGGTTGGAGGATCGGTTCTCTTCTTCCACCATATTGGTCCCAGCAATGGAACTCTGGTTGTCAGGCTTGGCAGTAATGCCTGAACACGCCCAGCCGTCTCGCTGGTCCATGTTTCATTTTCTCGTGTGAGTTTATGGTCCTTGAGAATGGTTCTCTGTGTTATTAAACCGGTTTTCAGCATGTAGAGATAGCTATTCCATGGTGGGCACTGACATCCTCGCTTCAAGTCCCTTCTCTCACATTCTGTGATTGTACAAAGTCTCAGGGGCCACCCAGGACCAGGGATAAGGGGTCTCACTGAGCCTCCAGTGTTCCTTGAGGCCACCTCCAGAGGCATGCTTGGGAGGCCACAGGGCAGAGACAGCCCTTGTTAAGTTGCCACTTCAGGACTCAGGTTGAATGGCTTTTACACTTTGACCATAGATTCTGTGACCAGGGATTCTGTGGTGAAGGGAAGATGATCCTCTTTGGTCTCTTTCTCCTCAAAACCCCACTGTCACACAGCCATTATCAAAGCTTTGACTGAGGGGGGCTGCCAGGCTCTTAGTCTTCAATAGGAAGTCAGGTCAAGCTTACTTAAATAAGGAATATCCCACCAACTGGCTTCGGGGATGGGCTAGGTCCCTGTATATGATATCTAAGAGGTCTTCTCCAGCCATAGCTTACCTTCTGGGCTGCTATGAGGGGTTCTGATGTTATGTGTTATGTGGTGTTCAGCTCCACATGGTGCAGTGATGTGGTGTGGAATGTCACAGAGGACCCCTGTCAGATGAACCTAAGGCAGAGGGTCATCACAATCTGGTCCCGCCATGCTTCACTGGCCCTGGAGTGTTCGAGGGCTGGCTAGGACAGACTCGAACAGTAGGGTGTGTGCTTGCTAAGCAGCCTCCTCTGCCTGGTCAGATTCTGGGTGTCGCCACGGATGCTACCATGGACCATATGGATCCACTCTGAGAACAGACGTTACTTCTGGTTACACAGAGTGAGAAAAGCCTGGTTTCCCGCAGCTGTGCATGTCAGCAGTGGGGGCAGCCGTAACCGCCGCTGTTCACATGCCGTGCGCTGCACAGCTGTGCATTACTTCATAGTTAAAGCCCGTGGCAGCGCATGCTCTCAGGACTCTGCCGGCAGGTGATGTCATCGCCTCTTCAGAGTGGTGTCCCAGTGACGGATAACTGACTAGTTCTGAGTCATGTGGCTCTGTTAAACACCAGGCTTTGAACCCAAGCATGACTCCAGATGCCCATGCGCTCTCCTTGTCACGTCCCTCCAGCTCCTGGGGAGGAAGTGGAATGGACTTCAGTTTTATTCTCCGTCAACCTGGGACAGGCAGGCTGAGCCTGGGAGCAGAAGGTCTTGGCATGGCTCAATAAGCTAGACCACCCTGTGGTAGTAACTGGCCCCACGTCTCGGTAGTTCAACTGAGAAACACTTCTTGCTCTTGCCACTTTCCCAGTGTGTATCAAGGTGGGTGTAGGAGGAGCTCTCTTGCTCATTAGAGCAACTTTATATGTACCACACACACACGTGTGTGCACACATGCACGCGTACACACACACACACCCCTACCTACCTCCAACACACATACCCACACACAAACAAATGAGAAGCAGTATGCACCATACTCTGGTACAGACTCCAAAAACCCATTAGTGCAACACTCCCTGCCACTACAGCAGAGATCAGATATGTACAAGAGTGTGGGCATATGTATGCATGAGAAGTGAGTGTGGGATGTGTATGGAAGTACATGTATGAATGAGACTGTGTGTATATGCATGTATGTGTGCAGGGGATACTGTATGTGATTGTATATGTGTTCATGCATGTATGTGTGGATTGTGTGTGTATGTGTATGTGGGTATGTGTGTGAATGCAGGTGTATGGAGGCCAGAGGCTAAACTTGAATTCCTTGGGCACTATCCTCTTTTTTCATTCGAGACTCGCTGGCCTGGAGCTCAGCAGCTGCTTTGCCAGTCAGTGAGCCCCCAGTGAGTCCCAGAGATTTTCCTGACTCCACTTTCCCAGTACTGGGATTAGGGTTAGAAGCCTCACATCATATCCAGCTTTGACATTTTTGAGTTGATTTTTAAGACTGTTTTTATTAGGTTAGTATACAGGTTAGTAGATATCACTCTGGTATTCGGAAATAAAGTGTGTTTTAGTGACTCACCTTTCCCTCACCACACTAGTAACCCTAGGCCCTGGGGTAGCCGCTCCACCAGTCCCCCTTTAATGTTCCACGTGTCCCTTTGCCCATCCTTCCTCGTCAGCTATTAGTTTTTTAAACCTTACTTCATCTACTTTGCTTATTTGTGTGTGTGTGTGTGTGTGTGTGCGGCGCACGCACGCATGTGCACACACAAACTCGTATATAAATGGAGGTGCTCTCACAGGCCAGAAGATCCCCTGGAGCTAGAATTACACACGGTTGTGAGCCTCCTGATGGAAGTGCCGGGAACAGAACTCATGTCCTCTGGAAGAGCCACAAGTCTTCCTTAATCATGGAGCCATCTTTCCAGCCCTGGCTTCCTTCCCTTTATTTTAACTGATGGGGGATCAATCAGTTAAAATTAATTTGATTTGGGGGATCAAACTCTGGTCCTCTTATTTGGACAGCAAGCATGCTACTGAGTCCCTCAGGCTCGCTTTTATGTTCTGGGCCAAAGCTAATCCCATGGTCACCCGTTAGTTCAAGAGGACAGGGAATAAGGATTTACAGGCAGCTGGAAGGCTGGAAAGAACTGGAAATAGTGGTGGAGTTAGCGTGTCCATGGGTCTCTTTGATCAACATCCAAGGCTGCTTCTTTCTGCAGAGTAACCTGGGGAAGTGCCCTAGGAAGGCCTGGCAGAGCCACACGAGAGCGAGAGCGAGCCTGGGTGTTCTCAATGGGCTGTCACTCCACCCCGCCTGCCTTTCCAAGCTCTTCTGAGGGGCAAAGGTGGCATTTTGTTCCCCACGGAGGAACAAAGGGGCAGGATGAGAATCATACCTATGGCCTGGGTGAGAACAGTTGATTCACAGGGCCAGAAGCCAGAGAGTCACCTGCCAACTTCCAGGCCCTGCCTGAAGGAAGTCTGTGATTCACGCTCTGGAGCATGCGGTGTGCGCAGTAATTCCTTCCTGGACACTGCGGCTGTTTACACAGCGGCTAGTGGTTTGACATTTGGCACTCTTACCTTTCATTTCTCCTGGTCTGTGTGGGGAAAAGAATGCCACCTGTGTTCTTAAGGAAACCAGACTGTGACTCCGAGGCATTGATATGTAGACAAAAACCTCAGAGAGAGCAGGTGGCCTCACCTGGGCCAGGAGATTTCTACTGCCGCCCCGGCTTTCCAGGCACCTCAGCGGGAGCTGGCTGTGGCCCCACTGAAGGCTGGCTTGCAAGGGGGTCAGAGAACCTCTTTAGGCTTGGTACCGGCTGCTTTCTCTTTTCTTCAGGGGAACAGCCACTTTAAACTAAAGGAGGAAATAAGTAAATGTCACTCTTGTGATGTGTGTTAACCCCAGGGTTGTAGGACTCAACCTGCAAGCTTGATTGCTAACAGCCTTGGTCTAGCCTCCTGATTCCCAAGATGACTTCAGTCAGTTCCTTTCCCCAGTTGTAGCCTTGGAGGTAAAAAGACAATTTGGCAATTTTCTGAATGGTCATTTGATCCCATTTGAGGATGCTAAGAACCCCTCCTACGAAATGTGAGGCCATTTGTTCGAGAGCTCTTAATGTGAGGTTTTAGTTTTAGTGTTTTTGTTTGATTGTTTTAGGGGTGGAGGAAGTACTCTCGTTGCCCAAGCTGACCTTCAGCTTCTGATCCTCTTCCTCCAGCTTGCACCGCTATGCAGAGTCTGATGGGATTAAAGGCATGCACCACTATCCCGAGTTTATGAACTCCTGGGCGTGGAACCCAGAGCTTGTGCATGTTAGACAGGCACTCTACTAACTGAGCTACAATCCCAGCCCTGCATTTAAAATTTTTAAAGTTCCAAGGTTCCTACCACTTTGAGTTGATCCTCAGCCTCTGTGGACATCTGATAGCAACAGAATAGGAAGGCAGAAGCTGCCCTTTCCCAAGTAACAAGTTCTATCAGGAAGGAAGACGTGGAAAGTGTGGCTTTGGAGACCTGTGTGGTCCCAGGCTGAACCTTCAGTTTATTTTGGAGGGGTGTCCACATCAGTGTGGGGACAGTGTGCTTGCTTAGCCACTTCAAAAATCCTGTTCAACTTGTCCAGCCTGGTCGCCGACAGCAAGCTGCTTTGTGACCTTTTGTAAGGTCCCGTGGCTGTCAGTGACGAAGTTAATCTCAACAAGGAGTCTAACCCTGTTTTATTTTCCTGCTGCTACCCTTGGCTTTTTCCCTCTGACGCAAGCTCAGGAGCGTGGCGTTGTCTGGGCGGAGTCTCTTCCGCAGGCAGTTCCTTGAAGCTAACAGTGGGGGATGTTGGAGTCTCTAAACAGATGTTCCAGGTGCTGGTCATAAGGTTAGCTTAGGAAGGTATTGTCTCATAAATATGTCGTGAGGCTCTCTCTGTCTTCAGGAAACTGAGAGAACCCAGAGAAACTGGAGCACATTTGGCAAGTGTTTCTTTTTAAAGAGGAGATGTTAAAAAATTAAATCTGGGAGCAGAGGAGAGAGCTTAGCTAATAAAGTGCGTTGTCTGCAGGCCTGGGGACCTGAGTTAGATCCTTCAGAGACCACACCAAAACATGGCATGCTCCCTTCCCTTGTTTTTATTGAGATGCCCTTCATATGACACAGACCCAACCATTTTAACTAATTGAAAATGGATAGCTCAGGGTTTTTGTTCACGATGAGAGCACTCAAGGCCACACTTCACAATGAGAGCACCCAATGCTACACCCCCAGCTTAATGCTGAAGCATCTTTCACTGTCCATCTCTCCACTCCCCAGCCTCAGTCAGTCATCAACCTACCTCTCTATGGGGTTTCTCCTCTGGAAATTTAACATGAGCACACAGCCTTTGGGGAAAATCAGTGTTTTCCCTATTTGGTTGAGAGAGATTTTATAAGAGTTATACTTACTCACTTATTATATGTTATACTGACTTATTGTCAGTATCTGAATATGTTTATTATGTGGTTTAAATGACAGCCTGTGTCAAGCACTCTCTGGGACCAAGTGTTGAGATACATATATATATAGCATATGTGTGTTTGCCTGCGTGAATATATGTGTAACACATGCCTGCAGTTCCTGCAGAAAACAGCATCAATTGAAACTGGAGTCACAGACAGCTGTAAGCCTCCCTGTGGGTTCTGAGAGCCAAACCTGAGTTCTTTGTAAGAACAACCGGTGCTTACTGCTAAGCCATCTCTCCAGCCCAAATATTAGGATTTTAGTACTGGGGTTTTTGTCTGGATCTGTGTCAGAATTATGGGCCTCTATGAGGTTGGATCTTGTGGCTTCTTAACCTCTTATAGTAAAACATGGCTTATTTATTTTACAAGGAAATTATGAAGGAAATGTGTTATGTATGCGCGTGTGTATATATATTCGTTTATCGTTGTGTGTACATGTGTGTTTATGATGTATGTGGGGTTGTATATGAGTCATGGTGTGTGTCATGGATGTCAGAGGATAACCTTGCGGAACTGGTTCTTTCCTTCCCCTTTTGCATAGGATCTAGGATTGAGCTCAGGTTGTTGACGCTTCCACCCACTGGACTATCTTGCCAGTCCCAGGAGACCGCTTACAGTTTTAAGCTTCATATTCACTGTGTTACTATAGGAATAAAAAAACCAAGATAACTAAGCAGGATAAAGAGGGGGCAGGAAGTATCTTTTAGGAGGTTCTGTATGCAGGAAAGTGACCACTTCAGCAACAAATGCACAGAATGGAAATGCATTTTTTTTCTTCTGGAAGCTTTGTCTGTTTAGCCTGAGGTATGGTGAATTAGTAACAGGAGGGGGAAAATGAACTGGTGACTTTATTCTGCTTTAGTGGCAAGAAGTTGCCTGCTGTCTTCTGCTCTGGGTGTTGTGGCAAGGACTCTGAGACCTGGCAGAGGGTGGAAATAACATGTGACCGTGACATGGCAGGAATGAAAGCCTTTGAAGTCCAAATTCGGCTGCACGATTGTCTGATACTGCCCGATTTCCTCCAGTTCCTTCTAGGTTCTTTAGGCTATCAGAAGTGGCAGGGACACCAAAACTAGCTAGATGGGCCTCGTATGTTGCAGAGGAAACTGAAGCAGATGTAAGCTCAAGAATTACCCAGAGTCATCATGGAAAGGATAGCAGAGTATGGACTAGAAGCCACATCTAACAAAAGGAAACTTAAGAGGAGCTCGGGGTTCTTGGCTTTGGAATCAGCTCTTCCTTAAAACTCTGAGATTTTACAAGCATAAAGGACTTGACTGGGAGATTTCAAGTTAAACTGGGACTCACACACAGCTGGAGGGCAGGAGAGGACAATGAGATGGGGTGTCACCAGTCTGACCCAGGACTTGTTAGAGACAGCATCTCAGGCCCTGCTCTAGACCTTGAGAGAGAATGAGCTTATATAGGTGACTCCTATGCTCATGAGAACTCAAACCACCATAAGCCAGAGACCAATGACTGTGAAATCTGCAGAGAGCTAGGAAGAGGGGTGGAGAGAGCCTTAGGAGTAAAACAAGCTTTTTATGTACCTAAATAGCTCACTGTCACTTTGGTGGAACCCTGAAGATAGTATAAGGGGTGTGACTTCCTACATCTTAGAGTGATAAAGGGATCTATTATCGGTCCCGGCTGTCATTGGGCCAAGGAGAGCAGCCATGCAGCTGAGTGGAGAAGAGACAGCAACCTCCCAAAGCAGGTGAACTCTGGGGGGCGGGAGGGTTGGGAGGGGGCAGCTGGGTGCCTCTCAGCCCAGCTCTTGCAGCCTCCACACTGGAGTGTGGGGTGGCCAGTGGCACGGAACTGACAAGCCAGCATTCTACCCCTGGCCTCCACGCCTCAGCTGTTTGCCCACATTCAGCAGAAAGTGAGACAGAAAGGAAACAAAAGCTGGCTGTGGCAGAAGCCCTGTTAATTAGTAAAGCCGGAAAGACTCTGCACTGTAGCCTGTGGGCCATCAAGAATAAGGCTGGCCAAGATGTCAGGCCTGAGCTCTGGAAGGAAAGGGTGGTCAGCCCCCCAGCTAAGCAGGACACTCAAGACATAGCCATTGGTGTGCTGTGCAGGAGTTTGGGGCTTGCCGTAAATGAACACATCCTACTGTTTCTGGGGCCAGGGAGATTCTCAAGCACAGATTAACTCGGGAAAGCGTGGCCTTTGCCAGCGGTCATTATTTTCAACGCATGGGGACATGGACAGAGACTGGGGTTTGGTCTTTCTGTGTCGTGATATTTGCACACCTCCCCCAACTCTCCACCCCTCACCTCTGCTACCACCTTTTAAATGAGTAACTAGAGCACATGGTTGAAAGGGAAGGATTTGAAAAGTGTGTAAATCCAGCAGTTCTGCGCATTAAAATACGCGGCTTGCTCCTTAGTCGCCGTCAGTTTCCCAGACAACATACTGGATAACGAGTTTACAGTTTTAATGGATGAGCTGGCCAGGAAACCTGACCTGCCCGTTAAAGACGATAGGCTTGTTCCTGCTCTGCACATAGTTGCTCTGGAAAGGCGAGAGGAACATCTCCATTGTTATTTCTTCCAAGAAGTGTAGGTTTGGGAGCTGGAGAAATGGCTTGGGGGTTAAGAGTGCTTGCTTAACCTCCCAGAGGACCAGAGTTCTGTTCCTAGCACCGACATTCACAAGTGCTTCTGAGTGTAGCTCATAGGTGGTGGTTCTCAACCTTCCTAATACTGTGACCCTTTAATACAGTTCCTCACATTGTGGTGACCCCCCCCACCATAAAATTATTTTGTTACTGTGATTTTGCTGTTATGAAATGTAGTGGAGAATATCTGATATTCAGGATATCTGATATGTGACCCCAAAGGGGTTGCAACCCAGAGGTTGAGAACCACTGCTCTAAGGGTTAAGTCTGCACTAACATGAGTGCATGCATGGGCACACACACACACGCATGCACGCACACGCGCGCGCGCACATGCACACACACATACATACATACAAATAAAATCTTTTGTTTTTTTAAAGTATAGGTTTGAGGGACCAGCAAGGTGTCCGTGGGTTAGGGCTCTTGCCACTAAGACTAAGATCCCGAATTCCATTCCTGGAACTGAGAGCATTGACTCCTACAAGTTGTCCTTCTGACCTTCGTACTCCTGACATGGTACATGCACACACCAATACACACAATCAAAATAAATAAATACATCTAAGAAGATTTGATTTGATTTGTGACTGGTGGACATGGCTAGCTATGGCTTGAAGCTAAGGTTGATAAACTACAGTGTGTGAGCCAGGTGAACTTCTTCTCTAGGGAAGCACATACAGGTATCGTTGGGCTGCTAATAATAACACATCCTCTGGAGGAGCCGGGACTAAGCTCTGCTGCCTATTTGCAGTAGTATGTGATCTCTCTCCCCCCCCCCCCCATCAGGCATTTTCCCAAGCAAAGGTGGGAATCCCATTCTGCAGCTGGGCTGTGCTTTGCTGTGATAAGTGGGTGAGGGAGAGGGTGCTTGGCAAAACCATGAGGTTCGAGTTGAATGTTCCTTGGATGCCAAACATCCATGATTGTTAATATAAACAGGTACGCGGTGGGCTGGGGAGATGATTTGCCTGGCAAGCACGCACTTGGACGTGAATTTGATCCACAGAGCCAAAGTGAAAATTCTGGGTGTGGCGTCCGGCACTTCTAATTCTAGTGCCTGGGAGATGGAGACAGGCAGATCTCTGGGACTGGCTGGCCGGCTAGTCTGTCCTACGTGGTGAGTTCCAGGATAATATGAAACCCTGTCTCAAAAGGAAAAAATAGTGCCTGAGGAATGACAACGAGGTTGATCTCTGGCTTCCAGATGCACCCCTGTGCACTTGCGCTCCCATCTCCCACCCCAAGTGCCTCGGCAGAGAGTTAAATGTCACAGCGGGAAAGGCGAGATTTGTAAAGGAGAAACCTGAGCCTGGAGATCTGCCGTCCACAGCCCCCGGGCTTTCTCTCTGCAGTGCACCACGGGCTCCTACACCTCCACGTTGGTTTGTGTCAATGCTGCAGGACCATTCATGCCATTGCAAAGTGCGGGGCTGCCTGTGCCTGTTCGCCCTCCTGACTCTTGGTGGTGAGAAGCAGTTTCTTCACTGTGTAAACCAACGTGAGAGAGCGGCCTTTGCTTTGTTTGTTCAGCTGCCGCTGGGCTCCGCTATCTCTCCCTGTGCAGAAGGGCCTGTGAACAGGCCGGGAGAAAGGTTTCCGCAGGCTGGAGGAGGTGAGAACTTGCCTGATTGTCCTCCGGGTGCCTGTGGTCAAAAGGGTTGAACTTTGAAAAGAATACACACGTTTATTTTATAAATGCGAGTCCATGTTGAATGCCTGTGGTTCAGGATGAAAATGTTATAAGAGTTTGCGATGGATAAGCTTGCCTCCACGTTTCCCACAGCCCCACTCCCCTTCCTCACAGCCAATCAAAACCACCAGGTCATAGTGAAGCCTAGTAGACACATCGCCACCTAGCTTGTTCACAGACCGGCTAGATGGCGTATTCTGCGCCTTGTTTGCTTTTCACGCTTACCCCCTTATCCCCCCCACTGCGTGGCGACATTGAACTGACGCAACACTGAATGACATTTAGCACGATTGCAGGCTTTTATGGTGCAGCGCCTCATTTTGTCTTGTTTTGTTTTACATCGTCTCACTTTGTAGCCCTGACTGGGCTGGCACTCACTACGTAGACCAGGCTGGCCTCAGACTCACAGAGATTCCCTTGTTTTCCCAGTGTTAGGATTAAAGGAGTGTACCACACCTGGCCATTAGGCTCATTTTGTTTTTACCATTTTACGTATGTGTAGGCTGTGGTTCAAGGCGAAAGTTGCTGTGCAAAGGGAACATGCCCTGTAACTTCAATGGCTACTACCGCACAGCCTTCTAGGCCCTTGAGCCAGTTTTTCACCCTACCAGCCATGTTTTCTGACTCTGCCCAAATGCTGTTACCAAAACGTTTACCTTGGTTGTCTGATAGATGGAAAAATTATCTTAATGCAACTTTTAGCCATGGTCCAGGCTTGGAAAGCAATAGTAGAAAACAGCCCATTCGCTTTGTGACCATGATACAGTGTAGGGATTTGAAGTTGCTGGATGGCAGGGAGTTGGAGTGGATTTTTGTTGTGTGACTGCCCGGTGGAGTGATAGAGTTGATAGGCTGTGACAAGCCCAGCTCTGTGAATCATAAGCATCGTCTTTGGATGTTCATCTCACAGCTTCTTCTTTCTGGTGCTATGGTCTCTCTAACCTTACCGTGACATCCAGGAAGTAAGACCAGTGAGTCACGGAAATGGCCCCAGCACTATAAATATGGCTTCCGTGTCTGTACCATGACCTTCTGGGTCAACAGGCCTTTGCCAGCTCTGACGTCTTTGCCACATGAACCGGACCCAGACATCACTAAGAACCTGGAAAAGATGATGTGGGAGTGGGGGCATTTGGGAGAGGGAGGCCTTGGAGAGCCTTCCTACACCAACTTTTTTTGCTTGGCTCTCGTGTAAAAGAGCCTTCGTGCGTCACTTGCCTTGAACGAAAGGGTATGGGGTTTGTTTGTTTTTAGATGCCAGGACTGTTGTAGAATTAGGTATGGTTCCAGGAAAAGGAAAGTTTGTTTTATGGTCTTTTTATAAAATAGTAAAGTAGGGGTGGTGGGGGAACAGGGGCCAGAGGAGCTTTCTGGAGCCATTTGCCGGCCAAGGCTCATGTTAAATGTTAAGCTATTTGTAAACACAATGTGGTTTACCACACTGTGAACACAGAGAAAGGCAAATTAGCACTTTGCAAATAATCAAAACAGTACTAAGTGTCAGGATATACACATGCTTCCCCAGAGCCAAACTCAGCCTGTGCCACTGTGGAGGCTCAGACTGGGGTGATCCTGCCAGCTATGAACTTACAGACCAAGTGCCCTTCTCTAAGTAAGCCTGGGTGTGTTTGTCAAAATCAAGGTTAAAACAGGCCTGGTTTCCACTGTCCTTCCTTTTCCCGAGACTTCTGGGGTAATAAAAACCTGCTGGCCACATGTATAAGTGTTCTTTCCTTCACCAAATGGTTTGGGCAGGCCTCAGGGCTCCCCTCCTCCTGCTTCTGCAAACCTTGTACCCTGGGCTGGAGAGATGGCTAAGAGCACTTGCTGCTCTTGCAGAGGACCTAGTTTGGTTCCCAGCACCCACATGGCAGTTCACAGCCACCTGTAACTCCAGGGGATCAAGTGCCCTCTCCTGACCTCTTCAAGCACTACCTGCATGTGATACACAGACATACACTCATTAAATAAAAAATCTTTAAAACAGCTAGACCTGTGCTCAGGGGTAGGCAAACAGCCTTTGTCCATCATCTCTACTCTGACTCCAGGTCTTCCCTGTGTTAGTCAATCTAAAAGAAAAAGAAAAGACAGCTATAATCTATAATTTACATAATGTACAACTCTGTAGTTTAGAGCATATTTGCACGATTGTGTAACCATTACTGTATTCAACATGTTTTCATTAATCTCAAATGAAAATGCATGTCTATTAGCAGACCCTCCCCACCTCTTCCCCAGCTCTTCCTCTAGCCCTGACCAACCATTAAGCTATTTTTCTCTATCTTTAGATTTATTATTCTAGACATTTCCTTCAGCATCAATATAGCGTCTTTCACTTGGCTGCAGCACAACGTTTGCTCTAGACACTACATGCTATGGTATGATTTGTGAGTCGGGCAAGGGACTAGAGATTGAAACACACACACACACACAACACCAAGAATGCCCCCTTTATTGTCTTCCAGGGCAGCTTATATAGGGTCTCCTTGACTAATGGCCATGCCCTAACTCTCAGCTGTAATCCCACCAGAAATCACTCCCCTGCCATCAGAAACTCCTCAGGGTCTCGTGCTCCCCCTTTTCTATATAATTAGACCAAGGTTCTGGACTGGCCCAGGACATGGCACAAATATGATAGCAATACGTTGGAAAATGCCCTGGTGAACATAGTCACTGTACAAGTTAGCCACAGCAGCCGTCTGGCTGATGGCAGTTCCAGCTGCCACAGAGGAGGCTGCCGCAGTGAGAGTAGCGGCCACTACAGTCAGGGTGATCCCAGTCTCTCTCGGCAGCATGGCTCAGCTCATCAGTAACAGTCATAAATGCTGGCCCCGAACTCCTCCTGCTTCTGCTTCCTTCAGCAAATCCTGCTGGCTGCGGTGGCTCCACAAGAACAGGCACCGCCTCCTGCCACTGCTGGGAGCCAGGCTGGCAAGTGGGCTGGGGACCTTCAGAGGCTACTGTGCAGAAAAGCCTGCTGCTTGTGTAGCAAACTCTTGGGCGTGCAGAGCCGGAGACCACCACCACTAACAGTGTCCCCCTCAGCCCCACAGTCTCCAGTAAACAATCATTTAGGGAATTTGGGCATTGTTCTCTCTAAACTACTTCCTGATGTTTATAGGGCAAAGTAATTTTTTGAGGGTCATCATAGCAACCTTTCGGGGGGGGGGGTCTTGGTCCACCAAACCACATTAATCTAGAAGGATTCCATAGGTCCTCATCTTCTATGGAAACAAAAGCAGAACCCCTTTTCCAAAGTAACAAATCCTTAGATCCACATTTTGAAATCTAGACATCTTTCTTAGCACTCCCCAGAATCAAATGTCTCTCTGCACTCCCGATTCTCTGTGCACATTCCATCTTTTTGAGGCCTTTAATTCACCCTCCCGCCTCCTCTTTATTACTTTCCTGCTGGCCAGTCTTCCGGAGGGCGTCCCTCAGAGAGTCCCTAGTTCCTGATCTCAACTCTGCCTCCTGTGGCGCCTGCACCACCTGGAACCGGTATCTAGCAAGAGTCTGGGGATGAAAAAACACATAGACACGTACCCATCTTCAATTCACCCTCACCATTCCCGAGGGCAATCTCTCAGGGATCCCTAGTTCCTCATCTTGCTGGGAGCCTCCACTTGGTATCATGTTTTCTGTTGTAGCATTCATTGGTATTTCATTTCTTTTTATGACCTGATAATAGTCCTTTGTATGACTGTACCACATTTTATTTACCCCCCCCCCACATATATTTGGATGTTTTTATTTCTCTTAGGCATATAGAAAAAAGTGAAGTAGCTAGCCATGAGGAAATTTGGTTTAACATTGTTTGGAGGAGCTGACAACTTTCCTACATGGCTACACAATTTTGAATTTTCTCAGCATTGTGCGAGGGTTTTTGTTTTTCCTTATCCTCCCTAGCAGTACGTGTGTGTGACTGTGACCCTGATTTGTCCTTCCCTGGTGGCTGACAGTACTGACCAGCTCTTCCCATGCCCATTCCTGGGTCTTCTTTGGAAACAAATCTATTTCTATCCATTGCCCTCATCAAGAATGGGTGGTTTGTGGGCATTGAGGAGCACGCCTTCAATTCCAGCTCTTGGGAGGTAAAGGTGGGTGGATCTCTGTGAGTTTGAGGCCAGCCTGCTCTACAGAGCGAGTTCCAGGATAGCCAGAACTATGTGAGAGACCCTATTCCAAATAACGGTGGTTTATCTTTTTATTATGAAGGTGAAGAATTCTTTACATATTTTCATATGATCTGATTTGTAAGTATTTTCTTTTATTCTGTGGGCCATCTTATCATCCTGGTGGTATCCCCAGTATTAAAAGTTTCTTACATCTCATGAACTACTCACATGGTGAGTTACAGGCTCACAACTACCTGTATCTCCAATCCTGGGGGATATAATGCCCTCTTCTGGATGCCGTGGGTACTTCACACATGTGGCACACATACTATATGCAGGCATACACTCACACACACAGAAGTCAATCTGTCCTCTTGTCATCTGTGCCTCTGGTACTGTAGCTGAGGAACCTTTGCCTAAACTAAAATCACAGGTATGCACTCCTGTGTCTTCTGAGAGCTTTAATGTTTTCAATTCTAGAATTTGGGTCCCTGACCCAGTTTGAGTTCATGTTGTGAAGGGGTGCTGTCTTCATTTGCTATTGTTTGTGAGAAGGTCTTGCGTAGCCCAGGCTAGCCTCAAATTCACTATGTAGCAGAGGATGACCTTGCCCTCCTTTCTCTTGTTTGTACCACCCTAGTGCTAAAGAGTGTGACTACCACACCCAGTAGATGTGGTGCTAGATACCAAACCCAGGACTTCATGCACGTTAGGCCAGCGATCTACTAACAGCTGTTGTGCCCCCAGCCTACCCATTTTTCCCATCTTTCAGGTTGGATGAGAATAGCAAGATAGAGAGCTAGAAAAGGGCTGAGCCACAGGCAAGGGCTGGCAAGCATTCTATGGAGGCCGTCCAATAATCTTCCAATGAGTGGGTGTGGTTATGCTCTTATGACCCTTCATCTTTGCATTAATTCCCCCCCCCCCCACACACACACAGCTCTACCCTGGCCCACATCTCATTTAAGAGCAGACGGCAGGCAGCAGTAACCTCCAGGTTGTCATTCACCCTGTCTTCTTCCCCTGCTAGTTAGCACTTTCCCCCTCAATACTGGGTGTTGAAATGAGTCCTGTAGCTGGGTGGTGGTGTCGCACGCCTTTAGTCTCAGCACTCAGAAGTTAGAGGCCGGAGGATCTCTGTGAGTTCAAGGCCAGCCTGGTCTACAAGGGTAGTTCCAGGACAGCCAGGACTGTTACACAGAGAAACCCTGTCTGCAGGTGGAGTAGAAAGAAATGAGTCCCCCAAACACCTCAAGTTGTCTACTGCCATGAATCTATATCTCCACCTTTTAAAAAAGTATATTCTGAGACAGGGCTAGCTTCAAACTCATCAAGTATCCCGGGCCAGCCTGGAACTTCCAATCATTCTGCCTCGTCCTCCTGTCCTTGGGATGGCAGACAAATGCCAGGAGGTTCCAGCTGCGGTACTTTTCAGACACCAGCTTCCCACAGGAGTTGGGGAGCACCTGTGAACACTTACTCCTTTGTTCTTTGTTCTTAGAATGTGGAGGTCCTGGCCAGCAGGAGCCACTTGACAGAGCAGAACCAGGCAGGGGCTGACCTGCGTGAGAAAGCGCTGAAGGAGGAGAACGAGAAGCTGCAGGGGAGGATTGCGGAGCTGGAGCACAGACTGGCCCAGCTGCAGAAGCAGATGGAGAATGTGAAAGGCGATGAGGCCCACACAAAGGAGACGCTCCACAAGTGCGAGGTGAGGCTCCTTGGGTCTTGGCCAGAGTGTGGCAGCCTGTACCCCTCTCTCCTGTGGTGATTTCAGGGTCGGGGATGGAACTGCCGGGATTGATTTGGGATGTCCAGGTGACCTGCAAGCATCTTTTGGAATGGTGGGAACAGGAATAATAAAACCAGGGTGGGAATCAGGGGCCTGGGTTGCACAGTACCCAGGGACTCCTGCGTCAGACATTAGACATCTTTCTGAGGCTCTGTGGGGACCTCTGAACACCTGAGGAGGCCATCTTCACACCACATTAGTCTGTCTCGATAAACACATCCTTTCTTTAGCACGTAGCTGATAATTTTGGAGATTTTAGCAAGCCAGTTATCTGCTTTACCAGAGCTTTGGAAGCTGTTAAGGAAAGAGGCGGGAAGTAACAGCAGTGGAAGGGGAGAGACACACTGGGTGCCCATCAGGTCACCTGCACACCTTTACAGCAATGCCTTGACCCAGTCTATCCCCTGCTGGAGTTTCTGAATCTCTGGGGATAAAACTTGGGTGTTTGTAATAAAGATAAAGAAATCACCAAGGTAACCCCGAAGGCCACATGTGGCTGGAAATGGGACTGCAGAGAGGCACACACCCAAGAGCCCAGCTGTTTATCTCGGTCCTACAACAGGTACACTGCAATCACAGTCATCTTCAGAGTGTGTCCCTGTGGTTCTTGACCCATCTGTCTCATTATAGAGTGAAGTCCAGCAGCTAGAGGGAGCCCTTGTGCATGCCAGACAGGAAGAAAAGGAAGCCACCTCTGCCCGAAGGGCGCTGGAGAAGGAGCTGGAGCGTGTGCAGGTAAAGCCCCCAAGGCTTGCCTTCCTCATCCTTGTAGGTAGACGTGGCCACTGGGCCTGTCCTTCCAGGGAATGCCTTCCACCTATGTAGCCACCCTGAGCTATTCATCTGGACTAGTGACTTGGAAGTAGGGGCAGCTGGTGATATCTGGACACGCGCTAATTGTCACACTGGGGAGATGCTGGTGAGTGGTGCCAGGATAGCCGGTGAGCATCCTAAAAAACAGGCCAGCTCCACAGCTGTGAGCTCTCTGATCCAAACATCACCATGTGGAGGTTGAGAAGGCCTTGTCCTTGGTGGGAAAGTTTTTGACAGTTTTGCAGAGATAAAATACAAACAGTGTGTGAAAGCAGGCTGAACCTGTCCCCAAGGCGGCAAGGAGTCGCCTCTCCACAGAAGCCAATTTCCTGTCTCCTCTGGGCACATGTGCGGTCCTTCAAGGCGGCTATTAAAAGGAGCAGGAAGAAGTCATTTCCTTGAGACCAGATAGCTATCTCTCTTCAAACCCAGAAGGTTCCTAGAATATGAGATTTTCCCGTTTGGATGTCAAGAAGACTATTTGAACTCCACTGCAGTCAAAGCCAGCACTAAAGTTGTAAATTGGCTTTTGCACAACAGCCTCAGCGTGACCCTGGTGTGTCTTCACCCTTTGAAATGCTGCCTAAATGTCCCTGGGGAGAGTTTCAGGGAAGGTGAGGGCTGACAGGCCGGCTCAGGCTCAAGACTGTTAAAGTTTTGCAGTGGGAACCCACTAGTCTTCAGGGTCAGATGCATACAGGGTAAGAGTCATACTTGGAGGCATGGTTCAGAGCTCTCACCACACGAGGCTAGTTCTCTTCAACAGTTATCCCCTTTGGTGTTGAGCAGGATTCACACTCGGACATCACCATGCCCGGCGTTTGCCTGGGTGCTGGGATCTGATCTCAGTTTCTCATGCTTGTACAGTGAGCACTTCACCCCTGAACCAGCTTCCCTGGGTCCCCTTTGCAGCTTTCACCTTCTTGGGGACAGTGCTGAGTGAGGTACTTCATCGCCACAGAGATGATGCCTCTAAGGCTAACGATACAAACCCACTGACTGATAGTGAACAAAATTTTCACATGCAGGCGGCTGGGGGATCACCAGGTGGGTCGTTCGAAGACACAACAGTTGGTGGCAGCCTTGAGCTGGGGACCATTATCTAATACTGGCTGCAGAGCCTTTGACTCCTGGATAAAGGACAGGAAGAAGGTGGCTTCTCAGAGGCCTTGAAGCCCAGTAGCTATGAGCCAGCCATGGAAGCAACAGCGTTTTCCCCTTCTGTCTCAATATGCAAAAGCCCACTAGGACAGGAGGGGCGAGGAACCGAGGATGAGCCCCGAGTGCCTTCCTTTAAGGATAAAACAAATATTTGAAAAAAGAAAATTAATACTTATTTGACTACCTCTTACGTTAGACTCAAGAAACAAGAGTGTGGCACCTCTTACACGGAATGCAAATTCTCAACCTCTCTACTGGAATCACAGTTTGGGGAACAGATTGAAATCCATAAGCTTGAATGTGAGGGTTATTCCGGATCATCTTAAAATGTCCCACAATTTAGAAATGGCGCCTAGAATAATGTTCTGCCTCCTCGCTTACCTAAGGAATATGTTCTAGAATCTGGAAGTCACTGCTGCAAAAATGTGTCTCAGCTTCACCCCCAAAGAAGCATGCTTGGGACCACTGAGTGTGTGCATGCACACATGCATACAGGACCCCGCAGGCATCTGTGGAAGCCAGGCGTTGATATTGGGATGTCTTCCTCTATTGCTCTCCATCTCATTTGAGACAGCGTCTCCCGTCTCTCATTGATCCTGTAGCTCCCCTTTCAGCTTAAACTGCTGGCCAGTGAGCCTCCCCTCCTCCAGGATCCTCCTGGTCTCTACCCCTTCACCACAAGGGTTACAGGCCCCCAAGGTATGAGATATCTTATGGCATTTTCAGGTGTTAATTGTAGTAAGTGTCACAGACAGAAAATCTATTCGATACCAGAATAAGCAGCTGCAATGACGGTCTGAGAAATCCGCATATGCTGGATGGGCCGCTGGGGTCCAGACCCAGGGTGGGTGACGCTGAGGTGCTTCCCTGGCAAGGAAGAAGGGCCTTGGTGTAGAGTGAGATGTAGCATGTGAGCCATGGGAGGCTGTGACGTGGGAATCGGCATGTCCGCTGATCCAGAGAGTCTGGATCGGGATCTAAGGGAAGGAGTGAGGTCATGGGGGCTCCAGAGGTGGAGCTGAGCTGGCTGCTGAAGGCTTTTACAGGGACCCATTGCTAGACCCTTGTATTTGTTGGTGCCCATGAATTCATAGTTTTCTTTTATTAATAGCTTCAATTGCATTATTCTATCATATTGTCACTGAAAATGCATTTGGTTGAATTTAACACAATTTTCTCTGACAGTTTCACACCTATGTACAGTGGATCATGGTCATAGTCTCTGCCTCTCACTTTCTTATGCTTCCCTCCCATGCCTGGTGACCCTTGCTTACTATCATGTCTCCCTTCAACCTGAGTTTAATTAACGTTGCTTGTGTGAGAATGGGGGAGGGGTTATTCACTAAGTGTGGGCAGCTTACAGGCAACTACACCACTGGAGAAAATAACTCCCTCCCAGGCCGGCAACCATTAACTGCCTTTAGTTCCTCAAGGAGGGTGGGACCTAGTGAGCCTCCTCCCTGACCCATGATGGGGTATTGAAAGGGAATTCACTGAAAGAAAGAAAGAAAGAAAGAAAGAAAGAAAGAAAGAAAGAAAGAAAGAAAGGAAGGAAGGAAGGAAGGAAGGAAGGAAGGAAGGAAGGAAGGAAGGAGAGAGACAGGGAGGGAGACAGACAGACAGACAGACAGGGCACAGGGCAGTTGGGGTTTCTGTTTGGAGTTTACTTTCTGGTCTGGGGAGGAGAAGGGAGAGGAGGGAGAGAAGAAGGAAGATGGAAGGGGTTGTCACCACCCAGTGAGGCTGATTCTATCCTGTGGAGAAACTCTAAGGAAAGTGATCTCAAAGATGTGAATTACCCTGAGGCGATGGTGGCCACACCTTTAATCCCAGCACTCAGGAGGCAGAGGCAGGAGGATGTCTGTGAGTTCGAGGCCAGCCTGGTCTACAAGCAGAGTTCCAGGACTGCACAGAGAAACCCTGTCTTGAAGTCTTCCTGTACTAGGCTGGAGACTGAGCTCAGCTGGTAGAGTGCTTGTTGAGTTGGTTTAGGCTGGTCTTACGGTATCATTGCCCTGTTTTGAGAGCAAACATTCAGCTATAAGGGTCTAACCTGAACCCCACCAGCCATGGTGGCTGCTGATGAATTCCCGTATGGTATTCTTCCAGCTCTATTCCTGTGGAGGTTCTCTCTCTCTCTCTCTCTCTCTCTCTCTCTCTCTCTCTCTCTCTCTCTCTCTCTCTCTCTGTCTGTCTCTCTCTCTGTCTCCTTTTTGTTTCTTTGGTCCCTGATCCCCTTGATTCTTTCCCCTTTGCAGAGGTAACAGGTTTCATTGCTTTTGAGGTGTGACTGTGAAGTCCCCCCTTGCCACCCGCGGGAGAGGACGCCAGGAAGGCAGGTGACAGCATTGTATTTTCCCTACTGTCTCCAGAGAGAGCTGACCCAGACCACCCAGGAGCAGAAGGAGCTGTTAGAGAAACTCCAGGAAGAGACTGAGCAGAAGGAGCAGCTGAGGAAGCTGAAGAACGAGATGGAGAGCGAGCGATGGCACCTGGACAAGACCATCGAGAAGCTGCAGAAGGAGGTGAGGGGCTGGGAGGGTAGAGCAAGGGTCAAGCCGGCCCAGGAGATTCCAAGCACTTTCTCCCGGGAAGGCTCTGGAAACCCTCAGTTTCCCCAAGTACAGATGCACCTGGGCATTGCAGAACCCCTGCAGCCATTCTTTGGACTTGTTGAAAATTCCAGATACCGAGAAACTTGTCTAAAAAAAATAAAGGCTGAAAGCCTCAGGGCTCTGAGCACCTGGTCACCTGGTAACAATAAACAGATGGCCTAGTGTGGACACACTTAACCAGCGTTCACTGAGCTGCAGTTGAGGCCTCTGGGCAGAGTCTGCATATTTGTCTCTCTCTCTGACATATCTAGGAACGCCAAAGGCAGTTTCTAAAGCCCTCAGCTCACCTCTGCCCCAAAACACAGGGAAAGGCACGAGGCTGCCAGCTCCCTTCCGTCTAGGAATGTATCTAGAAGGCTGCCGTTTTCTGACACCTACTGGTGCAAGGCATTTTGCTAGTGACTTGTTTAGCTCTGACTAGAATTCTATGCTTGGGTTTTGTCTAAACTCTGGAAGGTAGATATGATTTCAGTGTTTCCCAAAAAGACAGTGCCAAGGCCTTTAGTGGTTAGGGATGTAGCTCAGTCATACTGGTTGGTGGAAAGCAAAGCTGTGACCTCAGGACTTTGTGTCCAGTCACCATGGCAGGGTTAGTCAGACCCAGGCAGCTCAGGGTCTGGCGCTTGGTGGCCTTAGAGGAAGCGTCAAAGGTAGGGAGCAGAGGAGATGCTCTCCTTGTTGGAGGGACTCCGGCATGGCAGGACCTGTTCAGGCTACCCCATTTCCTTCAGATGGCGGATATCGCCGAGGCCTCACGCACATCCTCTTTGGAGCTGCAGAGGCAGCTGGGTGAGTATAAGGAGAAGAACCGCCGGGAGCTTGCGGAAATGCAGACTCAACTGAAGGAGAAAAGCCTGGAGGTGGAAAAGGCCAGATTGGCAGCTGTGAAAATGCAAGATGAGGTAATGCCTGCCGGGTAATCTTCTCCTTTATCTCTTCTTGAGAATGCGAGGCTTCTGTTGCTGGGGCTGGGCAGGGAGGGAGATATTCTTAGGGCAGCTTTGGGGCTTGCTTTATTCTCCATTCGCTAGCGATTACAAGCAGGTGGCATCTAAGACACAAAACTCCCACTGGCTCAGAAGCGAAACAGACACACCTTTAATTGGGCCACGTTCTGGCCAAAACTTCCATCCAAAGTTTTCTGCCTGAAAAGATGAGCCACCTTTTATGGAGCAAGAATGTTGTCTCCATCTGTGTCCAAACATGTCATCCACCTCTAGGTCCTCCTTTATTCCTAGAACAAGATGGCAGGGGATGACTAGATTCTTTTAACAATCATTTTCTAAAAAGATTTAATTATTTATGTGTGAATGTGTTTTTCCATGTGTATGTGTCTGCGTGTTTGCATACATGTATGTACGAGTACCCATGGAGGCCAGAAGAGGGCGCTGGAACTTTTGGAGCTGGATCTGCCAGTGTTGTGAGCTATCTGACCTTAGGTGTAGGCGCTAGGATCAAACTCTGGCCATCATTATTGAGCAACAAGTGCTCTTAACTACTGAGCCATCTCCATCTCCAGTCTTGCTAATCATCTTTTGACTTTTATTGGGGTGGTCAGGTAGATAAGAACGTGATAGCCACAGCAAAATAGACTAACAGATGTTCTTAGGGACCAGGCATGTGGCTCAATGGTAGAGTGCTTGCCTAGACTTGGTTCAGTCTCCGCGTCTTAGGAATCTGTGAATGCTGAGATAATTAAAGCATACTATTTTGTTCATCGTCAATCATTATTATTTATCATTGTGGTGTATGATGTGTATGTGAGGTTGAGTGCCAGAGTCAGTGTGTGGAGCTCAGGGGACAACTTTGTGGAATGGGTTCCCTCCTTCTGTCTTTACAGGGTGAGGGGACAACTTTGTGGAATGGGTTCCCTCCTTCTATCTTTACAGGGTGAGGGGACAACTTTGTGGAATGGCTTCCCTCCTTCTGTCTTTACAGGGTGAGGGGACAACTTTGTGGAATGGGTTCCCTCCTTCTGTCTTTACAGGGTTCGGGGATCAAACTCTGATTGCCAGGCCTGTGCCTCAAGCACCTACCTGTGAGCCATCTTGGCTGCCCTAAAAACATTTTTGGTTTTATACCTAAAAATAATAGGCTGGGCAGTGGTGGTGCATGCCTTTAATCTCAGCAGTAGAGAGGCAGAGGCAAGTGGATCTCTGTAAGTTCGAGAACAGCCTGGTCTGCAGAGTGAGTTCCAGGACAGCCATGGCTACACAGAGAAACCTTATCTTGGGGAAAAAAAAAAGAATAAGACTAGAACAAACTGGGTGGTGGTGGCTCACACCTTTAATATCAGCACTTGGGAGGCAGAGGCAGGTGGATCTCTAAGTTTGGGGCCAACCTGGTCTTCAAAGCAAGTTCTAGGATGGCCATGGCTGGATGATGATGATGATGATAATGATGGAGCCAAGAAATGCAAATCTTGCATTCTTGACCTGGGGAGGGAAAATTAATGGGGAAGGGTTGGGTGTTCTTATTTTCACAGTAAGCTGGAGGCTTGCCTGTTTCTTTCTGCGTGTCTGTCTGTCTTTCATGGCAGTTCTCCTGCCCCATGTTCCCGTGTGCTAGGATTACAGGTGTGAGCCACCACACCTGGCTGTGATTCTAGCCTGTGCCGACTGAATGGCCCTGAACAAGCTGTCTCAGTTTTCTTCTTTCTACATTAGTGGCTTATTGATGGAGATAATGCATGAAGTGATATAGTGAAGGCCCCAAGATCCCGGACATTCGATACAGGCTTCTCTCTTTCCCAAGGCTTCCCCCTGCACACACACAGTGTGAGGAGCCCGCAGATTCCACAGGAAAACAAGTTTTCTTTAAAACAGAACAAATCAAAAAAGCTTTTAATTTCTTTGATGATCAAAAGAAGGTTTGCCCTGAGTCAGTACTGAACCCATCGAAGAACAATGGATATTTATGACATATTTCAGACACTTCGAAAGGATCCTGATAGCAGATTCCCTCTGCCTTGGGTTACAAGATACAGGACTCCGAGAAAGTTGGAACAGGCACACTGACATCACAGTACCCTTTGCTATGAAAAAAAAAAACATATTTTCATTTTTATAGCAGTTGGGTGCTGGGGTCAACATTTGCCAGAACACAGCAAATAACCTGGTCTGTTTTAACTTCAAGAGACCACAGTGTCACTGTGACCCTGCACAGGGATCCACACGGCTATTTGTGTAAAGGTTGTCAGGCTAGATACTTTGGGGGAGAAGGAAACATGAAGATTCTTGAGACAAAGAAGCAGAAGACCGCAGAGATTAGGTAAGGCCAGACGGAGACCAGGCCTCTCTATTTAAAAGAGAGAGAAAGAGCACAGTGGGACTGGGGAGATGGTTTAGCAGTTAAGAGTACTTGCTACTCTTGCAAAGGACTGGAGTTTACTTCTCAGCACCCATATCAGGAGGCTCACAACCACCTATCCTATCAGTCTAGGTCCCAGAGATCAGTGCCCTCTGCTGGTCAACTTAGACACCTGCATGCTTGTGTACATGCACATATACACATAAATATACATATAATATTTTTAAAAAAGCATATATATGTGTGTATTTATTTCTGTTTTTTAAAAAATATGTGTGTGAGTGCTCTATCCGCATGCCAGAAAAAGGCATCAGATCCATTATAAATGGTTGTGAGCCACCATGTGGTTACTGGGAATTCTGGACCTCTGGAAGAGCAGCCAGTGCTCCTAACCACTGAGCCATCTCTCCAGCCCCTTCCTTTTCCTTTTTAGAAAGGGTGTGCTTTCTCAAGTTTTCTATTGGTGTGGCCCTTAAAGATAGTTTTGTATTTGAATGGCAGAGATTTCTCATCTCTCTGAAGGAAAAGGAGGCAGATGCCACCCCTCTGATACTGAAGTCAGAACCTGTAAAGCAGAAGTGAATTAGGGAGTCAAGATCCCTCTGGACCCTTGAATGGCTCGTTTATCTCTGTTCACTGCTCCTCTCCCCGAGTGACTCTTTAGTTGAGTATGGCTATGGGTTTGCACAGAGCTGGGTACTGGCTGCCTTTGCCTGAGAGCAGTTTGCTGCTGGCTACCGTTCTGCCGGCGACGTGAGACACTGAGGTTCTGATGAGGGTGGTCTTTAGGAAGTAAGGCCTAAAGTTCACCATCTTTACTTCATCTTCTAAGTCCTGCCTAACTACTTAAAGGTAGCACTGACAGGTTCAAAAGTTACTTGCTTCCCTTCATCCCCATTGGCAGATACTATTATATACGGCAATGGGTCTCCTGACATTTCACATGTGTCTGATGTCTTCTGATCTGAGTCACCCCCAACCCTTTGTCTCCTCCTTCCTGCTGCTCCCCTGCTCTTCTCACCTGGCCCTCCCTCTACGTTCACGTCTGTGTGTCCCTGTCAGTTTAGGGTTGCTTTTAGGAACATGGCGAGGAGTAGTTTACAGGCACATGGGCAACTTCACAGTGGCTCCACCACTGAAGAAGGTGTCCCCCCCCCAGCCATGGAGAGGTGGGGCTGTGTGAGCCCCCCCCCCCAGCCATGGAGAGGTGAGGCTGTGTGAGCCCCGCCCCCAGCCATGGAGAGGTGGGGCTGTGTGAGCCCTCCCCACAGCCATGGAGAGGTGGGGCTGTGTGAGCCCCCCCCCCAGCCATGGAGAGGTGGGGCTGTGTGAGCCCCCCCCCAGCCATGGAGAGGTGGGGCTGTGTGAGCCCCCCCCAGCAGCCATGGAGAGGTGGGGCTGTGTGAGCCCCCCCCCCCCAGCTCTCTGATGGAATGTTAGTGGGTCTGTCTTGTGCAGGTTAATCCCAGCTGCTGAGTGTAGTGACCACATCATGCTTGTGACAATGTTCCCCAGCACTCCACCCCTTCCTCTGGCTCCTCCATTTTTTCTGTCTCCTCTTCTGTGAGGTCCCTAAACCTGGGAGGGGGGATGCAGATGTCCCATTTAGGACTGCCTTGCTTACTTTCAGTTCAGGGCAAGTTTGCTTTTAAACGCTCAGTGGAGCGAGTGTTCCTTATCTGACAGACTTGGTACTAGAAGTATATCTGCTTTCAGAGATTTTGGAATATTTGTGTAGATTTTTCTTGTCATTTCCAATTTAAAAAAATTCCACAATCAAAAATGTCTTTTAGGGCCAGGCGGTGATGGCGCACGCCTTTAATCCTAGCACTCGGGAGGCAGAGGCAGGTGGATCTCTGGGAGTTCGAGGCCAGCCTGGTCTACAAGAGCTAGTTCCAGGACAGGAACCAAAGCTGCAGAGAAACCCTGTCTCGAAAAACCAAAAAAAAAAAAAAATGTCTTTTAGTTTTGGATCTGGAGTATTTGATATTTGGCTTTTTTGTGATTTATGTCTATAATTATTTAGCCTGCATGTATATAGGTATACACATATGTGCCTGGTGCCCAGGGGTATCAGGAGAAGGTATCAGATCCCATGGAACTGGAGTTACAGATGGCTGTGGGCTGCCACGTGGGTTCTGACCGCCAACTCCCTGGAAGAGTAGCCAGTACTCTTAACCACTGAGCTGTCTCTCCGGCCTTGCAGTTTTGAACTGGGGTGTGTGTGTGTGTGGCGAGGTATGCTCAGCCTGTGCTAGCTGTTCTCTCCTCTTGCCTGTCCCACTCCCTGGAGGGCCCTACTGCTGTAGGAGACAGACCCTACTGGTGGAAGGAGGGGGAGGGGCATGCTAAGTATCAGGAGAGGCGTGGCAGAGGATGCCAAGAAGGAAATCTGGGCTGTATATTTGATTGGCATTCTTTCTGATTTTTATTTTTGGGTTACCTTCCGGGTCTCAAATGATATTATCCCTATGTTGTGATGAGGACATTGAGCCCTGGAGTGGTTTAGTGCTCCTCGGCCATGTTTCAAACCTCCGCACCCAGAGCGCCCGTTCCATTCTCTGGATGACGGTTCCTGTGATGTCGCTCAGTCTCGCTCACCATCACCACCCAAGCCAGCCTAGGGCCTGTGTCCAGCGGTTGTCTTCTTCCAAGTCGACCTATGCTGGAAATGGCTGGTGTTCTGTCAGCCTCCAACAGAATACAATGCGTCCAACCTCCCCAGGTCTTCCTACATTAGCATGGTGTTTTGTGGATTTTCTGTGAACTCGCTGAAGGAATAAACCTCGGTGATGTTCTATGCTCAGCACTGTGGATTCTCCAATCTCCAGGAGGGTTTGATATTGGCAACCAAAGAGTCAGAGTTGAGCCTCATTGAGTCAGCCCACGGGAGTGGGGAGTTTGAGGTACGCCCCCCCCCTCCGCTGCACCGAGGTGCTGGCTCTTAAGACTCAAACTGTTGTCCATTCCTCAAAACTATTAGATGAGCGCCACCTTGTGGATGAAAGGAGCACTGCAGTGATCGCCGATCATTTTCTACACAGCAATGACTGTTGCCTAATGAATGTGATTATGTTCTCGGATTTTATGCCTGCTGGTTGCTTAGAGACCATTAATTTAGTTTTTATTTTAAACCTTTAAACCTCCCTTGAGACAATTCCAATACAAGAACACTTAGCTACTTCAGTGACTTTCAAATAAGTGCTTTTGACCATGACCTTCAATGCACCTAATGGCACATTCATCCATACAAACGTGTTAATACCTAATACAAAACATCCCAATGCTTGTTCATACTCTGACTTTTTATGTGTTCTGTGTAATTGAGATAGTCAACATCTAATCAGTTGACTTTATAACTTAATAATTTACTGTTTACAATAATTACTGTTTATTTTATAAAATGGAAAGCTGAAGCCTGGAGAGAGGTGGAATTTGCTCCTCTTTGCTTCGGGGTGGGCCTGTGCACTCTGTTTCCTGGTCTCGAGCCGGGCATCCACCTGGTATGCAGACATGTATGCAGGCGTGTGTTATTTGTCATGGGCAGAGTTACCAGCAAACTGTGGTTCAATCGCTGCCACTTCCACACCCACGGAACGTCCCAACACCCTCTCCTTCCAGTTGCGCCTCAAGGAGGAAGAGTTGCGGGACTACCAGCGGGCTGAGGACGAAGCGCTCACGAAACGGAAGCTTCTGGAGCAGTCGCTGAAGGATCTGGAGTACGAACTGGAGGCCAAGAGTCACCTCAAGGATGACCGCAGCCGGCTCATCAAGCAGATGGAGGTGTGTGGGTACAAGGCAGGAGCTGGGCTGTGGAGAACATGTCTGGGCCACCGGGGAATGTTTCCTCTGTGGGATGTCTTGGGTTTTTTACTCTTTCTAGCTTGACATTTTAAGATCTTTTCTGTTGTGGGGAGGTGGTTTATCATCTTGTTGTGTGTCAGAGCTGGAAGGAGTGAAGGGTGTAATTTAGTCTACTGGCTTTGAAGAAGAATTTAGTCATTGCTTTGAAGAAGATATAAGTCGCTCCCCAAAGATGGTACTTAGCTATTAGCGCTGGGTCCCTTCAGCAATGATGCCCCTACGGGAGGCTACAAGACTGCTGACTGGCCAGTCAGGATCCACACTGTGCCTTAGATTCCAAACCACCCACCCCAAACCACACAGTCCTTTTTCCTGGCCCATCTTTCTCTGTGTGCCTATGTATCATTGCCAGAGCTATCAGCAAACTATGGTCCAATTCATTGCTCTTTCTGAGACTTCTCAGAGCAGACACCAGTTGAGGGTGAGTATTCATAACCCTAATACATAATCCTTGAGGAAAAAAGGCAAAACCATATAAATAAAATACCAGAACCTCAGTGTCCATGGTCCTCTGAGATGATGGGAAGAACCTGGATTGCTAAACAGGAATAATTTGTAAGAGAAGAATTGACCCTAAACCAGAAACAGATGTGTGCCCCCACTACAAGCAGAATTTAGAGAATAAGAGAGAGACTGAAAAATAAGCCTCAGACTTTGGGGGGCGACATTAACATTGTGAGGGTTTTGATAAAAGACAGGCATGGCGCTCAAGGCCAGTGAGAGTTGGCTTAGGCTCAAAATCAATGAATTCCTCATTCAGCTTTGCAAATAAACAGAAATCGCTTTTTCAGAGCTCCAGGGCGCTTCACAGTTTGTATTTAGGAAGTGAAGTTTGAACCCGTGGAGATTTTATTAGATGGGCCTCGCTCAGAGACTAGAGTAGCCTGATGGGGCTTTTACTGTTTTGTTTATGGGGCTGCTGTATTTTTCTAGTATTTTCTTTCTGATCTCTTTAGGGGGTCACTTTCAGATAAGCCAAGGTCCACCTAGTTAACTAGAAATGGATTGCTCTAGGGCCTCGATACCCTGGTTAAAAGCAGCTGGCTGGGCTAGGGAGACAGCTCCATTGGTGAAGTGTATGCTATATAAGCAGAGGACCTCTGTTCAGATTCCTAGCATACATGTCAAAAGCTCATCATGTCAGGGTACATCCCAGGGCCAGGCAGACAGACAGGAGGATCCCGGGGGTTGGCCAGTAAGTCTACCCTACTTGGTGAGCCCCAGGCCAATAAGAGACCTCTGTCTCCAAAAAATAAGATAGCGATTGAGGAAGACACCTGACACTGACCTCCGCAGTCCGCTTACCTATGGTATCAAGTAGTGAACAAGGAGCTTTGGTATACTGAGCTCTGGCTTAGACCTCATATGTTGTCTGGACAATACGGACTGGAAGCAAGAAAAAAGAACCTAAGAAGTGACTTTAGGGCTCTGGAAAGATGGCTCAGCAGTTTAGTGCACACACCACTCTTGCAGAAGGTTCAGGTTCAATTCCCAGCACTGATGTTGAGTGGTTCACTGCTTCCTGCCACTCCAACTCCATGAAATCCAATAGGTGCCCTCTGCTGGCCTCCTCTGGCACCTGCACTCACATGCATAGACACCGAACTAAAAATAAAACATAGATCTCTTAAACATAAGTGATTTTAGCTGAAATCAGATTGGTGGTTATATCATCTTTGAGTCCAGAATGTTCTTACTAACAAGGCATGTCCTCTGGGTCACCTCAGGTCCCGAAGCAGCAGTGCAGCTAAACACCACTGAGAGTATTTCTCCACTTGTTCAGCAGTGATGGCTTCTGGAGGTCCTACCACCATGAAAGGCGCCTGAGGGGAGTTGCTCTAAGAGGCCAGGGCCATGTTGCTATGCTACATGCCTTTCCCATTCCTTCACCGAAACTTAACCAGTTCTCAGGTCTCGAGCTCACCCACAATGAATTTTTTACATTTCAGTCCTAGGTGGCTGAAGCTCCATGGATATTTTGTGATTTCTGAGTGACCTGGATGGATCCGTAACTTCAGGCAGGGCCAGCCAGGTCCTGAGTTAGTTTCTGCTCCCAGGAGAGAGCTTTTAGGTTTCTTTATAGGTTTTGACATTATCTTATCTTATTTATTATTGTGTGTATGTGCATGCCAGCGCATGCCACGGTATGAGTGTTGGGGACAGAGGACAGCTTTGTTGAGTCAGTCCTCTTCTTTTTCATGTGGACTCTGTGGAGTTTGAATTCTAGTCTCGGGATTTGTAATAAGTGCTTTTACCTGTTCGGCTGTCTTGCTGGTCCTCCCTGGAGGGTTTGATCACTCCCCAACAAGGCTGCTTCTTCACTGACAGTTCATCGTGCACACAAGTTCTGAGCATTTCGTTTTTGTTGTTTACAGAGCCGTTCTCAGTTGTCAATCAATTCTGGCAGTGGCATAGATCACACTTAGATATAAGTGCTGCCTTTGAAAACTCCAAAGTGTTGGCTTTTTAAAAAGCATCAGTTGGGGTTAGAGACGTGGCACAGTGGTTAAGAGTGGGAGGCAGCTCTTCCAGAGGACCCACATGACAGCTCACAATCCACCTGTAATTTCTAGTCCAAGGAAAACTAACGCCCTCTTCTGGCCTCCACAGGCATTGCATGCATGTGGTACACATACATGATCGACATAAAATAAACAAGAATGAAAAAATCTTTTAGAAATATACATAAAAAAAGCATCTGTGGCTCCAAGTTTACCCAGACCTATGACAAACCTACTGGAGACAAGAAGCACAAGCTCAGTCTCCCAGCCACCAGGGTCGGAGCACTCTGAGTGGGGAGCCTCTTTCTTTCATCCATGAAACTACTTTGAAATGCTTTTCACTTAGCTGCCAGGGATATCGAAGAGAGACCAGAGGAACAGATTGTTAGTCCTCTGTGATGGTGAATTTACCAGGATAGACCACCACTGTCCTGTTCAATCCCGTGTAGATTTGGGACTGTAGAGAAGAGGCAGGCAGGAATTGTGTGTCTGTGCTCACAGGAGCAAGCCTCTTGAGCATGAAGCATTTGCAGGAATGTCCCGGGGTGGCTTCTCAGACTATATGTTGACTTTAAGAGGACCTGTTTAAGATACTAATATAATACATACCAACACAATTAAAACACTGGGGCTTAGGGTAATACCTTTCCTCCTTTTATAGATGTTCTACATGCCCAATTGTATCACAAAAGCAACAAAATACATGTTTTTAAAATACTTGCTTTGAGCTGGGCAATGGCGCACACCTTTAATCCCAGCACTCGGGAGGCAGAGGCAGGCGGATCTCTGTGAGTTCGAGGCCAGCCTGGTCTACAAGAGCTAGCTCCAGGACAAGCTTCAAAGCTCCAGAGAAACCCTGTCTTGAAAAATCAAAAAACAAAAAAAGAAAAACAACAACAACAACAAAAAATACTTGCTTTGGACAGAATAAGAACTATATGTATAAGGGCTGGAGGTGGAAGTGTAGCTCAGCTGGTAGAGTACTTGCACAGCGTAAATAAAGCTCTGGGTTCAATCTCTAGCACCCAACAAACAGGCACTCTTGTAGTGCCAGCACTTGGGAGGTAGCTGCAGGAAGATCAGGAGTTCAAGGCTAACCTGGGATACATGAGAAATGCTCTTGCCATACAGATCGCAATGAATCCTTTAGGAAGGAAGACAGGGAAGGAAAGGGGGAAAGAAAGAAATGTCCTATGTTCCCAAGTCCTAACATAATCAGCTGTCATTTGCCCTTAGGGTTTCCTTCCTTGGGCTCCCCTCTTGCTCCTAACCCTGTGTAAGTGAAGAACCTGTTTGTTCCCCTTTCTCAGGACAAGGTGTCCCAGCTGGAGATGGAACTGGAAGAAGAAAGAACCAGCGCTGATTTGCTGTCTGAGAGGATCACGTGGAGCAGGGAGCAGGTATGAGGGAGCTGTCGGGGAGAATGTGAGAGGCTGAACCTGGGGATTTGGTTAGAGCCAGGAGGAAACACTCTTGCCACAGAGATCACGATGGGAGATTCGGGAATCTTTACCATAACAAGCCAAGGAGGGAAGGAATTAGTAACACAACAGAGATTTTCAACAGTGATTGCAGAAAGTGCTGTATTAGCTACAGCAGGCCCAGGGCTTAGCATTGTCAGGGTGACTAGGCTGGAGGCTTGGGGTGAAATGCTGGCCTCGCTGGGCTGGCAGCCCTGGCTCAGACCTGAGGCTGAGGTATTCTCTGGCTTCTTTGCCGCCCACCCTTATGATGTGGGCCGGCGTCCTTGGGAAGCCTGGTACTCAGGGCTATGGGGTGGTCCAGTGCAGACACTTCTAAGCCAGGCTAGTTCTGGTCCCTAAGCCCTACTGATGGTGAGACAGCATTCAGAAGCCCAAGCAGTAGAGGTTTAGAGAGGGACTAACCCTAACCTCAACCTTGACATTGGCTTCCCAAAGTTCTTCCCGGACTCACAGCTCTTCTGTTAGGTGTTCCTGCAGTTTGGCTAAGGATCTGTATTGCCCCGGGGCATTCCAGAACCTGCTAAGCGTGGCTAATGACAGGAGTGCCTTGGGTTTGTTCTGTCAGCCTTCCTTGTGACCGTAAGCACAGGGGGAGGAATGGTGAGAAGTGTCACCTTGTCACCTTGTCAATATCCAGGCAGTTAAAACCAGTTTCCAGTTCCACGATTCACACCCCAAAACAAACCACAAGCTTGCTGAACCAGAACATAGTGCCTCCATTGCTCAGCCGCTCCCGGACCATGAGCTATCTGGTCCGAGAATGCCTTTGGTCTTTGCCTCTTGCTGAACATAGTCATGGGGATGTGACTGCTCGCCTCAGTGGTCAGTGTGGAAAATTTCCACTGAGTCAAGAACTTGAGGTCCAGACAGGAAGAAGATGAGGACACTAGCCTGGGGGCTGCTGGGAAGGACACTCTGTAGGTGGTCCCAGGCCTGTTCCTGTGCAGCCTCCTGTGGAACTTTGGGAAATTCCCAGATCATTGAGTCTAGGAAAATGAGGCCGAGGCGAGAGATGTTCAGCTGGTAGAGAGTACTTGCCCATCATGGCCCAAGCCCTGGGCTCAACCCCCAGCACTGTATGAACTGGCTTGGTAATGCATGGCAGTATCCAAGAAAGCAGGGCAGGAAGATCAGAAGTTCAAGGTCATCCATCCTTGTCCACTATTGAGTTCTAGACCAGCCTGGGCTACATGAGACCATTTCTTACATATGAACAGAAGCAAGATGAACCTATTTATGAAGGAGGTTCTGAAGCTCCCCACTCCAGCCTGCCACTGTTAGTCCTTTGTCCTCCTCTACCATTTCGGTAAGGGAGAGAGCAAGGCCCATGTTTGCTGTCGACGGAAAGAGTGACAATCAGGTTCACACTGATGGAGAGACTGATGACAATCAGGTTCACACTGATGTAGAGACTGATGACAATCAGGTTCACACTGATGTAGAGACTGATGACAATCAGGTTCACACTGATGCAGAGACTGATGACAATCAGGTTCACACTGGTGTAGAGACTGATGACAATCAGGTTCACACTGATGCAGAGACTGATGACAGTCAGGTTCACACTGGTGTAGAGACTGATGACAATCAGGTTCACACTGGTGTAGAGACTGATGACAATCAGGTTCACACTGCTGTAGAGACTGATGACAATCAGGTTCACACTGATGCAGAGACTGATGACAATCAGGTTCACACTGGTGTAGAGACTGATGACAATCAGGTTCACACTGGTGTAGAGACTGATGACAATCAGGTTCACACTGCTGTAGAGACTGATGACAATCAGGTTCACACTGATGCAGAGACTGATGACAATCAGGTTCACACTGGTGTAGAGACTGATGACAATCAGGTTCACACTGATGGAGAGACTGATGACAATCAGGTTCACACTGATGCAGAGACTGATGACAATCAGGTTCACACTGATGCAGAGACTGATGACAATCAGGTTCACACTGCTGTAGAGACTGATGACAATCAGGTTCACACTGATGCAGAGACTGATGACAATCAGGTTCACACTGGTGCAGAGACTGATGACAATCAGGTTCACACTGATGCAGAGACTGATGACAATCAGGTTCACACTGGTGTAGAGACCGATGACAATCAGGTTCACACTGATGGAGAGACTGATGACAATCAATCAGGTTCACACTGATGTAGAGACTGATGACAATCAGGTTCACACTGGTGCAGAGACTGATGACAGTCAGGTTCACACTGATGCAGAGACTGATGACAATCAGGTTCACACTGATGCAGAGACTGATGACAAGCAGTTCACACTGATGTAGAGACTGATGACAATCAGGTTCACACTGGTGCAGAGACTGATGACAGTCAGGTTCACACTGATGCAGAGACTGATGACAGTCAGGTTCACACTGATGTAGAGACCGATGACAATCAGGTTCACACTGGTGTAGAGACCGATGACAATCAGGTTCACACTGGTGTAGAGACTGATGACAATCAGGTTCACACTGATGCAGAGACTGATGACAATCAATCAGGTTCACACTGATGTAGAGACTGATGAAAAACAGAACAGCTGCCCCAAGATAGACGCGTGCTTCTCCTTCCTTCCATGGTTGTCAGTGATAGGGTCTTGCTATGACACCCAGACTAGCCTCAAACTCTCTATCCTCCTGCCTCAGTGCTGGGGTTATAAGTGTGTGCCACCATAGCTGCTGAGTGATATCCATAGATTCTGGCCTTTCATGTCTCCTGATTTGAGAGGGACATTTAAAGGAATGCTCCTTGCCTCACCAACAAGCATTTTTCTCAAAGTAGAGGTTGAAGCAAGGTTGGTTTTTCTGTCTTTAAAATAAAGGCCATGTTAGAGGGCTTTGGGTATAGACAGGCCCTGGCTGGTGGCTGCCTGCCATTCTCACAGCCAAGAGACACTTAAAAGCTGAACTCTCTCATCTCCCTTGTTAGTTCTGACATCCTGATACCCCGAGCAAGGGCTGGTGACTAAATGACAGAAAGTGGTACCTGTCACCTTGAATCTTGAACAGTGTTTACCCTGGATTTCCAGCAAACTGCTCTTAGGCACTGAAAAGAGAAAGCATGGAAAAAGTTTTTTTTTTTTTTTAACTCTTGCTTTCTTTAAAAAATTAAAGTTTTCTGTTCTCTACTTAAAACTCATTATTTCTAAGTTCTTCTAACTCCTTCCTTCTAGTATATCCCCGATGTTTCCCTAGTCCCAGTGATTAGGTCTTAAGGAAACAGGCTAGATAAAAGGGACTGTAACCCTCTTACAGGACCTTAGGTCTCACAAGGACATCAGAGGTCAAATCTCCTTGACTGTGTAATGGATGAACGGTTTGAGGCTCAGAGCCATAAAGGACTTTGGCTGGAGTTGTGTGGAAGCTAGCTGTAGAGGCAGGCTCAAGGTTCCTTTTCCTAAGACAGCGTTTTAACTACCAGAGCCTGCAAAATACAGCAAACACAGCTGCATGCCTGGTTCTGGAGATGAACATTTAACAAGCGGATAACCAACAATAAAATAGCGCAGATACTAAATACCAAGTGAAGCACTCCAGTGGCCAGTGAGGGACCGGCCACAAAGGCCAGAGTCAGCTTTGAAGGAATGATCTGGCCTAGAGTAGCTCAGCCAAGTAGGTGTGGCATCTGAGCTAGAGCGGATTGGCAGGTAAGCGTGAGATACGAAACCATGAATGCTCGCACACAGTTCAGGTTCCATGAGGAAAGCAGAGGAGGCGCGTCTGGAGAAACAGACCCAGGCTTTTGAATGGTTGTATCCTCAAGGCAATGGGAGGTAGGGGACGTTGTTCGGCAGACAGTGAAGCACAGTGTTTCAGAAGGTCGGTGTCAGAGCTGGGGGTAAGTCAAGGCCGAGAAGACCTTAACTGGGCTGCTCCCAGGGCCAGAGAAGGCAGCTGTGAGAACACTCTATCCTATGCCTCTGGTTTTGCTCAGTGTGTGTGCTGATACTTACCTATGTTTTTATACTTTACCCATCATTTACCTTCTGATTCTGGGGGTTTTCTTCCGTATATCCTCAGGATAGTAGATACTCAGAGAATCCTAATCAAGATAAAGCCACACTTTTTGAGGCTTGTACTGACTTCCAAACATGGCTGATGCCAAGACGGAATAGGTTCCCTTTGGTAGAACGCCGTGTTTATAATGGGGGAGGAGTGTCTGTCCACTTTCTCATCACAAAACAGAAAGGCTTCCACCTGCCTTCATGTAAGCTCCAGGAGAGCGGCTGAGGAGCTCACTGTGTTAACAGGCTTTGGCTTGTGTCTTGAAATCCCAGACAAGCCTTTTTACCTTTCTTTCTTCAGAACTCTGTTTCTCTGCCAGGCCCAGTAGGAGAGACCTAAAAATCCAGCTAACTCAGGTAGCTGAGGCAGGAGGGTTATAATTCAAGGCCTGCCTGAGCTTCAGAGTGAGTGCAAGGTGAGCCTGGGCAGATTACTAGTGAAATTCTGTCTCCGAATAAGAGGACCGGGGATGCAGCCCCATGCTGCTCCACTTCCCTAGCATGCGGGAGGCCCCAGATTCAATCCCCAGTGCCATACAACCAAACTAAACATTTCCTTCCATGACTCCTGCCAACCACACTGAGGATTTTTCAGGATTTCCTTGCATGCTTTCTTGGCTGTTTTGGGACTTGGAAGGTATAGTCACTGCCTACAGTCTCATAACTTGTAAGAGGTAGGGTCACAGTTTGGCTCCATCCTTGAATCAGATTCTAAAGGTCCTCAAGTTAAGAGTAACATTACACGGGTTGGGGATGTGGCTTAGTTGGAAAGGTTCTTGCTCAGCACCCACATAGCCCCGAGTTCATTCCCCAGCACCTCATAACTGGATATAGTGGTGTACACTGGTCATCCCAGTGTGGGTGAGAGGTGAGGGCAAGGAGTTCATGGCCTTTCTTGGTTACGTAACAAGTTTGAGGCCAGCCTGGGCTACTGGAGACCTTATCTCAAGTGATAACAACAACAATAATTATGATAATAGCACTTAAGATCCCCAAGGGCTATTTTGACCTCTGCCTCTTTTGATTCTCATTTGTATAAAGGGCTCAGGTAGAAAGAAGTCTAGCCTGTTGAGTTTTAAATGTGCTGCGTAGGCTGGTATCCTGGCTCAGTGAGCATTGCTATGTATACCACTATTAGGAGCTCAGTGCACATAGCAAGGCTGGGCAGTCAAAGACATCCCCTCAGCCAGGATGACCCAACACAGTGGTAAGTTGACTCATGCCATGCCACAGCTGCCAGGCAGGGGGAAATAACCACCTTCAAAGATGAGGTAGCATCACCATCTTTGCAACGGCTCACAAGGTTGCCTTGGAAACTGCCAGACAAATCGCAGTGAGCAAACCTGGAGGCATGAGACAGTCACTTTCAGAAATTGCTCCTTTGTGGCTGGCTTGCACCTGCTCCTCAGTACCTGGGGACATAGGAACCAGTAAACGAGACTCTAAATAGCCTCCTTTCAGGAGGAAAGTAGGAGATCAAAGTGGGGTTTCCTCTTTTAAAGCGACTTCAGACTCAGAACTGCATCTTACCGTACCAGCTACCCAAAACTCCACTGTGCGAGTTGACTGATGATAATTCTCAGGATATAATTTAATACCAGTCCAAGAGCATAGGCTTGACCACCTCTTCACAGCTCATTGAGAAACCCAAGTCAGGAGGGTACTATTATTAGCAATTGTAAACATCTCTGGCTTTTCAGTAGCCCAAAAGGCTACAGCTTCTACCTGAACTAGCTCGAGTCATGTGTATCCTAACGCTGCAGGCTGCTAGAATCGGCTCTGTGGTTTCCTGTCAAAATGCTCCATGGTCAGCTTTCATTCAGTCCAGCTGCCATAGGCTGTTGCCTATGTTCCTGTAAGTTTTAATTTGACTGCAGCATTTGGCTCGGTCCGTTCAACAGAACTGAAGGGTAAACAGCAGGTAAAACACAAGCGAACATGAAGTATTTCTGCAGCCTCACCCTGACTTCCCCGGGGCCGAACAAGGGTGAGAACGTGACCTCGGGCCTCGGGCCCAGTTCTGAAGATCTGGGTGCTGAGTTGAACCTCAGAGTTTGTGGTGAAACCATTCCTCTTGCCACCTCTCCTTCTGCCAGGCAGAACTCCTTGAGGCTCCCCAGGGTGGATTTATTTTAGAGTCTAATGTCAGGCTGTGCTTTGGAAGCATGGAGAGGAATCTTTGTGCTTTCCAAGACTCAAGAAACATCGCCTGCCTGGCTACTGTCACTGTTGAGCTTTTTATGGCTGTGTTTTATTCTTTCCTGTTCTTCTGATTTATTTTACTTCCATTTTAATAGCCTTCTCTTGAGGGGACGCAGTGGGGCATGAAGAGTTGCCATTTTGTTTTTGTTTTTCATTTCCCCAGAACTCTCCAGGGAGGGCTTGAACTTGCAGAGACCTTCAGAGATGTCTGTGTCTGGCCCTGCCTCCCCGAAGTCCCCATCCCTGCCCTCCCCTGCTCCACCCACCCCCACCTTAGAGCTCTGCCGTATGGGAGCTCTGTTTTCTAGGAGGTGCCCTGGCTGAGGCCAGTGGCTGCTGCTGTAACGACACAATGCTCCTACACCCACAGCCGGGATCCAGCACTGTGATGTGACGGTCCTCCATGTCCTCCACGCTCTCTCCCCTCACTCCCCTGTGGACGCTTCCTTTGGAACTCTGCAGAACTCCCCGCCAACACTCTGCTTTCTGTAGGGTTTTCCCATACATCAAGAACTGAGGGATTTTTGTCAGAAGCCCAAGAGTAAACGCCCCAAGCTGCTTCCATCCAAATCTGATCCAGACACGGTCCTGACTCTCCCATCAGAAAAGCAGGTGATGGCACCTGCCTGGGAGTTTCCAGAAGGTCTAACAGGCTCAGACACGGTTCATGACTGGAGCAGGGCCATGCCAGTTACCCATCCAGTTCCCTGCACGGTTGCAGGAAGAGGCCATGCCAGTTACCCATCTAGTTCCCTGCACGGTTGTGCTTTGTTGTGGTTTTATTGGTTCTGCTGTTGTCGGCCTCAAACCTCACAACAACTTGATTTCTTGACTACATCTGGGTCTTCTGCCTCCCTTCATTTGGGGGACTCATTTCCCTTTTCTTCAGGATAAGGCGAGATTCTCTGGCTTCCTGGGAAGGCTTCCTGAACAGCGTCCTAAAAGGATAGGGCAGTCACCAACACCTGCTGTTCCAGACAACTGGAAAGGACCCTTGTGGGCTGATTTGCTCTGGTATAGGAACCTGCAGCCCCCTTTCTGTGAGCGAGGGCCCAGCGGGGAGGAGAAGCTGGGCCAGGCTGCTTGTCTATGGAGCTCCTTCCCACAGTGTCCCTCAGGTGCAGGTCTGTGCCCCAGGGTGTGAGCAGTATGGTTTCCCCACGGAGGCACACCTGGCACCCTGTGTCCCAGAGCAGGGTGTGAGTCTGCATTCATTACCCAGCAGTCACAGGAGTGAGCCCAGGGCCTTCCAGTAGCATGTGACTCTTGAGGGCTCTGGGCTAAGTGGGCGGAAGTGGCCACTGGAGTGTCCCATGTTCTCTGCTTGGCCCTTGCGTTGTTGGCATTTTTACCTTGCTCAGGACAAGGATGGCCTAAGGGAACTGGACTTGGGTGTTTTGTTTGTGTCTTAATCTTTGAATACCTTCATAGGGTACATTGTGGTCACTGAACGGGTGTACAAGTGGGTTATTTTCTAGTTAGGGCAATAAGTACTAGCATCTCTTCAACAACTAGTCATTTTTAATGCAATACTATTTATTCTTTGAGAATTTTATATATGTATGTAACGTATTTCACCCCCACAGAGCTTCCTAACTTTATAGTTTCCTTTTTTAATTTTATTTATCCTGAGAAAATTCATACAGTATATTTTGATAATATTCACTCCCCTTCCTCAACTCTTCCCAGTTCCTCTCCCACTTTCCTAATCCACCCAACTTAATGCTCTCTCTCCTTTTTCTGTTTTGGTTTTTGAGGTAGGGTTTCTCTGTGTAGCCCTGGCTGTTCTGGAACTACCTCTGTAGACCGGACTGGCCTCAAACTCAGAGATCCGCTCGCCTCTGCTTCCTGAGTTCTGGGATTAAAGGTGTGTGCTACCAATGCCCAGCCAATGATGTTCTCTCTTTTAAAATGAAAAGTTACCTTGTTATGCCAAGGAAGAAGCAGAAATAGGGACTGTATTTTTGTGGTTTTCACGTCCCCTATTGAGTTTTCTATCCCCTTCGCCCAGCATCCTTCTCAGATTCTGATCAGTCTTCCATTCAGTTCTACAGATCCCCTAATCGCCACAAAAGTGATAGCATTGTGTTTGTCTTTCTGCACTGTCCTATTTCAGTTAGCAAATTGAACTCCAGGTCCTCCGTTGACAAAGGCAGACTGAACCTTATCAAATGTTTTGTCCCTGTCTGTAGACATCATCTTTATCCACCAGTGTGTCCTGTCTGGTTGATCACGTGGTCTTTGGCTAATCATTCTGTGTGTTCTGTCATGTTTACTGCTTTGCACTTGCTGCCATGTCTTGCTTCCTTTGTGTGTATCCCACTATGGTATGTGAGCTTTGTGATGTGCCATTGAGTTCAGTCCGCTGATATTCAATGGGGAATTTTTGCCTCATGTTCTGTAGATATTAGAGATGTTTTAGAGGTTATATCTTTGCCTGGCTTTGTTATGTAATGCTGCCTTCATGAAGATCTTGTTTTTGTAGAATACAGTAAAAAGCCATAAAGCCCAGATGTTTTTAGATGGGAAATGTTTCTGCTTTAAGCTATTTCCCTTGTGTTTTGTTCCATCTTATTCTTCATTACTAGTTTAGATTTTTTTCATTTTTAAAAATCTTTTAAAAAAGTTTTTGTTGATGTGCATTAGTGTTTGCCTGTATGTATATCTATATGAGGGTATCATGTACCCTGGAACTGGAGTTATAGACAGTTGTGAACTGCCATGTGGGTGCTGGGAATTGAACCCGGATCCTCTGGAAGAGCAGCCTGAGCTCTTAACTGCTGAGCCATCTATCCAGCCCCAGTTTAGATTTTCTATTTCTTCCTGATTCAGTTTTTATGTGTTTAAGAATTTTAGGTCTTTTCCAGGTTTCTTTTCCTCTAGGTTTTTTTTAAATGTTTTATTATATAATTATTCATGATGAGCTATGATCGTTTGTATTTGTGTGATGTTTCTTTTTTCACAACTGATTTACTTGAATCATCTCTTTTTCTCAGTTAATCTAGTTAAGAAAAATAGAAAAGAATTGATAAACCTTAAGACTTATTTTATGTGTATGAGTATTTTGCCTGTGTATATGAGTAATGCCCACAGAACTCAGTAGAGGGCATCAGATCCCCAGGCACTGGAGTTAACAGATGATTGTGAGGTGCTGTGTGGGTGCTGGGAACCAAACCCAGTCCTCTGCAAGAAGAGCCAGTGCTCTTAACTGCTGAGCCATCTCTTTAGCCTTATGGGTTTGTCAATTTAAAAAAATTATTGGCCATTTGTATTATTTTAACTTATTGTGGGTGAGGTTGTGGGTGCTGTGGCATGTGTGTGGAAGTCAGTTATCTCCTTCCACCATGTGGGTCCAGACATGGAACTTGTCAGGATTGATGGCAATCACCTTTACCTGCCCAGTCATCTCCCAGGCCCAGGTTTGTCAATCTTGTTTCTGATCTTATTTTCCTCCTGCTAATTTAGGCTTTGGTGTTGCTTTCTGCCTTTGAAGTGCATCGTTAGGTTAAGATCCAATTTATTTAAAGATTGTGTGCAGGTGCCCATAGAGGTTGGGGGGGGGCGGTGGTAGTGGTGTATTAGATCCCCTGGAACTGAAGCTGCAAGGGTTTGCGACCTGCCTGACACAGATGCCCGGAGTCCTAACTACTGAGCAGCCTCCCTCTCCTGCCCCATTGTTTATCTGGTTTCTTATGCAGCCCAAGCTAACAATGGCCTTCAACTTTTGGTTTTCCTGCCTCCACCTCCCAGCGCTGGGATGGCCTGTGCAACCCTACCCAGGTTAGGAACCACTTTGGGGGCCTGGGGTTTTGAGACAAAGGTTTCTCTGTGTAATAGATCTAGCTGTCCTGGAACTAGTTCTTGTAGACCAGGCTGACCTCAAACTCACAAAGATCCACCTGCCTCTGCCTCCCAAGTGCTGGGATTAAAGGCGTGCACCACCACTGCCTGGCTTAGGATCTCTTTTAATGTATGCATTTATTACTATAAACTTACATTCAGTACCCCTTTTCTATTAGTCTACAGATTTTGGTTTGGCTTATTTTTCATTTATAAAATTTTAAGAAATTTCTTTTCAATGTTTTTGGTTACCATGAATTATTTAGGGGTGTTGTTATTTAATTTCTTTGTATACTTTCCATTCTCTTTCTTGGTTTGTAATTTTATTCCATTATCATTTGTCTTAGATTAGGGTTTTATTGCTGTAAATAGAGATCATGACCATGGCAACTCCTATAAAGAAAAACATTCAATTAGGGCTTGCTTACAGTTTAGAGGCTTAGACCATTGTCAGCATGGTGGGAAGCATGGTGGCAGGCAGACAGACATGGTACTGGAGAGAAGCTGAGAGTTCCATGTCTGGATGGTCAGGCAACAGGAAGAGAGAGTGACACTGGGTTTTGACTTGAGCATCTGAAACACCAAAGCTCAACTCCAGTGACACACTTCCTCCAACAAGGCTATAACTCCCAATAGTGCCACTCCCTAAGAGCCTATGAGGCTATTTTCATTCAAACCACCACAACCTCTAAGAAGACACAAAACTAATTTCAAAACTTTCGGTCTCTTGAGACCTCCTATGTGGTTCTCAAAATCAGATATTTACATTATGATTCATAACAGTAGCAAATTATAGTTATGAAGTAGCAACAAATTTTATGGTTGGAGGTTACAACAACATGGGGAAACTGTACTAAAGCAGCAATAGGAAGGGTAAGAGCCACTGCCCTAGAGGGTATCCACAAATATATATCCTGTGGCTGCTGGTGAATTGCTCAGTAAAGGTTCCTGTTGTCCTGCCTTAGGGTCTCTATTGCTGTGAAGAGACACTGTGGTGACCACAGTAACTCTCAGAAAGGAAGACATTTAATTGGGGCGTCTCACTTACAGTTCAGATGTTTAGGCCAATGTCATGGCAGGAAGAAGACAGCATGCAGGCAGACATGGCGCTGGAGATGGAGCTGAGAGTTCTACAACTTGATTTAAAGGCAACAAGAAATGAACTGAGACACTGGGAGCGGCTTGAGCATACATATAAGCCCTCAAAGCCTGCCTCCACTCCAACACCATGTCTACTTCAACAAAGCCACACCTCCTAATAGTACCACTCTCTGTGAGCTTTTGGGGGTCAGTTCCATTCAGACTACCCCAGGTCCCTTCTCTAGGTAGCATGGCCCAACTCAGATGTTTGATTTTTTTTCATTTGGATGATCTACTGCTTTTGTCTGAGAGATCTCTTTGGATCTAATAGTATTTGGGTCTACATGTTGGGTATATATGTGTTCACAGTGGTTAGATCTTGCTGAACTGGGTCTTCATTAACACTTCATTTAAAATCTGCTTCATTTTTATATCATGTATTAAATGTACAAACTAATGGATTTTGTGATATTTCACACGTGTATGTGCTTTGATCATCCTCAATCTCCTATTATCATTATCCAGCCCCACATTGTTCTTCTACTTTTGTGTTTCCTCTAATTATTAAGTGTATGCATACACAAATCCATTTAATGTTACATGCATGTGTACATTTTTAGGGCTGGCCACTTGGTTGCTTCATGTTTAATTGCATCATAAATCTCATCTCAGTTCTTTATGTCTCTACCAGTGAAGTCAGTTTCTTGTGGGCAACGTACAGTTGGATTTTATTTCTCTTTCCATTTGACTAATCTTTTGATTCATGAATTTATCACATTCACATTTGAGGCTGTTATTGATAAATATACATTCCCATCTTTCAACTATATTCTGCTTATTTTATATGTATTTGTTCTTTCCTATGTCTTTTATTATTTTTGTGATTTGTTTTTCTCATCTGTGTATGTTAGATTCCCTTTCTCTT